>NW_027555958.1:16787121-17217121 GCF_003287225.1 Phascolarctos cinereus | reverse complement strand
CCACCCCATACCCTACTCTCTTCCCCGTAAAAGTAAGGCCATAACTTTATCTAGCCAAGACTTAGGGCTGTGCCATTTTTATTTTCAGTTTATAGGCATGATAATGATAAAGTATGGTCACCTCTAGCCAGGGACATTCCTTGGGATTACTGTCTGGGTAAACTGAGGTCAGAGGCTCGTAGAATCATAGCTCTAGAGATGGAAAGGCCCTCAAAGGCCATCTATTCCAAGACTCTCATTCCATAGACAAGGAAATCTAGGTCCAGAGGGAGTGAGTGGTATGTCCAAGACACCAAGGTTTGAAGCCAGGACATTTGACTCTGGAGCTAGGGCTCTTTCCACCACTGCACCATAAACCTTGTTCTTGCCTCGGTCAGAGAAGCCTGAAACAGCTAAATGACATTGTAGAGAGAGTGATGGACTCGGAGTCAGGAAGAATTGAATTTGAGTTGTTCCCTGGTTACGTCCTAGCTGTGTGACACTGGACAAATTACTTACCCTCTCTCAGCCTCAATTTTTGACTCTATAAAATGGGAGTAATAATTATTCTTAACTCATAGGATTATTGTGAGGGTCAAATAAAATTATACATATTTATATGTATAATACACACATACTTATGTGTATAATACATATAACACACACACACATATAATATCTACATCCACACAAATACACAGTGTCCCAAGAGTTGTAGCTCAGTTTAAGTTATTAAAGCTTTTGATACACTGTATAGTGCTTTAAGAAAAAAATAACTCAAGCATTATAGATGTATTAGATGTTGGTATTGTTATTGAATAATGGACAGCTCCAAGTAATGGGGCCATCCTCCCTGTCCAGACTGCCCCACTCCAACTCCAGAAACTCCTGTGATCTCATAAGTACAAGGAACTTCCAGTAAGGAAACTTTCTCCACCAGTACCTGCTTGTTGCAGAGGGCACTGAAGAGGCTCACTAACTTAACCAGGATCACCATACAGCCAGTAGATGTCAGGGGGGTTACTTGAACTCACATCTCCCTGACCGTTCCATTATGCTCACTCTCCCACCTTTCATTCTTTGAATCTGACAAGGCTACCACATGCTTGGATTGCTATACACTGTAGGCTTAATCAGTACAGTTCAGAACTCAATTCCAGGTTACCAATGTGCACAAAAATTAAAAATCTGTCTGCTGGGGGAAAAAGCCCACTTCAGGTCATAGAAATCATTTCTGGATTTGTCAACATATTTATGACATTCACCACCTTAACTATTTGTGTTGTTTTTGAATGTAGTGCTTGAATAGCTCTGGCTTGAGAAGTCCAGCCCATTTCTGTGTGACCTTTCAGAGATGTCAGAAATGTGTTCATTAACATTTCCCAGCTGTTGGTGGGACTCAGGGGGAAAAAATGTGAAAAGTCTGTACTATTCCAAAAAAAAAAAAAAGCAAGAGCCCCATCATTCAAAGAAGTGACATTTATACCTCCTAGAACAAGACCACATGGTACTCTCCCTGCCTTCTTTGCAGAGGTGGGGGTCTATGGGTGTGGAAAACAATATACTGTCCAACTTGGTTCATGTGTTAGTTTTACTGAGCTACTTTTCTCTCTCTCTTTTTTATTCTTTATTGTGAGAGACATCTCTCGTGGGCAGAGTGGGAGGGATATGTTGGGAAATCGAGGTGATTAAAAACCAAAGATATCAACAAAATTAAAACATCCTAGCTCTAAGAATCTGAATTTAAGAAGGATGCCCAGGTCTGCCATGTTCTCCTTTCTCTCCAGGCTACACTCCTGCCTCTCCCAGATTTTTCTCCATAATGCCCCCGTCAGTACCTTCACCTCAATCCCCTTCACTTAGTAGCTTCTTTTATACTTTGTGTCCCCTCATATTAAATGTAAGCTCCTTGAGGGCAGGAATTGTGTTGCTTGCTTGAATTTGTATCCCTGAGACTTAGCACAATACCTGGCACATAGTAAGCACTTAATAAATGCTCTGTCTCTCTAGGAAGGAGACCAACATTTATTAAGTGTCTAGTATGTTCCAGTCTCTGCGTGAAGTGACTCATTTGCTCTCTTCCTTCTTCTCCCTCCTCTTCTCCCTCCCTCCTCTCTCTCCATCCACATAGGGAATTATACTCCTACCTGCAGGTGCTCTGCCCAAAGGAATATAAATTTTGATCGCTCAAACCTAGCAAGGTATCTTGGGGTTTACAGGATAGATTTCTTTTTTATGGACCATGCCTTAAACTCAAATCACTCCGGCTTTCATCGATTGGCCAACAATAGGCTGCAGCCCAAGCCTCACTCTTTTTGATTGTTTGGATTCTGAGGGTTCAGAGTGAGCGCAAATCACGACATCTCCTTTCAGATGCCGTGGTACTTTTCAAGAACAAAGGACAAACAACATGTTATTCTCACAAAAACCCTGGTAGTTGGGTATTATTATTATCTCCATTTTAAAGTTGAGGAAACTGAAACAGACAAATGTTCAGTGACTTACCCAGGGTCACACAGCTAATAAGTATCTGAGGCTACATCTGAACTCATGTCTTCCTGACTGGAAGTCCAGTGCTGTATCCATTGCACTGCCAAACCATCAATCCATCCATCTGCAGTTCTTCTTACAAGACCAGCTTATTCCATCTTCCCTGGAAAATCAAATAATAACCTGTACAATCAGGGCCTGATCTGTTGGCTGACTCTGATGTGGCCTCTTTTCCTGGTTAAGATGATGTTTCTTGAAATGACTCCCCCACCTTGACCCTTTCTCTTGGACTGGCATGGACTTCTGTTGAATGGAATTTTACTCTTTTTATAACCAGTGAAACTCCAACCTTTACTTAGCTGCTCTGACACCTTTAGCATCATGGTGGATTCCTCCCTGTGCCATGTCTATAAAGGGTATGCCCGTAGAAGGTGAGCTCTGGAAAATCCTACAAAAACCGTCAAGGCTCCAAGCACCAGCCTGGTGATGGATTTTATGCCTGTCATCCGAGGACTTGAGAAATTCAGGCTCATCGCTTCACAGGAGGCCACCAACTGATAAATTTAAGGTGGTAACAGACAATAATAATGATAACAATAACAGCATTTGTATAGAACTATAAGGCTTACAAAGCACCTGATATGCATTATCTCATTTGATCCTTACAACCACACTGGGAGGTAGGTGCTATTAATTATCCCCATTTGAGGAAACTGAGGCTGTTAATGATTTGACCAAGGTCACACAACAAAACCATCAAACTGAGGCAAGATTCCAATTCAGGTTTTCCTGATTCCAAGTCCAACACTGTGCCACATAGCTGCCCATGAAACTTTCCACTAAGGTGTGGAAGGATCACAATCTCTACCAGCAGATGGAACATCCAGGAAATCATGGATTTTTTTTTAGTAGTAAAAATCATACCAACTAATATTTGCTTGGTTCTTTATGGTTTGCAAAGCACTTTACCTATGTACTAGCCCTGGATCTTCCAACAACTCTGTGAGGCAGATGCTATCATTATTCCTATTTCACAGATGAGAAACTGAGGCTGAGAGAGGCAAAGGGACTTAGTTACCCTAGGTCACAGAATTAGATAGTGTCTAAGACAGGATTCAAATCCAGGTCCTCCCAACTTCAAGTCCAACACTCTCTCTACTCTGTCATTTTGCCTTTTCAAAATAGTCAATAAACTATCTATTGTGATAACTTTTTTTCTTTATTCTTAAAACTCCCTTGAACTTTATAGGAATCTGTGCATTAGTCCCACTTTCATGGTGCTCATTACATTAGTTGATGAAGTCAATTGTTAGGTGATGTTTCTCCCTTACGTAATTAACCATTTGTGCTGTGGTCATTAAGGTATGAAAGATTCCTCCTACATCAGCCCATTCTTCTTACCCCCCAAACCTACTATGAGATGGTCACTTGGGTGCCATTTTAAATCCAACTTAGCTAACTAGTTCTAGGAGATGGAGGGGAAGGGGAAAGGCAGGATCATTTCTCTGCCCTCACCTACTGTAGAAATAATTCAGAGGATGACAATTTTATGGGAAATCTCACCTGGATTTAGCACCTCCCCTCTTCATTTCCATAGATGTGTAGAGAGAGAAATGCTATTCATCACTTGACAGCCAGAAATACAGTCTATCTCAACTCGCCACCTCACCTCCATTATTGGCAGGAAGAGTGGTGGATGATCATTGACTGCCGAATGGTTTAAATGGTGCTTAACTTCCTAATTAACTGACATCCCTCAACAGTCAGGGCTGGAAAATAAAGGGGGAGAAATGCCAATCCACACTTGTGTAGGTAAAAATTATAAATCACTTGTACCTTTAATAAAGGCAATGACAGCTCCATGATCTGCACTCAGTCTGCTCAATCCAACAAATTCTGCTTTTCTTTTTTTTCCCATTTTGCCCACAAAATGCAGCCTGGATAAGCACCAATTACAAATCTGTGGTACCTAATTTGTACTGAAGATTTTTCTTTCACTAGTGTGTGCCCCTGGAGGTGGGAGGGCTCCTAGCCCTCTGAGGTTTGGAATCATCCCAGGAACACGTGTGATTTGACTTAACACAAAATCAGTACCTATCAGCCACATGGGGTGACACGTCTAGCTTCAAGCAACTGATGGATGGGCTTTCGCTTAGGAGAATTAATTGGACTTCTGTCTGGTCCCAGGAGACAGAACCAGGAACGGCGGGCAGATGTTTCACCCGGGCACATTTAGGGTTGATACGTGGAAAATCTGCAACAATGGGAGATGCCTGAAAGTAAAATGGACTAGCTAGTGAGGTGAGATCTTCTTTGCTGGAAACTTTCAAGCAAAGGCTGAATGACCACTTATCTGGTATGATGTCTAGACTGGACAAATGGCTTCCTGAGGTAGAGTCCAACTTTCAAATTCTGCAAAAGCCAAGACTCTGAGTTTCTACCAAATATGATGATAACATTCTGCTCTAGGGCAGCAAAAAGACAGTCGGCTGCATCTGGTTCAGTCCTTTCGTTCTTACAGATGAGAAAATTGAGCCCCTAAAGAGAAGGAAGTGATCTGTCCAAGATCAAACAGGGAATGAGTGGGAGAGCCGAGATCCAAATTTCTAATTTCAAATTTAGTGCTCAGCCCACTCTTCCATGCTGTTGGCTATGAAAGGAAGAAGCAGGATCTCAAAGCAGCACCCAGGAGAGCAGAATCACATATGAAGCAGTAGAATGAGTCAAAGGCCCTGGATTCAAATCCTGCCTCCACCAGTTACTATGTGACCTGACACAAGTCACTTTCTTCGTTGCTGTCATTGTTCAGTCGTGCCCCGCTCTCCATGATCCAATTTGAAGTTTTCTTGGCAAAGATACTGGAGTGGTTGGCCATTTCCTTCTCCAGCCCATTTTACAGATGAGGAAACTGAGGCAAACAGGGTGAAGTGACTTGCCCAGGGTCACACAGCTAGTAAATGTCTGAGGCTGGATTTGAACTCATGAAGATAAATCTTCCTGATTCCAAGCTCAACGCTCTGAGATGCACAAATTTAGAGAATCCACCCCAAAAGTTCACATGGACTATTTGTGCCCGACCTGTGGTAGAACATTCCAAGCTCGTATCGGTCTGATCAGCCACAGTTGGATACGCTGTAATTTGACTCTAGCACACTGATGTCATTTTGGCCCTTTTTGAGACTGAAAGAAAACAACCATCCACTGCACCACCTAGCTGCAAAGGTACTGGATTTGAACTCAGATCTTCCTGGCTTCGGGCCTGGCACTCTATGCACAATGGTGCCCCCCCGCTGCCTTTTCACTTCCTTTACTCCTTCATAAAATGAGGGTTAGAGGCTAGATGATCCCTAATGACCCTTCAATCCCTAGATCCATGCTCCCACATGGAACAAATTGAACAAGGACCCACCGCCTCCCCAAACTTGCACAAGTTGAAAGGGCTAAGCCAAAGTCCCCAATGGCGGTTGGAATCCAGGCAACACGAGCTCCCTGTGACTCTTCCCTTCTGCTGCTGGGCCTTCCTCCTGACTTCTCCCTAGACTTATTTTATCTTCACTTTCTTTATCTCTAGCCCTATTAGTTAGGGCATTGCCCTCCCGCCACCTCACCCCCAATCTTGGCTTACAAATAAAATTGGTCGCTATGGTTCTTAACTGTGACTTTATTGGTATTGGGAACTCCCAGGTGAGGAAAGTCCCTCTACCGACACAGGTCAGTGTCTCCTCCATAACTTATGGAGTTGCCTGGAGAGGTTCAGTGACTGATCCAGGGTCACACAGCCAGTGTGTGTTAAAGTAGAGACTCAAACACAGGTCCTCGTGGTTTTGAAGCTCACTCTCTAATCATTATACCATCCTGCCCCTCTGACTCACTCTGGGTCTTTGGGATGGCTGTTGAAAGATCCTTGAAAAACACCAGAATTTACACATATCTTTTTTCACTAGAGAGGAACTGGCTGGTTGGGAGAAGATAGTCCAAGGTCATCTCTTCCCTTAGTCCTAACACCACTGATGACTAAAGAAGATGGCTGGGTTATCAGCTTTCCAAAGAACTGGCTTCCTGCCCTGAGATGGGCATCAGCCTGGAACAAAGTGCAGCTTGAAATTTATAGGGGGCTTTAAAAATAATTGTAATAACCATTATTATACATGCATTTCATAGATTTTTTTTAAGAGTCTAATAATTTTAGTTGCCTTTTAGGTAGGCCTTATGCTCACAAAGTTTCAATGAACTGGTGTCCAGTTGATGACGACAGGTGAATTTGTTGGGAGTTGAATGACCACATATCTCCATATTGAGAGGGGTGAGGATGGGGGGTCCAAGTCCAAATCTGAGTTGTTCTGGGTGCCTTCTGAGGGCCCTGCCAACTCTAAGTGCCTACATGTCTGTGAATTATCACTCAACACCCTTGCAGAGCTTAAAGAGGTGGGGGAAGCTCAGAGAGCAGGCATTTGCTTTACTAGAGGAAAGGGAACCCCGTGTGAAGACTATCCCCGCTCTTCATCCCCGATCTAGACAAGAAACATCTGGATGTGGGTGGGATTTGGGGAATGCCGGGGAACTGAGCTGGAAGCCAGACAAGAGGCACCTCTGATGACAATACCTGACCTCAGAGCAGCCAGGACCCAAGAACTGGGCAGACCTAAGCAATGGAGAATGTTGTTCACCCTGTAATTGGGGCATGAAACAATAATGATAATAACTGCTAACACTTTTATAGCAGCCCTTCAAGGTTTGCAAAATGTTTTATGTACATTATCCCACTTGATCCTCAGAACTACTTAGTAAGGTAGGCGCTATTATTACTGCCATTTTACAGATTGAAGAAACTGAGGCTGAGAGGGGAAAGTGACTTGTCCAAAGTCATATAGCTAGTAAATGAGAAAGACTTGAACTCCCTTTCCACCTGACTCCAAGTCAAGCAGTCGATGCATTATACCACCTAGCTAGGAAGGCTGAATTGCAATCTCCTTGAGGACAGGGACTGTCTTTTGCCTAGAAATTGATAGTACCAAACAATAGAACACAGAGCAACCAGGCCTAATGAGGTCCACCCTCCTCCGGCTTCTGTCGTTCCCTAGCTAGGTTTGGATGGACAGTATCCTCCCTCTCCAGCAGCCTGCCCGGGCCAGGTTCCACCATCTCCCAGGAACCATAGCAGGAAGACAGCCCATCCCCCGACCCCCACTCTGCCACCCCTCACCGTTCTTGGTATCGTGTCACAAGACAATAAATATGACCAGAGAGTCAGTGATTAAGGAGGAGCAGTGACAAAGATGAACAAGAAGGAAATACAAGGTCGGTGCCCAACATTTAACTGATTACTTTGATGGAAGGCCCAGGCAGAGCGTGTGCGGGAAAGAACGAAGCCTCCAGAGCACTGAGCCCCTCTCTGTGGGACCCCAGGGAAGCCTCTTTCTGAGCCTCTGTTTCTTTATTTGGGTCGGGGTGCCCCCGATTCCAGCCCTCCCGTGATGGCCCCAGATGCCAGTGCTTCGGAGTCCTTGCGTCTCATTTTAACATTTTCCACTGTTTTCTCCTTCTAAGTCAATCTGTGGTCGTGGCTGTTAGGGTCCCTGCTGGGCAGCTGTCTCTGCCCTCTTCTAATTAACTGCTTCTAATTCTTGGTGAATATTTTTTAAAAGAGTTAAAAAAAAAGGACTCCCCAAAAGTGGTCGAAGAAAGGAGAAGCGGCGTGTCCTAATGGATAGAGACCTTCCCACCTCTGACATATTGGCCCTGTGACCCTGGGCAACTCATAGCCTTTCAGAGGGTCAGGCAGGTGTCAAGGTGGTAAGCTGCGGTACAGAAACTGATAAAGAATCCCCCAGACTGATGAAATCAGATCTGGCCAAATATATGCATTGTGTGCTCCAAAATCAGATCATCGAGCGCGTTAGAGTGTAAGTAAGAGTCAATGCCCCCTGAGTGAGGGACTGAGCAAGCCTTCAGTGAGTCTTCGGCTCAAAGGTACTTTTTCCTTGCCCTTTCGGGGCTTTGGCCATAAGGGAGTGACCTCCAGCCAATTAGAGAATTCCTGCCCAAGCAGAATTCACTCTGTTGGTGTTTATGAGCTATGAAGTGACCGAATGAATGCAATGGCGTTTCAGCACTTGCGACGTGCCAGGTGCAATTGTCGGGCATTATCAAGGACAGAGACCAAATCCCTCCGCTCCACGTCCTCTGTGGGACGGCTCAGCCTTGGCAGATACATCATTCCCTGCTGCTCCCAGACCTTTCCTCTCCTCCTGGATGGCTGTGGGGTGCGCTGAAGGCCAGGGACCTGAAGGGGGAGGCCGGGAAAGCAGAGAAACGGACAGACACATGTGCGCCTGGGGTGTCAAGGAGGCAAGTCAGCCGCTTCTGGGAACAATCATGCCATTGTTATTCGTAACTGGATGAGAGAGGCAACAGGTGCACATGGGGCGTTTCAGAAAACTGTGGCCAAACAGCGTGAGTCGACACCCAAGTATGCAGTGGAGGGTGTGAGCAGCAAAAAACAAAGAAATCGGAGCAGGGGTCTCTGTCACCTAGACCATGAGGCCGGCCCACAGAGAAACGCGCAAGCCAGGGGAAATTCTCCTCCCGGAGCCCTGATTTCATGGTCCTTCACCCCAGGTCTCTAAATTCCCCGTTAGGCCTCTAAATTCCCCCTTCGGCCTCCCCCAGGACTCCCCATAGGGCTCCGTCCAGCTCTGCCTTTTCCAGAAGCGATCCACACCCCAGGCTCTCCACTGACTTCAGACTCACACAAGGGCTTGGAATCCTAGACCTAAAACTTGAAGGAACCTTGGACATCATGACATCCAACCCTCTCATTTTATAGAGGAGGGAACTGAGGCACAGAGAGATTGAGGGATTTTATAAGATCTGGAGATGGAAGGGACCTCAGAAACAACTATCTTACTATATGGATGAGGAAAACTGAGACCCAGTAAGTCACACAAGACAGAATCTGAACCCAAGTCCTCTCCGGAGTCACTGCTCTTCCCTCTGTAGGAAGCACCATGGTACATAAAGCACTGGACTTGGAATCAGGAAGACTCATCTTCATGAGTTCAAATCCAACTTCAGACAGATTAACTGTGTGACCCTGGGCAAGTTGCTTAACCCTGTTTGCCTCAGTTTCCTCATCTGTCAAATGAGCTGGAGAAGGAAATAGCAAACCACTCCAGTATCTTTGCAAAGGAAACCCCCAATGGGGTCATAAAGAGTTGGACTCGACCACAACGACTGAACAATAGGAATAATGTCTCCAACTGCATTGAAATTATCCATATCTCCAAATTTATTACAGTTTCTTTCTGGCACATGAGATAGACAGTTACATGGTCTCTGTTGAGGCGCTCTCGTCTTTCACACTTCTTCATGTAAAGATGCTCCTAGAACCATCCTCCACCATCTGTGTCTATAGAAAACGTAATACTAAGAGTCAGGAAGTCCCTCTGCCTCTGTGGCCCCCTTCTCCCATTGGCAAGTTTCCCCCAAAAAAGCAATTGGAGGAGAAGCCTAGGCCAGCCCACTTCGTTCCTCTCTTAGCCCTACTTCTGACTGTCCATGTCTCTGCCGTCTCCTTCCCCCCATATCCCTCCACTTACTTTGACACTTCTGCCCCTCCCCTCAACCTCAGCTCCCATTTATGAGTAGTCTTCCCCCATCAGGATATAACCTCCTCTAGGGCAGAAACTGACTTTTTTTGTTTGTATTTGTATCCCCAGCATTTAGCATAGTGCCTGGCACTTGGCTTAATAAATGCTTATTGTGGTGAGGAAGCCATAAACGCCAACCCTATCAATGCCTCTTTTTAAAACCCAAAAGGTCTTGTTTTGCACCTCTCTCCAATGAAATCTAGCTCCCTTTCTTGGGAGTCTAAGGCTCCGTCAATCACGAGTATCCCACAAAAAACCACTAGTAAATATTCATAGTTCCTTGACAGATATATTGGATTTAGAATTAGGTTGGGGGGGATGGGGAACAAGGTCTATTAGAATCCTGAGAACTCTGTGGCCCTCACTCTCCTCCTCTGTGGAATCAGGGGGTTGGACTACACAGCCTTTGGACACACAGTGCACAGTCCCAGACCAATTCTTCTCTGTCCTTTTATTTTTTTTCCTCTGTCCACCATACTTGTTGTTATTACCAACTTGTGTTTGTTAAACTTTTTTTTTAATCACGCTCTACCATCTACCCCACTAGCTAACTCATTACATCTTCTCATCATACATAGATGTAATAAGCCTCTCTGCCTTCACATCCAAGTCATTAGCAAAAATGTTGAATGAGACCAAGCCATGCCTAGAGCCTGGTGACTCTCCAGTAGTCCAGTCACCTCCTTTTCATTGTTAAAGGGAAAAGATTCTTTGTGGTCAGAAAATTTTCCCAGGTAGACACTGAGAACCAGCATTTGGGAACTGTCAAAGATTCCTTCCTTCTCCACACCAACTGACATTGATCCATGAATCAGCCTTGTTTGAGGATAGTTGCTGAGCCAGCTCTGGATTTATCAGAGCCAGCTGGGGTCTTGGGGCTCATTAGAGGCCATGACCCTAAGTCATTGATGCACGCTTGACAAAACAGATGGCTTACAACAAAAGTCTGAGCAAGCCAACAATCCCTGTGGCCAGGGAGATGTCACTGAAACCAGCACCCAAGCCTCACTGGATCCTCATGTTTCTCTGGCCCTGGGCTTGACTGCTCAACAAATAATTCATGGTCTCCTCTCAGCCTCGTACCCCAATCATCTTCCTCATTTCTTCACAGAAACCTACTTCATGCAAAGCATAGGACGATAGGGGCTACCACCAAGGCTGCATCTCCTGGGGAAATCTCTCTGACTCACTCCAGAGGGCTATTCATTTTCCTCATTACATGAGCTGCTGGAAGCCCCAAACAACTGTGTTAGCTGAGACACAGCCAGTGTGGCACAGTATCAAACACCTTTGCCTTACAAGGAGCGGGTACAATGACAAGGGTGATGGATTGGGAGTCAGAGGACCTGGGTTCAAATCCTGCCTTTGAAAATTAACACTACCCCAAAAAAAAGAAAGAAAAGAAAATTAACACTACCAGTGTGGCTTGGATCCATTCATTTAACCTCTCTAGGCCTCTGTTCCCTCATCTACCAAAAGGAGGTGGGACTGAATAGCCTCAGAGATCCCTTCCAACTCCTGGAATCCTACAGTCTAATGGACATGAATAGAACAAAGAGCATGGAAAGCAGACTCAAGACATAAAGTTTCTGGTGTGGAGAAGGAAGGAATCTTTGACAGTTTCCAAATGCTGGTTCTCAATCTCTGCCTGGAGGAAATTTTCTGACCACAAAGAATCTTTTCCCTTTAACAATAAAAAGGAGTGTGCACTTCTTTGGCCCCCTTCCCAGGGCATGGCAGGGGTCTCCAGATAGGACATCATCACTACTAGATCCTGCTTAAACATTCTGACAACAAAGGGGTCCCTCTGGAAAGCCGAAAGTCAAACAGTAGAACCACACATTCTGAAAGGTAGAGGGACAGAAGGATAAGGGGAGAATATAATTTATCCCTACATCTCCCCAGAGGGTCATGGCTTTGCCTTGAGGAGGCCTGGCAGTGAGGAAGAGGCCTGGAGATGTTGGTGCATGGTTCCACCTGATGGTCGTAAGTCCTGAGAGAGAAGAAGAAGAAGAAGAAGAAGAAGAAGAAGAGAAGAAGAAGAAGAAGAAGAAGAGAAGAAGAAGAAGAAGAAGGAGAGTTGACTATCCATAAAAATCATAACCAAATCCATGAAAAGTCCTCAGTCAAAAGATTCTCGATTTACAGGTAGAAGCAGGGGTACACTGGAGCCAATTCAATGGGGTTCTGGAGAGCCAGTTGTTAAATTTCAGTGTGAGCATTTATACATCAGAAATCAACAAATGCTACAAAGCAAGCACTGGAATTACTGTGTTGACTGTCCAGACTTAAGAAAGTGATGGAGAAAGTATTAATACAAATTAAACTTAGAAGTGTATCCTGCTTACATCTTTTTTTCAGAGAGCTTATTGTTAAACATTTGCCAGCAGACCACTGGCTGGAAGGGAACCAACCTCAAGTTCCATTCACCCTTTTTTGCAGGTGTGAAAATTGAGTCCTGGAGAGTTAAAATGATTTATTTGTTCAAGTCCTCTGTGGTCCATTGGAGTAACTCGCTCTATCTAAAGCCTCTAGCAGGCTCAGAGGACCTTAGGTTTAGGATTGGGATAGAACCCCTCCCCCCAAGGCCATCAAGTGCAATCCTCTCATTTTACAGAGGGGGAAACTGAGGCAGAGAGAAGCAAAGTGACTTTCCCAAGTTCTTCCTCCACGTAAAATGACAGAATTGGACTAAAATCCTTCTGAGGCCCCTTTCAGGACCTGATGCTCCATGCCATGATGCCATGATGCCATGATCCTATGAGCCCTTGATTTCCCTGAACCAGACCAGTGCCTGTGCCAGGGACTTGCTGCCAAAGCCCAATCAGGACTCACTTCAGGGCCTCCTGGAGTATCGGTGCAGGTGAGAGCACCTACAAATAGGAACCTCAAGCCTTTCATTCATTCATTCATTCTACTCCTACATGCACCCCACTCCCTGGCCAAACTAGATTAATCACAACCTCTTTCAGGGTGCTATAGTTCCCTCAGCCTGGAAAATCATTCTTCAGTTTCTCCAGATCTCACCCATTCATCCATGCCCAGTGGAACACGGCCGAGGAACCAATGTCTGGGGATGCTGTAGAGAGAACTCAAGAGCCTGGGATACCTGTGGTATCAGTCACCATCGCCTCCACCTTCTCCCAAAGAATAAGGTGTCTGCTCTTCACACTAAGGCTACCCATTCATTTGTGCCCTTTACCCCACCCCCCCAAAACCTTCTTCTGTCAATCATCTTCTATTTCTGCCATCTTTAATTTAACCCTCTCCCCTGGTGCAGGCTACTCAGGTGTCCTCTCTCCTAAAAGAGAAAAATTAAAAATAAAAAACATAAACAAAAAACAACCTTTTCCTTTTGCTCATGCCTCAAACAATCCTCCCATTTCTCACCTTCCCTTTACTGCCTAAGTAAATAAAGTGAAGGCTACGCTTGCAGACTCTGTGGGGGACCCTAATCCCTGTTCTCAAGAAGTTTACTTTCTCACACATTCAGGAGATTAAGAAAAGTTTACCTGAGGAGGTGGGGGAAAGGCTAACCCCTGGGGACATCTACATTGTGTTTTCGGATTTTCAGCAAATTGTTTCATTTCTAAGCCTGAATGATTAAATGCTGAAAATGTCACCATCCATTTTAAGTTGAGGAGAGTCAAAGGGACCTGGAAACTCAAACCCTAGATCTTTGGCCACTTTCTGGGTGGAGTTGGCGTGCCATTGGTGTGTGGTGTGCCAAACAGAACCCAGGGTTAGGGGGAGTGGTTAGGTAAACCTGTGATGTCATGGATGTAGGGAATTCCCAGAAGAGAAAACTCTTTTACCAATGCAGCTTGGCACTTTCTTTACAACTAGCCTTGCCTAGAACATCGGGAGGTGAGGAGATTTTCCCAGGCTAGTACCCGGCAGAGTGAGCCCCACCCAAATCCCAGGGTCCCTCCATAAAGGCTGGAGGTGAACAAAGCAAAGACTAGAGTCAGGGGGTATCTTAGGGACTTGCTAAAACAGGAATGTGGGGGAGGCCAGTTAGCCCCAGTTCCATCACCTCATGGCTGGGTGTGACTTCATGTAGTGTATGCCCCAGGCTGTAAGTGCCCTGAACCTGACCCAGCTACAATCCACAGCAGGGAAACAAGTCGGCTTTCACCAACACACACCATCAGTTATTTTCTTAGCTAATTGAAACTAGTTGAAAACCAGAGGGAGAATGAATGGAAAGAAAAAAGGAAAACGTGAGAGGTGTTTTATGGGAATGGAAACAAAGTTTGATTCAGTGTTGGGACTGGGTTTATGCTATTCTCTATCCTTGGCATATTCCCCACATCTCAGGGCCCCCCCAAGAAGCCGTCCTCAACCTAGGTTGGGGGAAGGGGAGGCAGGGGCATGGAGAAGGGAAACATGAGAAGGCCGTCTAAAGCCATTGCTGAAACTGAAGCAGTTGGCAGATCTGCCCCCAATCCCCACGGGCGGGTCCTGTTCAGTGAATTGTCCACTGAGGATAAATGACCTTAGAAATCCTCTCTCCCCAGGAGCTGACTTAAGAAGGAGGCAGTTGGATTCCCCACATCCTGACTGCCTGAAGAATGGCTCACACTAATTACATCCACACTGAGAGCTTTGTGCTTAGTAGGCTTCATTCAAGCGGCGGGTCTTCAGTTTGACCACTCAGTCCATTGCACCCCTGGAGCCAGCTAGGCCCATCAACTTCTGCCCAGGGCCCGGCTTTCAGCTGAGGTCCTTTTACAAGTTATTCTGTGGGTAAGAGCTGGAAAGGAGTGACCCAAGCAGCTTGCTTCAATCCCTGGTCCACAAACCTCAGGTTCTCTTAATGTCTCTCCGATGGGCTCATACTCCAGAGGGTTTTATGTTGGGTACTCTAAGGATAAATTCATCCCATCCTTGATTCATGTTGTACAGTGGGTACCTTTATACTCCTCCCCTTTGGGGGTGGAGGAAAGGTCTATCATCCCAAGGTGAGCTGTGGTGTGAGACCCGATGAGCCAAGAATAGGAAAATAAAGAGCCTAGCCACTTCTCACTAGAGGCCGGCTCCCTCAGCATGGCACCCAGCTCAAACCACTAACCTGGGTCCCCTTTGTGGAAAATAGTGTGGGCGCAGCCCCCCAGCCCCATTTATTTGTTTGGTGGTCCTTTGTGCTCAAATGGTTTAAAGCAGTCCAGCCCCTATGGTGCCTTAAGGTCTGATTCAGAAGACCCAAACTCATTTCTAAGAAAACGGTTAGATGCTGTTGGGTATCCTTGCCTACCATGCCACGTGGAAAGGAGCTGGCCCTTCAGAAGAGAGAAACGACCAGTCTGGCTCTGAAATCAAGGTGCCCACACTCTCGAATGAGAACTGCCTCTCCCTCTCCCCCCATCCTGTGCCTAGCAAGTCCCATTGAACCAAGCCATAGAATTCCTTCCACTCAGGGACTTGTTTGGGGAATCAATCATGAGCCGACTACAATCTGGCACCTGTCAAGAGCTCCGTGAAATTATCTGATATTTCAGAAAAGCGGTCTTGGGAGTGTGTTGCCTGTCATTTCTTCCCCAATTTCACAGAATCATAAAATCATGGAATTTGAGGGCTGGGGAGGGAAGGAACCTCGGAGGTGGTCCAGGCCAAACCCTCCCCAAAGCACAAATGGGGTCTGTGTGATGTGTGATGCAGGGCGGGGGCAGGAGGGGGGCCTCACTGAGCCCAGTGACTCCTTTCTTTCCTTCTACCAGAAAGCACAAGGATTTGGCTGCTGGGAACCCACCCTGGGTTTTCAGCTGCCACCACTTCAGTTTCCTGAAACTGGCTCCCCTCAAAAATCAGCCTGTCGGACTGGAGAGAACATAAGTGTGTAAATCTTTCCCTTCTCCCTTACCCTGCTCCCGGGAAATAGCAGGTGATTATTCTTTTAGAAAAGGTTTGCTACCAAACACTGCAGGAAAACAGTCTAGCATCATAGATTTAGAAGTGAAAGAGACCTGAGAGGTGATCTCCTTCTTTTACAGATGAGGAAACTGAGGCTCAGGGAGGGCGAGTGATGGGGTGAAGGTCACACAGGTAAGTGGCAGAGCCCAGGTCTGAACTCTGATCCTGTGACCTCAAAGATGGGGCTCTTTCCAATGGAGAACACTGTCCCCCACGTAAAGGAGGGGCCACCATGGTGAATTCAAGGATAAAGTTAGACTTCTTCTCAACTAATGTGGGTCCTCGGAGCACAATTAAAGGAGCCAGGCCTTGACCTGCCTCAGTTCCTCCGACTTTTGTCTGACCTGCTAATTCTCACCCCTGAAGTCCGGCAGCTCAAGTCAAGACATCACCTATCATGTTGAAAAAGGAGGACACCACCACCAACCGAACAAGATGGTTCCAATTTCTAATAGTATCTGACCTCTCCCCAAGAGCTTTAGTGTATGCAAATTACTTCACTTGCATTATAACATCTGCTCCCCACAATAACCCTGCAAGGTTAATAGTACAGGTATTACCACCCCCATTTTACAGGTGAGGAAACTGAGGCAGAGAGATAATTGTCCTGCTCAAGGTCACACTCCACGGTGCTGAGGGGATTTCTCCTCTCCTCAGTCTGGAGGCAAATCTCAGGTGATGATATTTTAATGTTTCTGTAAACAGGATTGTCCTGATCCCTTTATCAGGTGTGGGGTCCTCTCTAATTGAGTCGAGGATTGAGAGAGCAGATAAGCAAGCCACACTTCTTGGGGCTTTCAACAGCTGGGGGAAATCGGCAGACCTGAGTCAGAGAACGTTGGAGGAAGGAATCTCCTGTATCTGAGAGGAGGGCAAGCAAAGAAGGGGAGGGGAGGAACTTTCCCTCCTCCTCCTCACCCTCTTCCTCTTCTTTCTCTTCCTCCCCTCCCTCAGCTTAGTCATGTCATCAGAGCTATCAGTCCAAGAGGAGACAATCCAACGTGTGTAGCCAGAAGCAGAAGCTCGCACACCTGAGGACAGCTCGGATGTGGGAGGGATGCCTTGCACCTGAGGGCAGTGCTAGAAACAGACCTTGTGCTGAATGGCCTCTCCAGCAGAGACATCCAAGGGGAAGTATTGTGAGAACTCTGAAGAGCCAGGAATCATGAGTTACCCTCTACTACGCTTTGAATTCTACACATAGACCTCATAAAAAATTGTCTTCTAAATTTGAGCCTACTCTTTCCCTGGATTGTGTGTGTATTTGTGTGAGAGTTCATCCTTGACTGGGAGAGAAAACAGATGGGAGGTTTTAGCTATAAGTCAGATGGAAAGGTCCCATGATCCTTAGGGTGAAGTGGCAAGGATAATTTGATTTTCCAAAACGGGATTTAGACTTTTTAGGGCTTCTCTATTTGTGTAAAGTGAGGATGTGTGGTGTGGTGTGGTGTGGTGTGGTGTGGTGTGGTGTGGTGTGGTGTGGTGTGGTGTGTGTGCAGTCTTAGGCATCTGAAAACCCCTCTCTAAAGGCATTTTTCCTCTAGCCGTCTTCCGGCTAACTTGGGCTCAGAGTTAAGACAACCAAGATGCACCTGGTCTGGTCTGGGGGCTGCGGTGGACTCGCAGCCCACCAACTCCTTGAATCATTCATGACTCTTGTGTCTTAGGCCATGGGATCATCTTGGAGAGCCTTGAAGGTGTTTTTGGTGAGGGTTGGAGGACATTGCAAGTGTCATAAAAGTAAAATTTCTCTTCCCTGGGAAGGATTTCTTTTTTGTTTGTTTGGTCCTCTTTAAAACATACAAAGAGCTCCAAACAAACCACCCATTGCACTTCACTGCAATTAGAAGGCTAATTAATGAGGTCTGATAGAATAAGCAGGAGTTTGCTCTAGCAATATGGTTTGCAGACCACAGTGACCCTCTTGGGCAAGGACTCTGAGAAAAACCAGCAGCCTGAGACTACTTGGAGTATGGTGGAATGTATGCTGAGCTACATGTCCAAGGACTCTGATTCCTAACCTTGCTACCTGTGTGACCTTGAGTGAGTTGTGTTGCTTCTCTGGCCTCAGTTTCTCCGTCTGTAAAATGGGACAGAGGAGCTCCGCTTTTGTCATTGTTATTCAGTCATTCTGACACTCTGTGAGCTCTTTTGGAGTTTTCTTGGCAGAGACACTCCAGTGGTTTGCCATTTCCTTCTCCAGCTCATTTGACAGATGAGGAAACTGAGGCAAACAGGGTAAAGTGCTTGCCCAGTGTCCCACAGCTAGAAAATGTCTGAGACCTTATTTGAACTCGGGTCTTCCTGACTCCAGGCCTGGTACTCTATCCACTGCGCCCTCTAGCTATTCAGATCATCCCTCTGGTACCTTCTGGTCTAAAATCTATAATCTTACGAATGTTCTTGTTTTCAAAAGTGAGAAGGTCAGGGTAGCCTCTGTGGTATTAACATTTAACATAAAGACAGGAAAGGAACTAAATCTATGGTTTCACTGGCATAGGGAACTTCTAGGCAAGGAAAAACCCTCTACCCTTGTCTTCGCTGCAATTTTTATTCTTAGGCACTGAGGAGCTAAGTGACTGGCCCAGAGTTATACAGCACACATATGCCTGAGGTGGGATTTGAACCCAGGTCTCCCTGGCTCTGAGGTCAGTTCTATACTTATTGCACCATGCTGAGTCTCTAGAAAATGTAACATACCCTTTTAAATTTTAACATATGCTCTTAAAAGTTTTGCAAAACACTCCGGTGCCACATAAATCTTCTATGTTCTTTGTATAGGGAAATGTCCGTGCTTTCTGATGTTTGTCAAGTTCGTAATAATAAACAAGCTTGGAAGGTTTGTTCTTGGTTTTTTATAATAATGAACTATGCTGAATTACACCAATTTGAGCCTAGGGATTGGGGGGGAGGGGGACAGGCATTAGGCACCTACTGTGTGCCAGGCACTGTGCTTTACCAACATTACATCGTTTGGTGTGGCATATTTGGTCTTACTCCTAGGCTGAAAAACTGAGGAAGTAGGAGCCTCTCCTTAGGGAGGAGGGGATGATGGTCAAATGTTCGTTTTTGATTCATTGCGCTGTGAGTGAAAATCCATATTGTAGGACCTCCTAGTGCTGGCTTTGGAATCGGAATGCCTGGGTTCAGGTTCTTGCTCCCAATGTGACCCTAGGCAAGTTCCTCAAACTTCATGTGCCTCAGTTTCCTTATCTGTAAAATGAGAGGGCTCAATGACCGCTAGGGTCCCTTCCATTTCAAAGCTCTGATCTTAGGACCTGCTGCTTTGCTTTGATGGGCTAGAGTAGCTGTCATCAATGGGGGGCTAAGGGGGAGTGGCTCGGGGTGTAGCTTTTAATCACCCTAAACCCAAAGATGAGGGTACTGAAAGGCATCAAATTGCTACTAATTCTCTGCAACCTTGGGAACTCAGCTTAACAAGCATTTATTATTTTCCATGTGCACAACTCCACGCTAAGTGCTAGAGACCCAAAGATGGAAAGTGGCAATCCCTGCCCTCAAGGGGCTTCCAATCTAATAAGGGAGGAGTTGAACGTACACAGATACAAAATAGAATGTGGCAAAGGAAAAGAGAGACACGGTGTGAAAAATATGGGGAAGGAAAGGTCGCTTTCAACCTGGATCATGGAATGTTTCAGAGATACCAGTCACTTTCTCTCAGCCTCAAAAAAGTTCTGGATTTGGAGTTGAAGGATCTGGGTTCGAATCCTGACTTTGGGCAAGCCACTTCTTTTAGTTTCTTCATCTGTAAAATGAGTAGATTAGACCAGATTCCCTCTGACTATCCCATGAGTCTAGGGTCTTCATCTAAAAATAAGAGTGCTGAGCTAGATGACACCTAAAGTCCCTTTCAGCCCTGGTATGAGCAATCCCATCTAACTGGAGAGCTTACAGGGAAGCAAAAACCTAAAGGAAATATCTACATATCCAGTTTTTCCTTCTATTTCCTTTTTAATCTGAACTTAATACAAAAACGGCATTTCCACGTGCACTGTAGAATAGAAGAAAAGCACTGCACAACACATGGGTCTCTACTAAGTAGAGATTAGTTCAGCCAGTAACTTTCAAAGCTGTCCTGTTTGTTCTTGTTTCTTTCAGTTCTCTTCTCATCTGGGGGAAGGGGGAAAGGTATTAAGAAACCATCTCCCTCCTCCACCATCCCTCCTAACTAGGGGGAAAAAGTCTTATAACAAGTATACCTAGCCAAGCAAAACTAATTCCCACACTGATTATGCCCAAAACTGTCCATCCCATTTTGTATCTTAATTCTATCATTTCCCTATCTGGACCACTGAGTTCTAATATCTTCTGATCTATGGGATCATAGGAGGCAGCCTAGCCTAGTGAAAAGGGCTCTGGATTTGGAGTCCAAGGACCTGGGTTCAAATCCCACCAGACACTCAAGTCAAGTCAACAAATATATATTAACACTTACTATGTGTCAGGCTCTATGCCATAGAGAATGCACATACAAACAGAGATAAAGATGATCCCTGCCCTCAAGCAGCTTACATTCTAATAGTGGAAAAGAACACTTAATGGGAAGATGAAATGTGGCAGGTATGGGGATGGTAGAGAAAGTCCAAGAGAGTCAAGAATATAGCCTGGAGAGGGATAAAGACATGGGTGCCCTCCTTCAAGTGGAGGTTCTGGGAGGAACAGACCAACCAGAGAAGGAGGCCACAGGGAAAGAGGGTACTTTCAGTGTGAGAAAACCAGGAGTGGTAAAGTCAACTTCCAGGTGAAAGAGGCTTCTGTGGCATGGTAGAGAAAATCCAAAAAGTCAAAAGTGCAATCTGGGGGCAGCTAGGTGGTGCAGTGGATAGCACTGGCCCTGGAGTCAGGAGAACTTGACTTCAAATCCGACTTCAGACACATAACACTCACAGCTGTGTGACCCTGGGCAAGTCACTTAACCCCAACTGCGTCACCCAAAAAAAAAAAAAGGAAAAATATGCAATCTGGAAAAGAATGACCTTGGGCCAGTCCCTCACCCTACTCTAGGTCTCAATTTTCCATGTGTAAAATGAGGTACTTGGACAAGTTCTCTTCTAACACCGAAGCTATGATCCTATGACAATCACTTTCCCTCTCTGGATCTCAGTTTTCCCACCTGGAAAATGAGAGGATGAACTAGGTGGTCTCTCAGATCCCTTCCATCTCCAATCTATGACCTTTTGGCCATTCTGGGCTGCCTGTGTCACCTTGGTCTGTGACCCAGGTCCTCGGTGCAATCATCCACGCCTTCTGGTTGATCCACAGAGGACTTGACCCATTCTCCGATTCAGCTGACCCTGTAGCTCCCTCTTGGACTCAGTAGGTCAACCACTTCCCCCTAATTCTCTGGTGGCTCTCTTAGACCACCCCCTCTCAATCCATTGGGCTTTTTTCCTTCCAAGTTCTTGTGCCTGTCTTTCTCTCCCAACTTGCCTAACACTGCTGCATGGAAGCTACGTTCCCTCAGAAGTCAGAATAATTTCCTAGATAATTAAGCTAACTCAATCCTACCAAAACTCAGAGCAAAGGTAGATGCAGAAGGATCTATGTCACCTGTGCTGTTCATCGCTTCAGCATCCTCTGTCCCCTGTCCTGACAGACCTAAAGAAGCAAATATATTTAGTAGTCACAAGCTGTTCTAAGAGCCCCTGAGAGTTTGTCTTGTTTGCAGAAGATAGCATCCCTCTCCCCATCACTGCTGGAGGTCAGACTGACCATGTTTTTTTCCAGAATCATTGATTATTACAGTAGCACCAAAGTTTAAAGGAAGCATTTTTCCATTAATAACTTAAAATGCCAGGCATTAATAGCCATCTTTGCCTGAGGCTAAATGGTGATTGTTTTGGTTTATTTTTAATGGAAGGGGATCAGTATATGTTTAACTTCTGTGATCCCACCAGCCCTTCCCAGTGATGACCACTCCCTGGGAGGTGACTCAGGAAGCATAGGAAGAAACCAGAAGCAGAGGCATTAGACCCAGGGCACAGAGTCCTTCATTGATGATATTCACTATCTTTCAGATCCTCCTTAAAGTAGGAGGTCTCAAATCAAGACCTCTGGGCCATCTACCCAAATCAATAAGATCAGAGGTTTACAAAAGCCTTTAGCCACACTTTTGACCTCCAGTCTCTTTCATTCCAATCCATCCTACAAACTTGAATCAGATTCCATTCCCAGACACATAATCATGCTATTCTTGCTGCTCTGTTCAAAACCAGTCCTTGAAAGATAAAGTCCAGACTCTTCAGTCTGGCATTCAAGGCCTTCTGTGATCAGACCTTGGTTGATTTTTTTTTCCACCATTACTTCCCTCACAGAAGTCATAGTCCAGTCAAACTGGACAAACCAGATTTTTCACCATTCTCCAAACTTCCTCACGATGCAAGCTGACCAAATGTGGTCTGGGCTGCCTGGAGAAGGGGTGAGGTCCTCCCCTCCTTGAAGGTCTTCAAGCAAAGGCTAAATAGCCACTTTTCAGGTATGTTGGAGTAGAGATTCATTCCATGGATGGGTTGGACTGGATTCCTGTTGAGATCCCTTTCAATTCTCAAACTCCCAATCCAGGGTATCAAGGTATTCCTGTACTATCTCCTCATGTACCTTGGTTTTAAGTTCCTTATTACTGGTTTGTGGTCCTAATCTTTTAAATCCAAAACTTATTCTCTTTGGCAGAAAAAAGGAGAAGCAAAGTAAGAGCTGAATAGCTCATCCTTCTACCTAAAGTGAGTTATCACTGTCCTAGTTATCCCAGATATTCACAAATCTTTTTTTGAAAATTCAGACATTTGTTCTCAGTTGATAAATGGTCAAAGGATATGAACAGGCAGTTTTCAGAAGAAGAAATCAAAGTTATTAGTAGTCACATTCAAAAATGCTCTAAATCACTACTGATTAGAGAAATGCGAATTAAAACAGCTCTGAGATTATCACCTCACACCTATCAGATTGGCTAACATGACAGAAAAGGAAAATGACAGCTACTGTAGGGGGATGTGGAAAATTTGGGACACTAATGCACTGTTGGTAGAATTGTAAACTGGTCTACCCGTTCTGGAGAGCAATTTGGAACTATGCCCAAATGGCTATAAAGTTTTGTTCACCTTTTGACCCAGCAATACCACTACGAAGTCTGTATCCAAAAGGGACAAGGACCTACTTATACAAAAACACTTATGGTGTCTCTTTTTATGGTGACAAAGAATTGGAAATTGGAAGTGAACAGAACCAGGAGAATATTGTATACAATAACAGCAACATTGTAATAATGATAACCCGAGAAAGGCTTAGCTACTCAGATCAAGACAATGACAATTCTAAAGGGCCATGCTGAAAAATGCTAGCCCCTTCCTGAGAGAGAACTGATAAGCTACGAATGCAGATTGATGCCGACTGTCTTTACTTTTCTTGGTTTTTCTTTATCTGTGTTTTCTTTTGCAATATGGACAGTATGGAAATATGGTTTGCATGACTTCATGTGTATAATTCATATCAAATTGCTTGACTTCTCAAGGAGGGGGGATGGAAGGGAGGAAGAGAATTTGGAACTCAACATTTAAAAAAAGAATGCATATCATTAGGAAATATTTAACAAAATATATTTTAAAAAGGGAAATTCAGCTATTTGTCCTTCTACAATAGTTGTCTCCTAACCCTGTCTGTTCCCCATGATCTTTTGGCAATCACACCCATCAGTTCTTTCAGTCCCCCGAGACAGTGTTCCTCAAGATCTGGTTTTATCAAAAAGAGTCTTGGCATTCTGTCCCTCTGTCCTCATTTGTCTTAGTTTTAAATGCCCTGGTAATGGTCTTTGTTCTATCCTTTTAAGCCCAAAGATCATCCTTCTTGGCAGACAAAAAAGAAGCAGTTTAAGACCTGGACAGTTCCCCCCGTCATGAGCTATCACTGCCCCATCCACCCCAAGCTGCACCTCTGTCCCTTCCCTGATTCTCCTCTTGTCCCCCACAGAGCTGAAGCAAGCTCTCTTTGTTGCCCTAACCCAGGGGTGGGGAACCTTGGGCCCCCTGGGTCCTCAAGTGCAGCCCTCTGACTGAATCCAAACTTCACAGAACAAATCCAAAGGATTCAGTCAGAGGGTCACATGTGGCCTCAAGTCCACAGGTTCCCCATATGTGCAGCCTCAAATATTTGTCCTTGCATTTATTCAATTAAAAGCTCCTGGACAGTTGGGCCTGCGCCATATTTACCGCTCTCTGTCCTTAAGGATCATAACTCTAGGGGCAGCTAGGTGGCGCAGTGGACAGAGCACCAGCCCTGGATTCAGGAGGACCTGAATTCAAATTCAGCCTCAGACACATAACACTTACTAGCTGTGTGACCCTGGGCAAATCACTTAATCCCATTGCTTATCCTAAAAAAAAAAAAAGTTCTAAAAAAAGAGAAAAAAACGATCATAACTCTAGAGAGAAATATCTTAGAGACTATTTAGTCCCAACTATTCATTTTACAGATGGGGAAACTGAGGCCCAGGGAGATGACGCAATTTGCCTAAGGCCATACAAGTAATAAATAGCAGAGGTGGAATTTGAGCCCAGCTCTCCCGACTCCAACACCAGTGCTCCAATCACTATACCATATACTACAGCAGCATGGTATAGAGCCTAGGACAGTGCTCTTCATAGGAGGGGCATCTGTAGGAGTATATTCAGCACATGGGTTTTCCTTATAACAAGAGGACACCTGCTTTGGGTTTCTGTGGGGAAGTGTGGGATGGCCCAGAGGAGGAAATACTAAAAGTGCAGAAAAGGGAAGGAAGATGTGCTGGGCTTCCTGGGCTCCAAGGGGTCTGGTCTGTCTTTTCCCCTCCATCCCTCGTGCCCAGGCTTGGATCCGATCTGTGCTGGAACAGATGGGGAAAGGCTGTCCAGAATGGAGAAGGGCTTGGATGGGAGGGAAGAAAAGAGCAGACCAGCTCCTCTAACGTGTCAATGGAGCCCAGAGCCAGGCTCAGAGGGCAGAGGAGCCTGGCATGTGGTGTGCGTGAAGCTGCCTCCCTGGCAAGCCCCCCACCCCCTGGAACGTCCGCATCAACTGGCAGCCCAACGCTTCCCCAAACCATCTTGAGAACGGGACTGAGAACTGGGGTTCTCACGGCAGCTTGTCACTTAGTACATGCCCCCTCGGCACCCTGGGGGGATTTTCGACCCAGACAGCTCCTTTCATGTCTCTGAAATGGCTTTCGAGGAAGAAGACAGTTGTTGGAAGCAGAGGAGAACAAGATGAGAGTCGCTCTTTAGAAATGTGCTGAGGCCTCTCTGACAAGGATATTGAAATTAACAAGAACATTTTCCCCATCCAGCTTCTCAAGCCTGATAGCCCAGAAATCCCTGAACCTAGACATAAGCTCACTGGTTCCTTCCAAACTGACTCAATGAAGAGAAATCAATAGGCATCTCTTTAAATCCCTGTGTCCTTGCCGTCTGACACTTTGAAAAGCTGGCTCTTGGGCTATCTCGCCCCCAGAGGAGACATGAAACAAAGCCCCTTGCTTCCTTCTTTGCAGAGGTGGGAGGCTGTTGCTATGGAGTAGTACATTTACAGCAGGACTCAGTTGACATGTTAGTTCTATTAAACTGCTTTTTTTTTTCCCTTTCTTTTTTATATTTGGTTACCAGACAGTCTCTGAGGCCTCTTCCGGCTCTGAGTCTGTGATTCCAGGATCTGATGATAAAATGATAAAATAACAGAAAAAGGTTTGATGGAATGACCAGATTACAATACAACCTCCCCATGAAGCTTTACAGCCATTAGGGAGTCAGGGCAAGAAAAGTGAGGCAAACCATCCATCTCCTCGACAGGTCTTTTTGGGAACCCTTGGATGAGGCATGTCTGCCAATGAGAAGCTGGATGGGGACCAGAATCTTGGGTTCCACTGACATAGTCTAGCACACTCAGGAGCCTGAGGGCCTGGGTTCCAGTCTTGCTTCTGATGCTCACCACCTGTGTGACATCGAGCAAGTCGCTTAACTGCCCTATGCCTCAGTTTCTCCAGTCTGTAAAATGAGGAGATTGGCCGATATGGTTTTTAATATCCCTTCAAATCCTAGGGCTATGATCGTGTGACACCCACTTCAGTCACCCACAAAGTGCAGAGGTGCTAGGGCCAGGAAGGTGTCAGGCTTATAGGGTCATACGCTGAACTCTGAAAGGACCTACAACGTCATTGAGCTTAACCCCCTCATTTTACAGAAAAGGAAACTGAGTCCCAGAGAAGTTTTTGACTTAATAATATCATAGAACTCAGGTTGGAAGAGACCTTCAAGTCTGAACCTTTCATTTCATGGATGAGGAAACTGAAGTTAAGGAGGCCAAGCAATTTGTCCACTGTGCCACCGCTAGTATCTAAGATGGGCTTGCCTTTGTGGAGAAAGTGAGATTGTTATGTGGACTTAAATTCTGGAAGAGACTAGTCACAGGCTGGTAGCTGGAGGTGATTCTGGGAGTGAGGTACACAAGTGTGGCTTAGGAGAAAATACCAAGAGTAAAAATGAAAAACAAGGGCATGACATAAGGCCTCACAGCACACATCAATGGGCAGAAATGGTATAACCAAAGGTAGAGTGGGTAGAATAGGACTGGGGGTGGAAGGAGTGGGAGGAGGGGTACAGCTGCCCTTCAAAGAAGACTTTTCTCATCCCCCAAGCTGAAGGAATTGCTGGCCCCAGGCAAGTCCCATAGCATAATTCCCTTACAACATAGATCTCCCATTCTGCCTGGGTTTCCCACATACATCTACCTGTCTTCCCTCCTCTGCTGGATTTTGAGCTCCTGGATGTTCAGAGGCATGTCTTATACATCCTTGTATTTTCTAGCACTGTGCATGGTATCTTGTATACAGTAAGCACTCAATAAATGTATGTTGATTGCTTTTCCCTTCTCTCTCATTCAGTTAGTCAAAGGAGAACTGTTGGAAGGTCCTAATGTTGCTTTACACACACATGGCGACAGTGGAGGACTCAGGAACACAAGTGAGGATGGGTTCTAGATCTCAATGGTTTCTGAGTAGGAAACTCCAATCTCTGGAAATAGTCAACCTGTGAGCTATTTCATTTTTGCCTTTGGTCAGTGTAAAGCTTGGCACACAGTAGCTGCTTGATAAATATTTGTTTTGTATATCCCTCCAATAGAATATAAGCTTCCTGGCTCTTTCATCTTTATCCCCTGCCAGGGCCAGGGACACAGTACATGCCTTAGAAAAGTTCATTTGTTCAGTTGTGGAAATACTTGCTTTATTCCATAAATTAAAAATAAAATAAACATTTTTAAAAATTAAAAAATGAAAGATTAAAAAAAAGAAATGTCCATTTGTTCCCCACTACCATTTGACATGGTTCTAGAAATGCTAGCAATAGCAATAAGTTATGAGAAAGATATATAAGGCTTGAAGATAGGTAAAGAGGAAGTCAAAAAAAAATCCCTATTTGCTGATGACAGGATGCCCTTTTACATCAGAAATTGTATGGTTTTACCAGTAAAAATGGCACTAAACCATCCTCTTTACCACCATCCCTAAAGATCATGACCATTCCATCCAACTTACACCTGAAATTTCTTTTTTTTGTTGCCCCTATTAGAATGTGAGCCCCTCAAGAGCAGGAACTGTCTCTGTATCCCCAGTACTTGTAGGGCTTTCTACACAGTTTTGCTGTTGTTCAGTCATTTTCAGTTGCGTCCAACTTTTCATAATCCTATTTGGGGTTTTCTTGGAAAAGATAGTGGAGTGGTTTGTCATTTCCTTCTCCAACTCATTTGACAGATGAGGAAACTGAGGCAAACAGGGTTAAATGACTTACCCAGGGTCACACAGGTAGTAACTTTGAACAGCAGATTTGAACTCACAAATATAAGTGTTCCTGTAGTAACTTTCTAAGGGCAGATTTGAACTCACAAACCCAGCATTCTCTCCATTGTGCCACCTACCTGCCTTTGTACATAGAAAGCACTTAAATATTTTTACTCATCCATTCATATGTATTTCAAAATTCCTAAGGAATTAGCAATAAAGATACTAGCTTTAGCAAAGCATCACACTACAAATTTATCTCACAAAAGGAAAAAAAACCTACATCATTCCTATACAATAATAACAAAACCCAGGAAGCAATTAACAGAAGTGGGACAGCGGCTAGTGCTGAGTCTGGAGTGAGGAAGACCTGAGTTCAATTCTAACCAATGACTAGCTGTGTGAGCCTGGGGCAAGTCACTTAGCCTTTGTTCACTCCAGTTTCCTTATCTGTAAAATGAGGCTAATAATAATGTCTGCTTTCCAGGGGTGGTTGTAAGGATTAAATCAGATAACATTTGTATAGCGTTATGAAAACCTTAAAGCCTTAAAGCGTTACATAAATGCTAGCTATCATTAACACAGCCCTTATTCAAAGTAATTACAAAATGGAAGTCAATGGACCAAAGCACACTCAAAACCTACGTAGATACTATTACCAAACACTCTTTAACGAAGTACAAAATGAATTTAAATAACTGGGGGATTATTGAGTGTTTGTGGCCGGGCCATGGCAATGTAATAAAAATGCCAATCCTACTGAAGTTAATTTCCAGATTTAGTGCTACACCAATAAAACTACCAAAGGGATATTTTATAGAGAAAGGTAAAGTTCACTTGGGGAAACAAAAGACACAAAAGGGTTCTTAACCTGAAGTCTACAAAATTTAAAAATGTATATATTTATCTAACTGTGTTTCAATATAATTGGTTTCCTTTGCAATTCTACGTATTTTGTTTTATGCATTAAAAACCATGATTCTGAGAAAGGGTCCACAGTCATGTCAGCAGATTATTGCCAAAGGGCTCCATGACCAAAAAAAGAAACAAAAACAAGAAACAAAAACAAACAAAAAAAATCTCATGATCTAGATAGATAGAATATCAGGGAAAATAATGAAAAAGATAGGGATGAAGGGGGGAATAGTACTTTCAGACTCAAGCTGTATTAAAGTAACAGTCACCATTTGGCTCTGGTTTTTAAAAAAAATGAAACAAAGTTGATGGAAAATGCTAGAAGAGGGTGAATCAGAATGAAACAAATTCAATAATCCAGTGTTCAATAAACTCCCCAAATCTGCATTACCTAAGGAGGGATTCCCTATAAAAGGACTACTAGAAGGTTGGAAATTAGTCTGGCAAAAACTAGATTTAGGCTAACATCTTATTCAACAATGAATTCAAAATGGCTCCATGACCTGAATTAGAAAAGACGCAAATCCCTTCACTTCCATGGGCTTCAGATTCCTTAGGTTTAAAACGTGAGGGCTGGACGAGATGGCCTCACCATATCCTTTAGGCTTTATATCTATAGACACCGCAGAGCAAACAAAGTGTATCTCTCTTCTTCCAACAGAACTGGTGTCATAGAGTTCTAGACTCAGCTAGGAAGGCCATTTTCCAAGTCCTGCTTCTGTGGGCAAGTCACCCAACTCCTCTAAAACTCAACTTTCTCATCCATAAAATGCATGAGTTACACTAGATGACTTCAGAGGTCCCTGCAAACTCTGGAGCTAGGGGCCGATGTACTTGTCTTGGCCTCATTTACTGGTGGCGCGGAGGAGAGAGCTCCAGCCCTGGAGTCAGGAAGACTCATCTTCCTGAGTTCAAATCTAGCCTCAGACACTTGTTAGCTGAGTGACTCCGAGTTAAGTCCCTTCACCATTTGCCTCAGTTTCCTCATCTGTGAAATGAGCAGGAGATGGAAATGGCAAACTTCTTCCAGCGTCTTTGCCAAGATCCAAATGAAAACCCCAAATGGGGTCACCAAGAGTCAGACACAACTGAAAACGACAATAACAACAACAATAACAAAATGAGGTATTGTACTAAATGACCCCAGAAGTCCCTGCAAATTCTAGAACTATGAGCCAAAATACTTCTCCAGGCCTTAGTTTCCCCATCTGTAAATTGAGAGTCTCACACTAGATGCCTCTGAGATCCCTTCCAGATCTACATCTGTGATCCTAAAATCAAATGATTTTTCAAAAGATGATTTAAAACTTGAGTTCTCTCTTCATGATTTTTCCCCAACTTAAGCTGCCTGTGGGATGTCTTTGTCACCAGGAAGACACAATGCCCTCAGGATGCATCTGTCTCCATTCCAGACACATCTACAGGTTCATTGCCATGGCCAAATCTCATTTGTTGTAACCCGTTGGAGAGAGACCTGATGGCTGCCTAGAAAGAGAGTAATTATAATAAAAGGATATTTCTAGAGTCCTTTAAAGCTTATCAAACATTTGACCTATATTTGCTCTTCAGGTTTTCATGAACTCCTTGAATACAGGTGGCATCACTGCAGATGAGCAAAATGAGTCCCAGGAAAATTAAAACGTCTTGTCCAAAGCCACATCGATGATCAGTGGACAGCCAGAATTTGAACTGAGATCTCGTTGCTTCCAAGTCAGCCCACATTTTGCTTCACCATGCTGTTGACTGCTCCAGAGCAGAAGGCCAGGATCTGTTCATGGAAAGGGTCTTGGGGCTCAGCAGGGGAACTCCAGGATCACAGCCTCTCACCACAAAGGACACTTCACAGAAAAATGAGTCACATGCTAGGTTATCATAAAGTAGATCATATTTTCCCGTAGGAAAGACACTATAATCAAGGATTGTGTTCCTGAACAAGGAATGCAATAAAAGCAAAAGAACAACAACTATAAACTTCTATAATCATTTAAAATAGTCACACGATGCTCCATTGAGCAAGTCCCATAAAATGGGCATGAATGCACTTTATCCATGGGGCAGACAAGGGGTCCCATTGTTCTAGGACATGTGCATTACAGCATTGGTAAAACAGCCTGGCTGGATGATGCATTTGACATAAAGCTAAGCTGCTGCTACGATAAACACAGATTAAATGTTTAGCTAGCACAAGTTTTTGCCTCCAAATTTCAGAACCAGAGAAAGTTATAGGTACTCATTCAATGTCTGAGAAGGAAGGAAAGCCTAGGATGATATGAATGGCCCAGATTTCTTTAAAGAAGGGTAAGAAGGGGAAAGTGGCCCATGCCAGTTTAAGCTGTTATCTTTTTGTTCACTCAATATGTTTCCCTGTCCCACACAAAGGGCTTTATGGAATTGTAGGTTTTAGGGCTAGAAAAGGCCTTAGCCACCATCTTTTCCAGAAGAGGAAACTGGGGCATGAGACTATAAACTTCAACATGGTAGGTATCATATTATGCCTCTGACACTTACTAGCTACAGGTAGCCAGGTGGTACAATGGATAGAGCTCTGGACCTGGAGTCAAGAAGACCCGAATTCAAATCCAACCTTAGATACTTATTAGTTCTGTGACCCTCAGCTTATCATTTAACTTCTGTTCCCCCAGTTTCTTCTACTGTAAAGTGGATATAATAATATCACCTACCTACTACGGTTATAGTGAAAAAATTACATTTTATATGTATGTATGTATGTATGTATGTATGTATGTATATAGTGCTTTCCAAAACTTAAAACACCATGTGAAGACTAGCTCTCATAGGATTGTAGACATATCGACCTTTCTGTGTCTGGTTTCCTAATCTGCAAAACAGAGATAATACCTACCGGACCTACTTCATAGAGGTGCTATAAACTCAGATGAGATAATGTAGTTAACTTTGTCCATGGCAAGGTGCTCTATCCATGTCAGTTATTACTGTTCTGGCTGTGTGTAGGTGTGTCTTGCCAGAGAAGTGATCTTAGGTTGCTTGCCTGAGATCCCACAGTGAGTTCACATTAGAGGTAGGCCTACAGCCCAAGGCTCGGTCCATCCCTACTCCCTTCATTTAAACTTCCACAATGACAAAAGCCAAAGTCTACTTTGAGTGAATTCATTCTTAAAAAGAAAGTATGTTTTTCACAAGAAGCCAACCCTTGCCTTCGTGCCGATGGCCAGGTATATCCTGCTAACAGTCCTGGCTGGGCTGCTAGGTGGAGGTGGGCACTCCAAAGATCAAAAACCAATTTTAAGATGCTGAATTTCTAGACTAAAAACTAGCAAGTTTTCCTCATTTCCAAAATTTCATTCTGGATGAAAAATCCAAGATGGCACATTTAAAATAGATGGCTGATCCTTCCTCTGGACTGAACCCAATTTCCAGGTGTAAAAATAAATAAATCCAGTGAGGCTGGGTGGTTTGGTGGAAAGGGCTTTAACTCTGGAGAGAGAGGACCTGGGTTCAAATCCTGTCTTTTATGCTTACTCCTTGTGCGACTCACTTCTCTCTGGGCTTCAGTTTTCTTCTCTGAGCTTCATTCCATCTTTACATCAAAAGCTCCATGACTCGACATTCCAAAGGGCCAGACATGGCAAGAAATGGCTCAAGGGTTCTCTATTTCCTCAACATCGCGGTATAAGAAAGAGACGCCAGGATCGTAGGAACCATGAACACTGAATCCCACTCCCTCACGAGCTCACGAACTACACATGCATCTTTTCATTTGTGAAGAAAAGTTCTTTGCACATGAAAATCTAAAAGTAAAAAACCAGCAATGGGGTGAGCTTCTAATTGGCTGAACAGCTTCTAAGCTGTTCTCAGTTGAAGAGTGCAGAGATTTTCCTTCCTGATTCCATTTGTTCTTGAAAGGGCTGAAATTGAGAATGAGGTTTCTCACAAAAGAAGAAAAAAATTGTCAGAATATAAGTTCCGAAAGGCCAAGGACAGCTTCATTCTTGTCTTTTCTTCTTTTTTAATCTAGTACAGTGTCCGACACACAGTAGGCACTTCATGCTTGCTGATTGATTGTCGATGCCTGCTCAGTTCATAATAAAGAGAGGAAGTCAGGAATGTCTAGAAGGGATAATGTGAAGCCTAGAAATCACAAGAGAGACACCGTAGTTTGTAACAGTGCTCTGTGGTGAGAAGAGAGTCAATATGTCATCATGGAAAGTTCATTACATTTGCAGTACAGAAACCCTGGCTTCAAATCCCTCCTACGGACATTTGCTATCATATCTGTAGGATCCTGGGAGGCTTCATTTAACATCTTCTCTGTGTCTGTTTTCTCATCTACAAATGAGGTAATAGAGGGTGATGGCCTCTAAGGGCCCTTCTGGCTCTAAACAGATGGTCCCATAATGCTGAGGACCGGTTCCTTCAAACCATATTGGTCGAATGTAAACTCCCTGAGGGCAGAGGCTGCTTCACTTTTGATTTTGTATCCCAAGCACTTTGCACAGTAACTGACACAGAGTAGGCCCTTAGTAACTTCCAATTGATTGATTGGTTAGTCAACAGAGGTTCAAAGGGGGACTCCAATTTCCAAGTCAACAGAATTCTTCCCCAGTGAATGTCTGAAAAAAAGGAGGAGCTAAAGAGAAAAGGGTAAAGGGAAAACCCTAGACAGGGTTGATAAAAATTAGAATTGTCATTTTTATTCGTGACCCCATTTGGGGCTTTCTTGGCAAAGATATTGGAGCAGTTTGTCATTTCTTTCTCCAGCTTATTTTACAGATGAGGAAACTGAGTCAAACAGGATGAAGTTACTTTCCCAGAGTCGCACAGCTAGTAAGTGTCTGAGGCTGGGTTTGAGCTCAGAAAGAGGAATTTTCCCAACTCTAGGCCTGGCACTCTATGTGCTTTACCACCTAGTTGCCCTGAAAATTAGAAAATCAGTTGATAATTAGCAGTGCAAAGAAGGTCAAAACCCAACAACATTCACATACTATACCTGTCTTGTAATAACTGTCTCACTCTCCCTTTCTCCTCTTCTCCCCCTCTCCCCCTCTCATTGAGCACTAAACACAGCCCCTAACCTTCTCCAGCATCCTCAGGACCAGTTCCAAGATGGGAAGCAGCATTTTCTCCTTAACAGCTTCAAGGAGAAAAGTCCAATTACATCAAACAGCAGAATATCTCTTAGGAATACTTGCTCAAAGTTATTTTTAAAAAAACACACAGTTGCTGTGTCTGCTTTGGCTTCAGCCACTACATTCTTCAATGATATTTTTTTCTTAGATATTGCTTGGGGAAAAAGAAAAACAAAGCTTTGATCAAATACATCTGGCTGTTGGCTTCAAGAAAAGTGCTGTTTCCAGCCCCATCACCATGAAGGTTTGATTTCTCAAAATGGAAATTAAATTATTCCCAGCTAACCGGGACGAAAGCTTGATCCTCATGGTCTACTCCAAGCAGAGTTGAGGTTTGTTGTCTGCATGTTTGAAAATATATCAGAAGGGAAGCCCACCATCATAGGCAGCTCTACAGCTTCTTGGGTGAGTTGGGAAGGCAAATTTAATTTTCATATGAGGATTATATCACTTGCTTTCTTTTTGTTCTCACTAGAGAATGAAGGCTGGCGAGGGAAAGAGAAGTTTGGAATTTCAAAAAATGAATGTGTGAAAATCCTTAATAGAGTTGTTGTTTTTTTTTCGATGACACCTCATGCTATTAGACTGTGAAAATTCGTCATTTATGGACAGGAATAGAAATAGTAGCATGAGGAGAAATGGGATCACCACCGATGGCACATGGTTTTTAGAGATGGGGCAGTGTCACGGAACAAGTACTTATTCAAGAAAGTAATAAAAGCAAAGATACAACAATTTTTATCAACCTTGAGCATAGGAAAGCGATGTTCTAGTAAATCCTAGAAAATGGGCGTGAACACAACTGTATCCTTGAAACCCGAGTTCTAGGACAGCCTCTGCTGCTAACTTGCTGTAGGCAAAGTCCTTCACTTCTCAAGCTCAGGCTCTCCAAATCCCCTTCCCAGGGAGAGTTACTCTGTGCTCAGATTTGGAACTCTGCTTCAGGACTATTTTGGCTGGGAAGTGAGTGCAAACTTACCTAGCCCACTGTGTCTCCCTGGCTCCAGACCACATATCACATCCCATTTATCCCCTAGACAACTTGCCACAGGATAAAACAACTTTACCAACCAGTCAGTAACAAGCATTTACTAATGGCTTACCATGTACTAGGCACTGCACAAAGAAAGACAAAACACAGTCCCTGCCCTCAAGGAGCAGAGTCCAATGGAGGGAATAGCATGTAAAGAACTAGACACATACAAAACATACATAGATATTAGGTGGAAGGTCATCTAAAAAGTGGGGGGCCATAGATCTAGAGCTGAAAGAAACCTCAAAAGTCATGTAGTCCTCACTTTACAAATGAAGAAACTGAGGCATAGGGCAGTTAAGTGATGCCCAAGGTCATACAGGCAGTGTCAGAGGTGAGATTTGATCCCAGATTCTCTAACTCTATAGGTAGCCATCTTTTCCTCTGTACCATGCTCTGTTCTCCTTTTCTATAACATGCTATGGGAACACTGGTAAAATGAATGTTATCATTGCTTCTGGTAGCCAGATGGTACAGTAGACAGAGTGCCATGCCTGGAGCCAAGAAGACTCATCTTCCAGAGTTCATATCCAGTCTCAGATACTTACTAGCTGTGTGACTCCAGGCAAGTCACTTGATCATGTTTGCCTCAGTTTCCTCATCTGTAAAATGATCTGGAGAAGGAAATGGCAAACCACTACAGGATCTTTGCCAAGAAAACTCCAAAGGGGGCCATGAAGAGTCTGACACGACTGAAAAATGATCAAACAACAACCATTGCTTCTAGAAAGAGTGTGTCAGTTAACTGCCATCAGGTTCCACTATCCATCTCTGTGATTCCCCAGATCAAAATTCCCTTCCTTCCCCACCACTCCCCAGCATGTGTTTTCTCCTCCTTTAAAATGCAGGAACCGTCTCATTTTTATATTTGCATCCCCAGCCCCTCGCACAGCGCTGGCACATAGTTGGCATTTATATGATGGTTTTCCATTCATTCATTCATTCATCCACCCAACCATCCATTCACCTGTAAATAGAGGAGTGAGAGCAATCCTACCTTCTCCACAGGTTCGGTAAAAGAATGAAATGAAATCTAATTCAACAAGCATTTATTAAGCCTCTACCATTGTTCAAGGTGCAGGGATGCAAAGAAAATCGTCCCTGCCTTCAAGCAGCTTACATACTAGGAAGGGCTGAGTAGATTGGATGTGTGCACAGATGTGTACGTACGATGTCATTTCAAGAAAGAGGGGTAAGTAACAAATGGGTGAGCGCTTGCAATCAATGCTAAATACCTGTGAGGAATCAATATTCAGAGGGTTGAGGAGGATGATGGTCAAGCAAAGGAAACTGAGGAAAGAGTCACAGGTGGCAAGAGAACCACAGTAAAACAGTGTCACAGAAACCAAAGGTAGAAACAGGATCCAGGAGAAGGTAACTGATAGTGTTGAAAGCTGCCGAGGGCAAGGAGCTTAAGGACTGAGAAAGGCCATGTCATCTAGCTGTTAAGAGATGACTGGGAATATTGGAGAGGGTACTTTTAAGTTGAGTAATGGGATCAGAAGCCAACATGCAATGCATTGAGGAGTGGGAGATGAGGAAGTGAAGGCAAATAGTGAACATGGCTCTTTTCTAGGAGCTTGGCCACAAAAAAGAAATGAGATATAGGATGATAGCTTGAGCGGATGGCAAGGCTGAGCAAATGTTTTATTGGTAGAAAGAAAAAAAACGCAGGTAAAGATGAAAGAGGAGAGAGAGAGAATGAAAGAATGGACGAAATCCTGGAGAAGAATGCTGGGGATCTGTTCAAGGGCACAGGCAGTAGGGTTGGGCTTGCCAAGGAGAAAGGTCATGTCTCCCTAATAACTGGAGCCAAGGAGGATAAAATGTAGAGGAGTTGGAGGTGTACGGTATGAGAGGATAGGGAGCTTGTAGCGACTGGCTTTACTTCAGTGAAGTTGAAGGCAAAGTCCTTTTCAGAGAAGGGAAAAAGAGGTTTCCTAGAAGACGGCAAGAGAGGGGAAGGTTTGGAACACCTCCTCGGGGAGGATGATTGATTCAATCAGGGAAGAACAAAAGGATTTTGATGTCATGTCCCAGATAAAATGGGACAATGTGAATTGTAGAGGACTAGGTCAGCTCAGTTTGATGACTTCTTCCAGGAATATGCAGCATCATAGGAAAAGAAACGGAAAAAGCGATGATGGGGTCAACCTAGTTCTGAGGTTTGGCAAGAGTTGAGTAGAAATGGAACAAGGAAATAAAGAATGGTATAGAGTTTATTATATATTATTTGAAGGGGAATTGATTTGGTCAGCAATAATGTGGATACAATGAGAGGAAAAATTAAAATTAGAGAATGGATGATGGCTTGGGAGATACAGAGAGAAGCGAGGACTCTGGAGGTCACTGTGTGGATAAAAAGTAGTTTTAGGAAGAGGGAAGGACAAAAGGACAGGGAGACACCTCAGAGCCTGGAGCTCTTAGGAGCCTGGAAACTTCATAGTTAGAGGTGATGGTGACATCTGAGATGGGACCCCCTCTGGGTGGCTGTGGGAGGGGAAAGATTTTGGTCATAGGAGTTAAGAAAGGTTGATTAATGGAGAGACTAATGCAATGAACCTGCACAACCTGTATATTGACGTCTCAAAATATGTCGGCCAGTGTTGGAATGGAGAGAAATACTGCAAGCTAAGTACTTAAGAAAAGAGAGGAAGTGACCTGGAGGGTCAGAAGCATAGGATGCTATGGATGGACAGAGTGAACTCAAAGAAGAAAAGGTTTCTGAATGATAATGGAACAAAGGAGGTCTACAGGTGGTAGTGAGAAGCGAGATCTATGCCTCTTCCTTCTCCCAGCCCTCAGGAAAGCACCAGCCCACACTGAAGATCATAGATCTAGACTTACAAGGAACCTGAGAGGTGCCAACAAGGCCAACCCTTCCATTTTACAGATGAGGAAACTGAGGTTTAGTGGCTTAGGATTATAGATTTTGAGCTGGAAAAGATGTCACAAGAATCCAGTTCAACACCCTCATTTAATAGATGAGGAAACTAAGGCACGGAGAGGTAGGGTCTTGCCAAGAGTCACACAGGTAGGAAGGTTCTGAGGTGTGATTCAAACTCAGAGTCTAGTTCTCTATCCACTATGCTACAAGGTCTAAAAGAAATGTTAATTATGTTAAGCTTATTAATGAAAACTAAGTTTCCAGAGGGTTCAGAAGAGGTCAGAGAGTCAGCAAACACCTGGTCATCAGGTCCCCGGGGACTTGACTGACCTCACTCTTGTCACCAGGTCCTCCAAGACAGCAGGTACAGTCACTCCCAGGAGACAGCTCACCTACCCCAGGCACACTTGGCTGCTTGTGGAGCATGGATGGGAGGTCCTGGTCCGGAAAGAGCTCCAATCACAAGGGGGCTTCTGTCTGCTTACAAATCTCTTCTGTGCCCTTTGGCAACCAGACACCTTGTGGGTTCATTGTGGCCAATTATTCGCTCTATATTTCCCAGCCCAATTTATATAAGAAGAACGAAAAGCCAAGTCCCAGAGACGTTTTCTTATTCCTACATGCCCCCGATCAGAGATCTGTATGAATCCTTGATGACTTTAAAGGTTAAAAATTAATTATAAGTTTTCCTCCTTCTGAATGAAGTGGCATTTTAAACGTGGAGAACTCGTTCCAGGAAAGTAATCTCTGAATTGCCATTCTTACAAGACAAAACGGTCATTTATTTGCCCATGTGCTGGCCCAAGAGCCCTAAGTATTCTCATGAAATATAGGGCTGACAGCATTGAGTGCTGACATCATGGGTGAGCTGGGACCCAACTGGGCAGCACCAGCCTCTCCCCACAGCAGTTAAAAGGTCTCAAATTTGGCAGCCAGTGGGGTTGAGTGAAAGCCAGAGCCTCCCCAGGTCATAACGGCTCAGTCCTAAAGACAAGCTAAATGTGAGGCTGGACAGGCCATATCCTTCCTTTGGAAGCCAGGGAGCAAGACTGGACAAACAGGCATAAACCTCCCTCGGAACATGAAGTGAGTATTTCTACGGCCAAATCAAGACCCCAGATCAAAGGATTTACCCAGCAAGCCTCCCTCTCTGTTGCCTGTGGGCCCCTTCTCTCAGCCATCAGGAGGGGTCAGTAATGGTGGTTACTCTGCCAGCTGACTAGGGGCTTTTCTGCCTTTTCAATTGTGCGGTTGGGGGCAGAACCATCTGGACCTACTAGACCCCTGGGTTTCTATCCTCAAAGTTCTCCAGTTAACCCCTGGGGCTTCATTGACCCCACAGGACTTGGAGGGCCCATCTGATCACTGTTAATAGGTCATCAAATAGGGGACCCTTCTCTGGAAAGACAGAATAGCCCTGAGGGGAATCTAAACACCTTTCCCACACACACACACACACACACACACACACACACACACACACACACCCCTCCTCTTCCTTACTGCTGTTATTCTACAAGTTTTGGGACTGGTTCCCGGTGCTGGGGAGCCTTCCACCTAAAAGCCACACCTATTGGGAAGGCACCTATCTTAAAGGCAAGGCTCTTTCCAGATCAAGCAAGCAACACCTATGTATTGAGCTCATACTATGAGTCAGCCAGTAAGCTAAGCATTGGAATACAAACAGAAAGAAAGACAGCCCTTGCACTCAAGTAGCTTACACTCTACAGGGGGAAGACCACCCATAAAAGAAAGCTGCAAGACAACATGGGGTAAGGGGCAGCGAGGGTGGGGAGAGGGAGAGAACCTAGTATCAAAGCATATATTGATTTCATTTGATTAAATTATCAAGTTCTTGGGGAGGAACGGGAAAGATACAAAGACAAGAATGAAGGAGTCTCTGTCCTCAAAGAGCTTATACTCTGTCTTCTATGGGGACATGACCTTGTACGCTGAGTAAATACCTCTGGTCTAGGGACCTGCAGGATAAAGTTGCATGTTGCTTCTTCTCACCATCAAGAGCAGCCACTTACACAGCACAGCTATTCCTCATCACTCCGAGACTCCCTACAATTCTCTGAACCCACATTCAAGGTACCATTTGATGCTGGCAAAATGGCAGGGAGGGATGTATTGGGAAATGTGGATGGTGCAAATATTAAACATATCAATGAAATTTCTTTTCAAAGAAAAAATGGGGAATAATGCAGCATGTTCTACCAACCTTACAGGACTATTGTGAAAATCAAATGAGATTGGGGCAGCCAGGTAGTGCAGTGGATAGAGCATCGGCCCAGGAGTCAAGAGGACCTGAGTTCAAATCCAGCCTCAGACACACAACATTCACTATCTGTGTGGCTCTGGGCAAGTCACTTAATCCCAATTGCCTTAAAAAAAAATCAAATGAGATCACAGAAATAAAAATACTTTGTGAATGGCAAAGCACCGTATTCACTGAAGAGTGATTTGTTTCAAAACAAGCACCTTTATCATTTGAACCACAAGCACCTGCTACGCGCCAAACACTGTGCTGGGCTCTGTTGACACAAAGACAAAAAACAAAATGGTCTCTAACCTTAAGGAGTTTACATTCTAATGGGGTAGACGGCCAGCACACATATGAGCACATACAGGACGAACAAAGGGAATAAACACAGAACATGCACGATGTGGTTCAGCACAAGGCAGTTGGGAGGGAGGGAACACTAGAGTCGAGGGCTAGGGCAAGGCTTTATGTGAAGGGGGATGCTCGAGCCACATGTATCTTGAAGGAGAAAAGGGATTCAAAGTACGGAGCAAGAACCTTCCAAGGATGGAGAATGGCCAGTGTGAAGGCTGGGGTGATGGGAGGCAGAGCATCTTGCATGAGGAACAGAGAGAAGGACAGATTGGAATGGGAGAGAAGCAAAATGCCCTGAGAACATACCAACAGATGGAAAGATTGGACACCTCTGTGAGAGGCAGTAATAAGTTTAAGAAGCGTGAGGTATAGGGAGAGGTAGAATAATTGGGAGTCATAGTCCAATGGATGGATGTCAGAGGCTCTCATTAAGAGAGTGGAGCACTTGAGTGATGGCGAGTTCCAGTGTGTGACCATCCTTATGTGGCTAAGGAAGAGAAATCAAGGCATGTTTGATAACTACTTATGGGATGAAAATTTAACCGTGAGTGCAGACACATGAGTTTTCAGAGGATGGCTGTGGCCAATAGAACCCAAGACCTCAGAGACTCATAGATTTAGGGCTAGAAGAGACTTCAGTTTCCCCTAGATTGGACTAGATGACCTGTAAGTTTATGAGTCTATGAACCCAACCCTCTTCTTTGGGATCTGTCACCAGCAGAATGAATCCCCCCTTGTGGGAGGGCTCCCCCGGGCTTCGGCACATAATAGAAAAAGGAAACAGAAATTCAGAGAGACTGAGTCACCCGAGGTCACCCTAGAAGTCAGTGGCAAGTTGGGATTTGACCCCAGGGTCTCTGAATCCAAATCCATAGTGGTCTTTTTCATGAGCCCTGCCTCTGGGCTACCCCAGCTTCCTTCAAATCCCAACCAATATCCCACTTTTCTGCAAGAAGCCTCTTCCCATCCTCAAAGCTAGCGCCTTCCCTCTGGGATGACCTCCAGTTTGTCCTGTCTATGTCTTGCTGTACATGGTTGTTTCCCCCATCAGACTGTGAGTTCCTTGAAGGCAGGGACTGCACTTAGCACAGTGCCTAGAACACAGGAGCAATGAAATAAGTGCTTGTTGACCAACTGTACCATCGCTGGCCCCAGGTGAGGGATGGAGCAGGGCTGAATGACCACTTCCTGATTAACCTTGGGGGAGGGGAGGGGAAGAAATTCCCTCACCTCTTTTTCACAGAAATGCAATTTAGAAGAGACTGAATATGAGGAATGAAAATCATTCAACTGATAACTAGAACTGGGCCCACAGAGGACTGATTTAAGTCTGCCTGGTCAGACAAAGTGCTTGGTGCCCTGTATGTGAGAAATGTTCTCTGAAAAGATGGCTCCACAGAGAAAGGAATGGTCAGGAATGGGGGCAGGGAGTGGGGAGAGAGAGTGAAGGTGGAGGTTAAGAGCTGAGAAGAGTTGGGGAGCAAGGGAGCTTTTATTCTATGACACATGAATCTTGAGCATAGACCCAGCGAGAGTCAGCATTTTAGGGTTAAGAAGGATGTTAGTGCGTGCCAGTTCGGACAGCTCTTTTACAGGTGGAGAAACTGAGGGCTAGTGTGGCAAATTGGAAAGAGCCCTGGCTCTGGGTGGGTTCAAATCCTGCCTCTGATACTTACTACCCATATGACCCTGGGTAGGATCACTTCTTCTCTCTGGGCCTGTTTCTTCAGCTGAAAAATGAGGGTGCACAGAATTTCCTCTCCTAGAAGTTCCCTATGCCAGTGACATCACAAGTCTGGTCACTTGTTCAGTCATTTCTGACTCTTCATGTCCCCATTTAGGGTTTTCTTTGCAAAGACACTAGAAAAGTTTCCTTCTCCAGTTCATTTTACAGATGGAGAGACTGAGGCAGAGAGCATTTAAGTGACTTGCCCAGGGTCACACAGCCAATTCACTTTAAAAACCTGCCAGTTGGTCCTTCCCAATGAATTTCCATCTCTTGTGTGTGTCTGTCCAGTACCCCTGCACTTGTGCATATTGTCTTCTTATGTGAGGGCAGTCCATCCCCGTGGATCCTGACCTGTGCCTGCTTTTCCTTCCTTCAAATTGTTTCATTCAATCAATCAACAAGCATTTATTGAACGCCTGCTGAATGCCAGGCCCTGCACTAGGTGCTGGGATACAAAGGCAAAAACGAAAAAGTCCCTGCCTTCGAAGAACTTCTATTCTACTACGTCTCATATGTCTTCTATTCCGTCCTACTCTTCATATGCTGTATTCCATAATATTGATGTTATATATTCCATGTGTAGCATATTCCCTTATATCGATGTTAAAAATATCACATCTGATTTGTCTTCGGGTAGTTTTTTCCCCATTTTTATTCTTTGTGTTTATTGCCTACACGAACCAATATCTCTTTTATAGCTATTTTGACTAGGAAAATTAATTAGTGAACCACGCTAGCCAACCCATCATTCATTGAGATTGGAGTCCACTTTTTCTAGGGATGGAAGTTTTCCTTAGGAAGTTGCCTGCCAGCTTCTTTCCTTTCAGCATTGTTTCTTGTCTACACCTTTTTGTCTAAAAAAGATACCCATGTGTATGTGTTAAGTCTGTTTTTTACACATAGTTTTACCAAATGAGATAATAGAGAGTATGCAAAATGCTCATCTTGACTCCAAGTGAAGACAGGTTTTCGCTATCGCACAGTTTGTGTAGAGAGAGAAGAGGCTTTAGAGACCACTGGGTGCCATTCCCCTCGTTTGATGGATGAGGAAACAGAGAAGCCCAGAGAGGTTAAGTCACTTGCCCAGGGTTAAACCACTACCAAGTGTGTGAGGTCGGTGGATTTAAGCCCCGGTTCTGCCTCCAAGTCCTGTGCCCCAGGGCTTTGCTCCCCTGCCTCTTTTGGTTGAGTCTATAATGGTCTGGAGCCTCCACCTGAGTGCTTTGTGTAGTGACCAATTTAATTGTCGAGCCTTTCTGATCTGGGTTTTATATTTTTATTTTATATTTATTTAATATTAATTATTATTAATTAATTAATATTAATATATTGATATTTATTTAATATATAATTCTGTGTTTTACATTTGAGAACAGATGCCCAGTGCCCCCTAAGTCTTGTTTTCCCCCAGATCGCATCTCCAGTTTTTCACACAGTTGCTCTCATGGCATGAGTCTCACACTTTTGACAGGCTGGTCACCCTCCTTTGAGCAGGATCACACTTCCCAATGGCCTTCCTTAAGTGAGGTGCTGGGACCCAGACACAGTCCTCGAGGCATGACCTGAACAGGTCAGAGGATAGGAGGGCCCTCCCTCCCTTGTTCTGAAATGCAGCCTGGGATTGAGTTGGGGGAACAGAACAAGCATTTATTAAGGGCCTACTGTGTGACAGGCACCATGCTAAATGCTTTACCACTGTCACCTCATGTTTAACATTGGATTCTCTCCCTCTCTCCAAATCCTTACCTGTAGGACACAGAGCCAGAAGGGAAAAAATGGAATGATTCTGGCTCTTAAGAAATATACAGAATTGGCTCAAATCCCAACTGTGCTTGACACATTTTTCTTTTTTTCTTATGAAATGGAATAATCATCAGCAAACACAAACATGTCTATATATGATTTATACTTTCCCAAGCTTCTAGTCCTTACAAGAGTCTTCAGAGGTATGTGGTCTGTCTGTATTATTCTATCATTTCTATCAGTGAGGAAACTGAGTTCCAGAGGGTTAAAATGCCTTGTTCCTAGTCATAGAGTCAGTCAGTGACTGACAGGAACTCAGATTAATTGACCCCCAAACTCTGCTTTTCTACACTGTATATAGAATGTATGTATGTGTTATAAGTCTAAATGTGTCTGTCAGAACACAGAGACATTGGTAGTAACCTCCACCCAGATCCTTCTCCTCTGTCTGTCTCTCCATATCTCTCTCTCTCCCCTCCCCTTCTCTCCTCTCCTCTTCCCTCTCCTCCCTTCCCTTCCCTTCCTCTCCTCTTCTCTTTTCTTCTCTCTGTCTCTGTCTCTCCATCTCTCTTTCTCCTCCCCTTCTTTCTCTCTCCTCTCCCCTTCCTTCACTTCCTCTTTCCTCCCTCCCCTTCCCCCCTCCTCTCTCTCTCTCTCTCCCTTTCTCTCTCTCTCTCTCCTCTCTCTCTCCTCTCTCTCTCTCTCTCTCTCTCTCTCTCTCTCTCACACACACACACACACACACACACAGAGCCTACTAGCCTAGATGGGCTCATCACACCTTTATGGTCCACTCTTGATCCCCAGACATCTTTCCAATAAGCTGCTGGGGTTCACAACCTCAATGCTGTCTTTATGAATTCCTTCGCCTTCCTCCTCTGTTCTCTCCACTTTCCTCTCTCAATCACAACATCAGGCACCCAGAGCTGGTCAGGACCCCAGAGCCCATAAGGTCCAACCCCTACCTGTCCAAGAATCACTCTCCAACATACCAACAAGCAGTCCTTCAGGGAGGGGTCAGCCCACTCTACTTTGAGGCAGCTCACATTGAGAGCACATGTTCCCCTCCCGTCAGCTCTGCCTAATGACTTGTTGGTAATGTTCAGCAACTTTGAACTGAAACTAGCAACTAGAAATGAAACACATGGGTTAAATTTCCCCTGAAATCTTGAGTGGTTGACCACTTAAAGGAAGCATCAGTGGGAGGTCAGGGTGTAGAATGAATATTCGGAAAGCAATTTAACACATTTGGGGAGCCTTCCATCAGTCACACAGATTGTCCTGCACCTCAGCCTCACCACCTCCCTAACAGCGAGGCAGAGTCCAGGGGAGGGGGCTCCTCTGTTTCTTCCCTGCCCCCCACCCCCACCCTTTACAAAGCGACTTCTGAAGATATTTTCCCTTCACTCCAGGAAAGCCTGCAGGCCTGGGAACATGCTAATGTTTATTTCCTATTTGAAAAATGCCTTTTTTTATGATGGACATGGTGGGGGCTTAGAGGATTGGTTCTTTTGAAACTCTTTGTTCTTGGATGCTTGGGTTTCTGCAGCATTTCTTACACAGAAGGGAAACTTGGAATTTTCCAGTGACATGCACTTGCTCGTCTCTCTGCTGTGTCAAAGGCAATATTGGTTTCTAGGGATTTCTCAGAGGCTCAAGCTCAGGAAGGCTCTTTATCAGCCTAGCTTATTTCTCTCCCTGATGTAGGCAGCCTGGAATGGGACAAAGGCCTGGCGTGAGGAGTCAGGAGGCCTGGACTCCCGGCCCCAACGTGCTGTGACACGGTGCACGGATCTCGTCAAACTGCTGGGTCTCTCTAGGCCCTTCGCTTCCTGGTCTGTTCAGTGGGGATGGGAAAGAAGGAATGAATGGATTAGTTAATGAAAGAAAGAATGAAAATGCCCGCCCCTCCCTCCCAGCCTCATAGGGTTATGGAGAATATCAAAAATAAAGAAATCGGGGAGATGAAGGGGGAAGAGCTGGATTTGTGGTCCCAGTTTCCTCGAGGCAAACATGGACCTCAGAGGCTGTCAGTCCCACTCATACCTTTTTAACCAGTTGCTTTATTTCTTGTTGATATTTCATAGCTCTAGAGCTGGAAGGGACCTGAAAAGACATCAGTTCAACTGCCTCATTTAACATATGGGGAAACTAAGTCACTCAAGACTTGCCCAGGGTCTCATAGCTAGTAAGGGTCACAGGCAGGATTTGAACTCGGGCCTTTTCACTTCAGATCCAGGGCCCTTTCCGCTGTTTTCCGTTGCCTTTTTTTCCTCCTGCACAAAAAGAAGTGGGCCGTATGTACCAGGAAGCTTCTAACGTCCCATTCTGCTCCAAATCTATTATCCTCTATTTCCTCTCATTACTATAAATAGCACTTCTATAGCACTAGACAAAATAATAGAAAGAATCATTTGGAGAATAAAAGGTCTAGAATCTAAAGGGAAATAATGAAAACACTTTGATAAATTTAAAACATCCTATACACATTTTGGCATATTTAGACACAGTGTTAAAAAAGAACCTTAGAATTCAAACTGTCCCTCAGTAGGAAGGGCTGCCTCCCAAAAGACAGAGCTCTTCTTCCTGTCGCTGAACACATTGGTTCACAGGCTTGAACAAACCTGTAACTAGGAAGGTGCAGCTGGGGCTTTGTGTCCCAGGCACTAACATTTCAGAGCCACGAGGTTCTCACCCTCCCCTCCCCCATTTGTAAATGGATCATAGGCTTGGGGAGGGAAGGAAGCTTAGACGCCACCTAACCCCGCTCCACTCCCAATCTCCCTCCATTTTATAGATGAGGAAACTGAAGCCTATGGCCACATGGTTAGTTGAGCTGCAGAGCTAGAATTTGAACCCAGGACCGTTATTTGTAAGTCCAGTACTCTTTTCACTGACACCATGAGTCTCCAAAAGTTCCATTTCTATCTTGCCTCCAGCCACTTTCACCTCTCCCCATCCCACCACCATCTCCCATCTTCTCTTGGTGATTGCTAGAGCTGTGGGTTGTCCACTTCTGGAGAATTCTTTAAAGCCCAAGAAAGAGAATCTGGCTGCTATGTAAGCAGCAGATTGTAAGTTCCCTGAGGGCTCTGTTGCCTCTTTTTGTATCCTGGGTACCTGGCACACAGCAGGCTCTTCGTAAGTGCTTATGGAATGAATTGAATGAATGTATCCATGGATTGGGGGTGCATATGCTCCGAGCAGGCTCCAGACTTCTGTTGGTTGGATCCACAAAAGAAGGCCCCTCAAAGAGAAGTTAGGGGCACAAATGAGTCACTGAGAGGGAAAAAACTAAGAGCTAGAGAAGAAAGTCTTTAGGGAATTAGTTGCCTGGGGATATCCCTGGGGGCTACCACACAAAAAGGACCTGTTTACTTTTTTCATATAAAAAATATTTTTATTATAAACATAACAAAGATCTTAAGAAAAACAGAAAAAGGTGAGAAAAGAATTTCAGAAAAAAGCAATATGGCCATGCTGCGAGAGCAGTTTGCTTCCACAAACTACAAACTGCTTACTGTAAAAAATAACAATAATTCACATTTATGTAGCACTTTAAGTCTTACCGAGAAGTTTCCCCAAACAACCGTGAAGCAAATGGTGCAAATATTTTAGGCTGATTCCTTAGATGTGGAAACTATAGGATCATGGAATTAGAGCGAGACAAGGCCTCAGAGGCCTTAGAGTCCAATCCTCTCATTTTACAGATGAGGAAACTGAGGCTTAGCCACATGAAGTGACTCCAAATTGAACACTCTTCCCACCTCACCCTACAATGTGTCAACTGTTATGCTATCTCTTCTTTTTCCATTATTTGGAGAATCTTTCCAGATTTCCTTGTATTCCTTCTGTTTGTCATTTAAAGAGTATTCCATTATATCGGGGTACCACAGATTGTAAGACAATTCCACCACTGTTGACGTAAAACCTATAATGCTCCAAGCTTTGGCTATTACAAATAACAAAACTATAAATATTTCTGTTCAGCTAGGTTTTTGTTGTTTTTTAACATTCTTAAGGCATAATCCTTGTGGTGGAAATACTGGCTCAACTGACACTAATCAGCTTTATAACTCTTAATGTGTATTGCCAGAACACTTTCTAAAAAGTCTATACCGACTGACAATTCTAGCAAGACTGTAATAGACAGCCTGTTTGCCCTTGTCCCCACCAGCACTGCATTCTGTCATTTTTGGTGTTTTTTGCCAATTTGGTGGATAGATGGGCAGTGCCTTGAAGTTGCTTTAATTTGCATGTCTTTGATAATTACGTGAACGGTTTTCCAATTTTGTGCTAGGTAGCACAGTGGATAGAACGCTTGGCCTGGAATCAGGAAGACCTGAATTCAAATCCAGCCTCTGATACTTACTAGCTGTGTGGCCCTGGGCAAGTCGCCTCACCCCGTTTGGCTTAGTTTCCTCATCTATAAAACTAGGATAATGGTAATACCTACCTCCTAGGATTGTTTCAGGGATCAAATTAGATGATTGTAAAGTGCTGAGCACAGTGCCTGGCACATCGTAGGTGCTATATAAATGTTAGCTACTACTATACTTCCACAGACTGGCCCAGCCCCCTACTAAGGCCCTACTCTGGGGCTTTATCCACGTGTGAAGGCTTAGTTTGCCGAGGCAAGGCCGAGAACAAGCTTTGGCAGGCCATACACGGTTCCGAGGATCAGCCTGATGTGACTGTTGTCTGAGAACCAGCGTAGCTCAGTATGGAGAAACTCATTATTAGAAAATTCAGCTGTTGTCATGGTTCAGTCATGTCTCACTCTTTGTGACCCCGTTTGGGGTTTTCTTGGTAGAGATATTGGAGTAGTTTGCCATTTCCTCCTCTAGCTCATTTTACAGATGAGGAAACTAAGGCAAATAGAGTGAAGTGACTTGCCTGGGGTCACAGAGCTAGTGTGTGTCAGGGCCAGATTTGAACTCAGGAAGATGAGTATTCCTGACTCCAGGTACTCTATCCACTGTACCACCTAGCTGCCCTATCAGCAAATTGGTCACCAGCTAATTAATTCACAAAGAACAAATCAAGAAGACTGCCTAGTAAGGCAGGACGAGGTTATTGCCTATGTATAAAATGGCAGATCTTTGTCACGTGAGAAAGTCTTTTGAGAATTTTTTTTTCCTTTAGGGATTGGCTATTGACCTTATAAATTTATATCAGTTCCTTCTGTATCCCAAGTATCAGACTTTAATCTGATAAAATTATTGAATGAATAATTTCCCCTTCTCTGCTCATTCTTATTTTGTTATGTTGATTTTATAGGTTTTTATTTTGATTTTCACATAATCAAATCCAGCTACTTTGCCTTCAAATTTTTTCCAAAAGTTCAATAGATGAAAACGTTATCACTCCGTGAAAGTTGAGATAAATATAGCATCATTCCTTTTTCTTCTAACTTTTTATGGGGTTTTTATATTAAATTCATTGATCATTGATCCAAGATTTATTGTCGCATATGTGTGGTATAGCTCTAGATGCATTTAAAACAAAACGCTGCTACCCTGTCGCCAAACAATTGTGTTTTTAATAAAGGATTATTTAGGGCGTAGAACTCTGCATAGAACGATGATGTTGGACTTTTTTTGATACATTGGTTAGTTTTGCTGAACTAGTGTTTTCCCTAAGATCTATTCTTTAAGAAATTATTTTCTAGGAGAAAGGAGAGAATCGATGGGAAATGTAAGGGATATAAAAAATATATTCATAAAAAATCTGAAATGTAAAATAGCTCATTGTTTTCATGATATTTAGTGACAGTACCCTATACCATATCAAACAATAGTCCTTTGTATACATTTTGTTCTATTTGGGGTGTTCATTCTCTTCGTCAATGTCATCTTTTATTTTGTGCTTAATACCGGAATGTTTTGATAATCACCTGTTGAATCTGTTGAATTCTGATGAGCTACTTCATCACCATTCTTTCAAAATTCTTGTTCATTTTTCCGACTAAATTTCATTATCCATCTACTTCAACAAAGGCCAATTTTCATTGACAATGCACTACATGTATATATTAATGACACGTTCACACTATTGGACCGTCCTAATCATGGACAAAGGATATTCCTCCAATTTTTAAAGCCACTTTGAAATGCACATAAGGTCATAGCTCTTGTGTTTTTGTAGATGCTTTGAATATCTTTTTAATTTTTTTAGCAGAGCTGTAATTTCATCAGTATTAAGAGCCCTAAGTCAGGAATTTTTTCTACCAATTCAGAACAGCACCTGGTCTGCAACTTTCTGTCTAAGAAGAGACACCAAGAGGCTAATTTGACTTGTCTAGGGTCACACAGCCTGTAAGTGTCTGAGGAAGGGCCTGAACACCAGTCTTTAGACTCAGAGATAGATTCCCTATTCACTATACGATACTACTTCTGTTTGTGTTTCTTGTTGTCTTCTAATTACCAGCATTTTGTGTAATAATTTTGTGGCTATATTCATTATTGAAATTGTCTATAATGATACTTTTCAGCCTTGTGTTCCTAGGTAGAGGAATTAAAAACAAATTTGTTGTTCTGTCATTTTCAGTCATGTCTGACTCTCCATGACCCCATTTGGGGTTTTCTTGGCAAAGATACTGGAATGGTTTGCCGCTTCCTTCTCCAGCTCATTTTACAGATATGGAAACTGAGGCAAACAGGGTGAAGTGACTTGTCCAGGGTCACATAGCTAGTAAATTTCTGAGGCCAGATCTGAACTCAGGAAGATGAGTCTTCCTGACTCCAGGCACTCTATCCACTGCCTCCCTAAAAATACATTTATCTGATTACAGAATGAGCTGGTTAGCATGCCATCTTTCTCTGTATGTAGAAATAGTCTGTGAAGCCTTGAGATGATTTGTTCTTTAAAAGGTTAAAAATATTCACTCATTTGATCCAGATTTTTTTTTAATTCTTTAATGGTCTGCAGGATTTCTCCTTCTGAAATTGGTCTATTTAAGTTATTTATTTCCTATAGTATCATTGTGAATATTGTTCACGCACATAGATAATTATCCATTTCTTTCCACTTCTCACATTGATTAGCCTGTAGCTGAGTATGATTCATCATTTCTTATGATTTTCTTAATTTGTTTGGGTTTGGTGTGGCATTGCTTTCCTCGTTTGTAATTTTGTGCATTTCCATTCCTTCTCTCCTTTTCTGGCTGGGTGTTAATGGGTTATCCACTTTATTGATCCTAAAAAAGTGGTTTTTCCATCCCAATTGTTCCTTTCTTTTAATTTTGCTCATTTTGCACTGATTCTATTTCCCCTGTCTTCTTTCATTTGATTTATTATTTAGTTCCTTTTCAGTTTTCTTAGATGTGGGCTAAATTAATTTTGTTTCCTTGGGAGGCAGAGGGGTACAGTGAAAAATCCTGGATTTGGAGTCAGAGGGCTTGAGTTTGAATCCTAGCTCCATTATTTTCTTACCTGTGTGCCTTTGGGTGAATCAACAAGTCAAATAAACATGCATCTATTAAGTGCCTACTCTGTGCCCATCACTGGGCTAAATTTACTTAATATTCATGTGCCTCAGTATTCTGTAAGATGAAGAGGTTAGATTCCTTTATGATCCTTTCTAGTTCTATTTCTGTAACCTCTTATTTCCTCCTCTTAACAGAAACATTGACTTGATAATGCTAGACAACTAATGATGAAAATTGTTTGGAGAAAAAATAAAAGATCCAAAATGTCCAGGGGAATTCACTCATTCATTTTTTAAACATTTATTAAGCACCTACTATATGCCATGTATCAGAATGAAAGAGCAACTAAACTTCCAGGTCTCAAGGTATCCCATAAAGCATTAATCTTTGAAATTATTCACAATTGGTTGTAAAAATGGAAAGGTAGATTAGTGGAGCAGACCAGATAAGGAAAAACCAGAAATAATTGAATTCAATGAGCCAGTATCCAATAAACCAAGAACGTCAATTACCAGGGTGAGAGCTTCCTATCTGACAAGAATCATTAAGGAGATAGGAAAGCCCTTTGACAAGATCAGCTGAGGATAACATCTTGGGCTATGACTTCTAATACATTGATCACCCAACATTATTACATTCCTACTACGTGCCGGCTGCTGCTCTACATGCTGAAGATAGAGGACAAAAATGAAACAGCCCCTACCGTCAATGGATTGCCTTCTATTGGGAGAGAGAAGCATTATCATGTGTAGTAGCAATTCTCAAAGAGTGGTCTGGGGACCTCTGAGGCTCCCTAGTTCCTTTCAGATTTGGAAGGCACTGAATCTCTGTTCTTCTCCAAGTCACGGAATAAGATATGTTAAATACCACAGGGCCAAGCACAGACCCTATGGGTCAACCCTGCACATAGTAAGTAGTTAGCAAATGTTTGTTGAATTCGAATCCGAAATCAGCCTCTCTTCCGAACTTCTGCATTTCTGTCAATAAATCCATTATTTTGTCCCTGGCTGGAAAATTCCTTCATCCCATACATCCAAGTGGTCACAAAGTCCTACCCCTTCCTCCCTTAAAAGTCTCTTGTATTCCTCCTTTACTTTTTGTTCCTGCCATCGGTGCCCAGTCCAGACCCTCATCCTCATGCCCCAGGTGTATTTCAGCAGCCTCCTGCTCTCTCAGATTCTCATCCCTCCAAATCCCCCTTCTAGACTCCTCTCCCTAAAATCTCCCTTTTATTATTTCACTCCTACCCATGCAAGCTGCTGCTCTCCTACTCGATAGAAAAGCAAAGTGCTGGTCAGGTTGTGAAGTCTTAAAATCCAGGTGGGCCATTAAAGTATCTGTATATTTGGCTAACCTTTACACGTGCCGTGGGCCAGGCTCAGTCCGAGAACTCCGAGATGCAGCAGCCTGAAATCTGAGCCAGTTATATGTGGAGCCTGAAGTTAAAGGGGACGGGAAAGAAATAGGCATCAATTAAGAGTCTATTATGTGCCAGGCATTGTGCTGAGCTCTTTTTGTTTGTTTGTCTAACATATTTTTATTTATTTTGTTAATTATTTCCCAATTACATTTTTTAAAAGTTTTTAACATTCATTTTTCAAAATTTCGAGTTCCAAATTCTCTCCCTCCCTTCCAGCCCTCCACTTCTTGAAAAGGTAAGCAATATGATATCAATTATATATGTGAAATCATGCAAAACACATTTGATTATTAGCCATGTTGCAAAAGAAAATACACACAAAAAAATAAAAAGTGAAGTTAAAAAAATCTATGCATCAGTCTAATTAGAGCACATCATTTCTCTCTCTGGAGGTGGCTAGCATTTTTCATCATGGCTCCTTTGGAATTGGCTTGGATCACTGTCTTGATCGGAGCAGCTAAGTCATTGTTACAATATTGCTGTTACTGTATGCAATGCTCTTCTGGTTCTGCTCACTTCTCTTTGCATCCATTCATATGTCTTTCCAGATTTTTCTGAAATCATCCTGCTCATCATTTCTTATATGTGCTAGGCTCTTGAGAAATATTATTTCATTTGTTCATAGGATCACAGGGAGCAAAGTGGCACAACCAGTAAAATACTGGCCTTGGAGTGCAAAAGATCCGAGTTTGAATTCTACCTCAGACTCTTAGCTGTGTGAACCTGGGACAGTCATTTAACCCCTCTCAGACTTAGTTTCTTCATCTTTAAAATGGGGACAATAACAGCACCAACTTCAGAGAGGTATGAATTAATATGGTAAAACAGTGTACAAATGCTAGTTACCTTTATCTAGACCAGGAAGGGACATCAGAGGTCACCTACTCCAACTCCCTCATTTTACAGATATGAAAACTGAGGCCCAGGGTGGTTAAATTATTTGTCCGGGATCACAGGATAGTTTCAATGGCATCATCAAGGCAATAATGTCCAAATGTGATTTAACACTGATCCCAGAGGCAGCGAGGTGGTGCAGTGAATAGAGCATCAGGTGTAGAGTCAGGAGGACCTAAGTTCAAATCCGGCCTCACACCAGACACTTGACACTTACTAGCTGTGCGACCCTGGGCAAGTCACTTAACCCCAATTGCCTCACCAAGAAAAAAAAAAAACAATGATTCCACACATACTTTTATTTTTTATGCCCTTTAAATGCCCCCAGATTTTATATTCATCAACTCAAATTTGACCTAGTTTGTGAATTCTGGACTAAATAATCACTGCACCGCATCCACTATGAGTTTGAATGAATTTACTAAATTAGTTTGGCTTTTATTAATGTTCATTTCCAGTATTGAGCACAGAACCTGGCACATAGTAAGCACAAGTTGACCTGACTTTCATTTGAATTTTACTTTCATTGACAAGAGTGGCTGTATTTCTGCTGGAATTTTACTCAAAAAATAATTTTAGCCATTATTTCTTGCCCTCTCCCAAGTGTCCCACAGTCTGCTAAGGAATGCATTCCAGTGTTTGGAGAAGTCACATACAACATCATGAATCCAGTCTCCATAAGGGCAGGCAGAGCCTATGAACACCAGCTGCTGCTGTTTTCATCTTTATGGGTATTTTCCATTTGTTTTCAGTGCGGAAAAATTGTTCAACTTTGTACATCCTGGAACCTCCAGTGATCTTGGTTGTCAAGAGATTCTCCTAACACAAATTTTTGTCCTTTTCCCTGTTCGGTCTTGTCATTCTGTTGAGTTTGTCTCTAGCATCCAGAAGTAATTAACCCAGCGTGGCAAACCTGGGTTGTCAAGAACACCATTTCCTCGCAAGAAAGAACCTGAGTAATTTACCTAACACTTTTTACAGACTTCAAAAGATGGCCCTCAAAGCCTGGGCTTCAGACAAGCAACAGCAGCAGCTGGGGAGTGGGGGGGGGGTCTTTGCAAGGGGGAAAAGGAGCAAGTGAGCACATGGAGTTTAAATCGACTGCTCAGCAGCAGGTAAGTATGATCACAGCATCTCTGCAGCAGCAGCTCTGGCCCCAGCCACACAGAAGCCCTTGCAATCCTCATGCTAGGCTCAGGTCCAGCCACATGAAGACAGATAAGCCAGGATCCCCGTTCAGAAAAGGAAACTATTTCCAGGCTTAAACCACAGTGACTTGGTCACTGAGTACTCCGAATTGGTTTGGGAGAAGAAAGGGGAAAAGAATGTTAGCCTAAGAAATGTTCTCTAAGGAGAATTCTAAAGAAAATATGTTTCTGGAGAAAAAAAAACCCTACTAATATCCAAGTAAAAGTGAGTGAGGGATTCCAGGTCTGGGGCCTAACTCTTACTTCTGTGCTGCAGTCCCTAAGGGCATTTCTAGCTGTCTTTCACTTACTTGGATAAGATTCTGTCCGCTGTCTCTGATGCTTGAGTCAATGTGACAAACACCTATGAGGAATAAGTGGTAAGCCCTGGGGATGCAAAATCAAAGATGGCCACAATCTCTACCTTCAGGGTACCTATGGAAAGACCTTGGCCCTAGAGTCAGAGAACCTGAGGTCAGATTCCCACTCTGACCTTTACCACCTGTGTGACCTTGGGGAAATCACTTGATCTCCCTAGGCCTTGGTTTCCCCATTTGTAAAATAAGAGAGACGGTCTCTTCCAGCTCTAGAACTGTGTTCCTTTGATCCTATAAAAGGCTTTCCTTATGATGAAGCACCTCAGCTAAGCCTTGAAAGAAGCTAACAATTCTAAGAGTTGGAGGGAGTGTTTCCAAGTGTGCTGGGAGAGACAGGGAAAGGAGACATTGCTAACTTCAGAGAATGATTAGCCAATTGGACTGGAATGCAGAGTATGTTAAAGGGGAGTGAAGATGTAGAAGTCAGGACATTACATTGAGTAGGGTTGAGAAGTTTGTTATTTGTTATAGAGGTATTTGGAAGCCACTGAAGATCTGGGGTCAAAGGGCTTGGGTTCAAATCATTGCTACAGTTTCATCTGTAAAATGAGGGTCCCTTCTGACTCTAGATCAACGCCTTTGTAATCCAAAGCCATATCACTTCTTGGTATCATCCTGTTTAAAATGAGGGAAATAGCCTAGGTCCCTTCCATCTCTAGGGCCATAATATTTGAGATGTGAAGAGAGCACCATGTCAAATCTGGGGCATAAGAATTTTATTTTGACAACATAGCAGGAGGAAGACTGGCCAGAAGAAAAAGCCAGAGGGAAAAGGGGGCAGGGAGGCCAATCACGGGGCTGTTAAAATAGACCAAGTGCGTTCTGGGTCTGAGTCCTGACCTATAGTAGTGGCCGCATAAGGACAGAGGAGATAGATTCAACAGAAATTTTGGAAATAGAATCAGCAAGTCTTGTCAAATCATTGGACATCAGGAGACAGTGACAGAGGAAAGTCTGGGATGAGTCTGAAGTGGATAACCCGGGCAATCGGAACGATGGTAGTTTCCTGATTAGAAAAAAGAGAAGTTTGGAGGAGAGTAAGGGCTTAGGGAGAAGACTGTGATTTTTGCTATTGAAAATGCTGAGATGTTTTTGTGGTGGCAAAGAATTGGAAATGGAGAGGATGCCCATCAATTGAGGAACGACTGAGCAAGTTGTGGTATATGAATGTAAGGGAATACTATTGTGCTGTAAGAAATGATGAACAGGCCGACTTCAGAAAAACCTGGAAAGACTTGTGTGGTCTGATGTTGAGTGAAGTGAGCAGAACCAAGAGAACGTTGTACACGCTAACAGCCACGTTGTGCGATGACTAATATTGATAAACTTAACCCTTCCCAGCAACACAAGGATCTAAGACATCTCCAGAGGCCTCGTGATGGAAAATGCTATCCACATCCTAAGAAAGACCTATGGAGTTTAAATGCAGATTGAAGCACACTGTTTGCTATTTTTTTTCTTCTGTTGAATTTTGTTTCCTCTTTCTGGTGGTTCCTCCTATTGGTTCTAATTCTTACTTACTTACAACATCACTAATGTGAAAATATATTTAATAGGAATGTATATGTATAGCTTATATCAGATTGTGTCTTGGGGAGGGTAGTGGGGAGGGAGGGGGAGAAAAATTTTAAATTCAAAAACATATGGAAGTGATTGTTGATAAATCCAAATAAATTAATAAAAAAAAAGAAAATGTTGAGAGTTCTCCATTTCCTTCAAAAACCACTTTTAAAATCTAGAATTTTAGACCCTCTGGTGTCTAATATACAAGCAAGAAAGGGTCCTTAGAGATGGTCCAGTTCAGTGCATCTCAAGGAGCGCCCCTTGGGCCCCTGAAGGTCTTTAAAGCTGTTCTTTCTAAAATGCCCCTCACTTACCCTCTTCCCTTTAGCCCAATCAACACCACTTTCCTTTTTATTTCTTTCTATAAGAAGATCAAAAGAGCTCAGACAGTCAGGAAAGCCTCTTATTTAAAAGTCATCCCTATAGCCTCGTAGATAGAGACCCAATTTGATAATTAAGAAAAGCTCAGTTCAAGTCCAGCCTCTGACATTACTGACTGTGGGACCCAGGGCAAAACATTTATCCTTTCAGTGTTCCTTCCTCTTCCCCCGCCCCACAGTTCCCTAAGACCATAAATTACAGGGTTCATCTGCTTTGGTAGAGTGAGCTTTCTTATGGTGGAATCCCCTGGGCCAGCTATTTCATCATTAAAACAATTAAAACATTAAAGCAACATAAAAACAATTGAGGATAAGCCCTCAATATTTGTAGGTTTGTGTATTTATAAATTGGACATCTGTGCACTTTGTCCCACCCAAAACCAAAAGAAGGGGTGGGGTTTGTGGGCTTAGCATCACTGCCTCAGAGTATAGAGTTTGACTCATTGAGGGGTGCTTGTAGCAAATATAAGGTGATCTAATCTAAGATACAAGGGAGTGGGTACATTGTGATGAAGGGAGTTTTCCCTCTGGCACTTGCATAGATGTTTCTGTGACTATCTGGGTAACAGCAGGGTTATAATTGCCTTGAGCCAGGGAAAGAAGGAAGAGGTTGGGAGCTAGCAGAGCATTAGGAGGAGGAGTCATGAGGGAGTTTTGTGGAACAATGGGAGAAGGGTTGGTGTGATTGTGTTCGAGACAAGCCCCATTATCAGTTATTGCTGGGAGGGTGGCATATTTTTCCCACCCCACCCCCAGTTGATCACATTCCTCTTGAAGTCTTGACATAAGCCCTTAGGGAACCCAGCCCCCACTTAGGAAACTGCTGCCTAAATTGGTGAAACCATAGGTCCAGACCAACAAAGAAGAAGAAATGGCATGGACATTTTCAAAGGTGATCATAAAAATTTTTTTCTGCAAAATGTTCTCCCAAATATTTTTTAACGGAAGATTTTGCCAGCGTGAAAAATTTGGGAACCACTGATTTTGTCCGATGTTTCCACTTTACAGATGAGAAGACTAAGACCTAGAGTTAGGGGATTTGCCCAAGGACACATGGCTATTGAAAGATTGCCATTAGATGAGGACTCTGGGCTTCGGATGCCTTTTCCTTGGCTTTCCTCCCCTTTTAGAAAAAGCAAGATGATTGGCTGCTTCTGACTATGCAAGTTTGTCTGGTTGTCATGTTCCCTGTGAATTTCCTCCCCCAATTCCTAGCTATGGAGCAGAAGCCAATGATAAATGTGCATAACTGTGGGGTAAGAGGGCTCCCTCTGTGTTTAATTCATCATGATAATTTCCACCAGCAGATCGCAGAGTAACCAAGCCAAATATCACCTGGCATCATCAACAGCAAGCAGCCCACCCCCCTTGAGAGAGGACCTAACATTGCTGGAGATCAGAGTTCGTTTTGCTAGCATATTTAGCCTATGGCTGGATCGTAACAGGATGTCAAACCTTTAAGCAAAATCTACTAAAGTGCCTCACTGAAAAGTAGGAAAAGGAATCTGTCTTTCCATGCCACCTTTCACCCTGGCTAGAAGCCAGTCATAGAATGGAAAGAGACTGGACCTGGGTTCAAATCCTGTCTCTGCCATTTAAGATCTTCGGTAGTATCATTGACCTAGGGCTGGATGGAACCTTAGCGTTCAAACCTTCCAACCCATTTTACAGATGCATAGATCTGGCTATGTCACACCTACCCACCCACACAACAAACTCCTGTGGTTCCCTATTGCCTCCAGGATCAAATACAAAATCTGTCTCTCTGTCTGTCTGTCTGTCTGTCTGTCTGTCTCTCTCTCTCTCTCTCTCTCTCTCTCTCTCTCTCTCTCTCTCTCTCTCTCTCTCTCTCTCTCTCATCCACTCTGATTACTGACTTTTCTGGCTTCCTTCAAGGCCCAACTAAAATCCTGTCTTCCACAGGAAGGCTTTCCCAAATTCTCTTAATTCTGGTGCCTTCCCTGTTGTTTTTTTCCTGTTTGTACATATTTGTCTACATATTGTCTCCACCATTAGATTGTAAGCTCCTTAAAGGCAAAGACTATATTTTGCCTCTTTTTTTTTATCCCCAGGGCTTAGCACAGCACCTGACACATAGTAGGTGTTTATTAAATGTTTATTGACTGATTGAGGACCAGAGAAGGAAACTGACTTTCCCAGGGTCACATAGCTAGTAAATGGCAGAAGTAGGCTTTGAATCCAGGTCTCACTGATTCCAAGTCCACTACTCACATCACTACACCATGGTGTCTCACCTCTGTATAGAAGCTCTATGACTTGGGACAGGTCCTCTTTCTGGCCCTCAGTTTCCTCATTTGTGAAATGAAGGAAGTTGAACTAGATGACCTCAGAGTTCCCTTCTGGTTCTAAGTCTATGAGCCAAACAGCAGAGAAACCAGCTGGGAGTATGAGAACCCATGAGATCCTTCTGAGGTGCCAGGGTTGCTCCTCAAAACCAGACAAGTCTCTGTCATGAGCCATGAGCCAGGAGGAGCCATGGTTGATGACATGGGACTGGCTCTAGAGTCAGGGGTCCCCTGAGTTCAAACCCACTTCGGACACCACCTGTGTGACTTGGTAAAGATGCTTCAACATTCCTAGGCTTTAGTTTCTTCATTTGTAAAATGAAGGGACCGGATGACCCCGAGGTCCCTTCCAACTAAAATCTGTGATTCTACAGCTCTACCTCCCTTCACCTCTCTGGGCATCAGTTTCTTCAAATGTAAAGTGGGGATAATAGCAACTCTCCAACCCTCAGCTTTGCTTACAGTGATCTTTACATTAAAATGTTGGCTCCCCAGGAAGAGCAAAAATGCAGACACCCAGCACATGAGGAGGAGAACAGTGGAGGGAATTCTCCTCCATGGCCCCATGACAAATGAAGAACTCTCCAGAGGGTTAGGAGCAGGTGGGGGCTGGTATACCAGAGGCAGTTTGCCATATGAAGACACACTGGGTGGGTCACGTAACAAGGATACCGGACAACAGATGGTCTGCCCAGCTCACAATCTGGATCCCATGGGAAGATAAACAGCTGAGCAGAGGGCCAACCCGGAGGGATTAGTCAATGGTCCAGTTGTTGGGATGGAAATGGAAACAGGAGCACAAGACCATCAGTTCTGGCATTTGGTGGATCTGAGCTCCCCTTGAGTGGGGCAGGAGGGAATGGAAGGACGGCAATGGGCTTTTGCTTCTTTCATGAGACTGTCACAAGGCTCAAATAAGACAATGTATATAGTCAACTACATTGTAGCTTCCATCGCCTACATAGAATGTTATTACTATTGTTTTATTGTTGTTAACATTGTTATAAGAGAGCCAACATGTTGCAGGGACTGGAGAGCTGGCCTTAGAGCCAAAAAGATCTGGGTTCAGGGTGCACCTCTGAAACACACTATCTATGTGACTCTGGGCAAGTCATGTGTACTTCCCAGACCTCTAGGGGGCACAGTGGATAGAGTACTGGACCTGGAATCAGGAAGGTCTGAGTTCAAATCCAGCCTCAGATACGTACTAGCTGTGTGACCCTGGGCAAGTCACTTAACTCCATTTGCCTCAATTTCCCCACCTGTAAAATGAATTAGAGATGGAAATGGCAAACCACTCCAGTATCTCTGCCAAGAAAACCCCAAATGGGGTTACAGAGTCAGACATGACTGAAATAACAACCAAAAAGAAAAAAAGGGAGGAAATTGAATGTGATTGCTTCTAAGGACCATTTCAACAACCGATATAAATGGCAGGTATATGACATGAACCTAGGTCCTCTGACCTCAAATCTTCTGTCTATGGCGCTATTTGTAGGCAATTCTTGAGGTTGTAAGTTGCAGAGAAGGTGTTTAACCTGCCTTTGTAGAGGGAATTTCCTCATGGGGGAAAATCACAGCTCCAGTCTCTCGGCCTCTTGTATTTGATAACATCATCTTGTTCTGTGGCGTTCAGCCCAGTGACAAATTGCTATCCAGCTATTATTATGTGGACCAGGGACTTGAATCCATCAAGAGGATCGTACTATATCTCCTGAGGTAGCGGTCCCTGCCCGACATTTTTGTTCCATCATTCCCACTGCAGGGGTCACTTTCCTTTGCAGAGAAAACAGAACCAAGTAACAATTGAGCAACCCTGCTTCCCTCTTGCCGACTATCAGCATCCCTATGCAGCTGCCCTGTCCATTCTTTCATTTTCTTCTTTTCTCTAATAAGGAAAAACTCCACTTTTTGCTGCCTTTTGCTTTCTCTGATCCCCGAAACATATTCTGAGTCTCAACTACACCTTGGAGTAGCACACCATGTTCCATATTGATCCTGTTACTATTTTCTGTACACGTCTTTTCAAAATCTAAGTTGGCTGGTGAGGGGCGAGTTCCCTATGCATCCTCATTGGTCTCTTCAGAAAATTTGCCTTTTCTTCCTTTTATTTTGTGTCTTCAGAACTTCATTCTTGAAAATTTCTCATTCCTTCTGGTTTGATTTCCCCTGTAGAATTTTATTCCATGAAATCCTATTTATTTCTTTTTTGTCTGAAGTATTTGAAATCTGCCTTTCATCCACACTTGAGGAGGAAAGCTCAACAGGACAGTTTTTGTGACATGCCACTTATTTAATTAAAGTCAACCATAAGCTTGATCATTTTTCTCTGCCCTCTAAATTAAGTACCTATACTCATTCAAATCAGCTGAACTAGTTAGCATCCATCAACATGCTCATTTACCAAGTATTTCCCGTTAGCAAGCCAAGGGCTTCTGAGTCAAGTCTTAAAAGCCTTAAAGATAAAAAATCTTCCCAAGCTTTCAAAAGCATGATTTACCCATACCTATCAGAGGCAGTATAATGTGGTGCATAGAGATCCAACCTTAGTGTCAGGAATACCAAGGTTCAAATCCTCCCTTAGACACTTCCCAGCTGTGTAACCCTGAGCCAAGTACATAAGCATATGTAAAATGAAGATTTGAGGTCAGAGGACCTAGGTTCATGTCATATATCTGCCATTTATATCTATTGTTGAAATGGGCCTTAGAAGCAATCACATTCAATTTCCTCCCTTTTTTTCTTTTTGGTTGTTATTTCAGTCATGTCTGACTCTACAACCCCATTTGGGGTTTTCTTGGCAGAGATACTGGAGTGGTTTGCCATTTCCATCTCTAATTCATTTTACAGGTGGGGAAACTGAGGCAAATGGAGTTAAGTGATTTGCCCAGGGTCACACAGCTAGTAAGTATCTGAGGCTGGATTTGAACTCAGATCTTCCTGAATCGATGTGGCCTTGCAGATCACCTTCTCCAAACACTTCCCTTCAGAGGGAAGATAACTGAAGTCCAGAGACAAGACAGGACTTACCCAGATTCATTAGTGGTCTAGGCAGAACAGGTACCTGGCTCCCTGGCTCCCTCTAGCCCACAGCTCTTCCTACCACGTTGCAAGGTCTCCATACTCTCAACCAGAAAACGCTCTTTGGCATTCTCTACATTTTTCAACAGCTATTGCCTCTTCTGTTTAAGATGCCCATAGCAATTTATGTTTCCAAGGGCCACATAATTACTTTAGCTCATTACTCACTTGCTTTGCACTAGAACCGATTATAGTATAATTTCCATTTTTCCTTTGTTTCACAGGTGAATTGTTTGACGTGTTTGCTAATGTAAAATGGATATTTGGAAGCACTTCCTGAAATCTCACACCATTCGCTCACTTTTGTGCTTGACTATTAAGGTGACATGCTGTGTGATCTCTCAGGAGCTCACCTCTCTGGGCTTCGGTTTTCCCTTCCCTCAAACGAGCAGGGTGATCTCTAAGGCCTCTGCCATCCCTGCCATTGTATGGTGCTATTTTTACAGTGAACAGAGAATGTTTTGTTTATTGACTGAAGTCACCAAAGGTATTTGGCCACATGTAGGAGCTGAGATCCATCTGCTGTGGAGTTCGGAGGCCCAGCCTGTCATTTTTCAAACACTGATGAGTAACTGCCTTCCTTTGGTTTTGAAAATGCATTATTTAATTTTCAGAACCTTGGGATTGTTCAAAGACTGGACATTTCAAGGCCTTGGCTTGTCCAGACCTGCTGTCAATTTGCTATGTGACCTTGAACAAGTCACTTCCTTTTTGTGAACGTCAGTTTTCTTTGACGTAAAATAAGGGGGTCAGGGTCATCATTCCATCATCTGCCTCCAGCTAAGAGGCCTAGCCCTTCTTTTTTTTTTCAAACACCTTAAAAAGCCCCTTTTCTTGTCCTAAAATTGTTAGTGGGCCTCAGCTCATTCTAGGATTTAACCTTCTACACCCTGTTCTTCCAGGTTTCTATCATTCCTTTGACTTTGCCAGTGTGTGTGTGTGTGTGTGTGTGTGTGTGTGTGTGTGTGTGTGTGTGTGTGTGTGTGTCTCCCTCTTCTTTCCGTGTTTCCTGCCTGTCTCTTTGTTCATGTTTTATACATGAGTTCCTCAAAGGTCCCCTAGTGCACACATATGGACTCCTGCCTCCCTCTTCTCTTCTTACAAGGTCATAGGATTTTAGATATAGATAGGGATCTGAGAGGCAGGTGAGCCCAACCCCTTCACTTTACAGAGAAGGGAGCTGAGGCAGATCAAAGTTCAACGATTTACAGGGTCACACAGGTAGTCAGAGATGGGATTTGAACTCAGGTCTTCCCCATCCAGTGAGCCTTGCTGCCCCTCCTCCTTGAGATCTTTGGCAACTGTCCTCTGTGTGGTCAGAACTTCATTTGATAGACTCTCCTCTCTCTCATGAGCTCATTAGAGTCCCCCACAATCAAATTCTCAATCCCTCTCATCCCAGAAATCTCTGAAATCTGCTTACCTAAAGTCTATACCTTCAGGGGTTCTTAATCCAGGGTCCATGGTTTGTCAATAGATTTTATGGGGTACATGAACTTGGACGGGAAAAAAGACATCTTTATTTTCATTAACCTTTGCTTTCCTTTATGATCCTATGTATTTTGTTTTATGCATTTAAAAACAATATTCTGGCAAGGGATCTTTGGTTTCCCCAGACCAAAGATGGAGTCCAGAATACGAAAATGGTTAAGAGCCTTGGTATAGTGTAATAATTCCCAGCCAGGTGGGGCTGCAGAGTTTTTGCAAGGGTCCCTCTCATTAAATAACTAAATGATCCAGTGTAATAAATGAGCAAACATAGCTTTTGTGGACTGAATAAATAACGAGGCTTATACATCTGTGCATTGGTGTTTTTCAAATGTGTGTATTTAACATTTGGATTTTCAGAAAATAAGCATTCATCTAAAAGCACAGCTGAATTTAGAGCACCTTTCTGTCAGTGTATTTTCTCACTCAAGAGATACTAGCAGTAAAATTACTCTCATGTGAATATCCAAGAATATTTTTTTAGTTAAAAAGGAATCCTCATGCTCAAAATTCTTGGAAACCACTGGAGGATAGCAAAGATGTCAAACTATGGCCCCCAGCAGCAAGCAAAGCTCTCTAGTGAAGCAGGAACCAGATTAAAATTTAGTTGAGAAATGTTTCATAAAATAAGTAACAATACAATACAACATAGATAATGTTAATTTCTGGTTTCCTAAATCAATATGCAGCCAGGAGGGATCTATTTCTGTTTGAATTTGATAACCGCGGCACTAGCCTAGTTTCTGTCTGACCATGCCTAGAATTTCATGCTTTCTCTATGACAAACCCAATCACTCTGCCTATCATTGATTGGCCTACAGCTGGTCATAGGCTAAGCCCGACATCGTCATTGTTTGGGCCCTGATTGGCTCAGAGTGAACATACAATTGTTTCTGTTTTGGACAGAAATCCTGAGGGTCTGCCTCTCCCAGACTGATACTTTGTTTGAATAGGTAAAAAAGAGGTCATTCTTTGCCTCATTTCTACCTAGCCTTAATCACTGAATGGACATTGCCTCAGTCAAACTGAGCCACGGGAAAGACCTTAGCTTAAAAGGGTCTCCTACTGTATCCAAGGCCATGGATGCAGTCATCCTGATCTATATCTTGCCACTGCACCCAGATGGCTCCGGAGGAGAAAGCGAGGCTGGTGACTTTGCACAGCCCTCCTTCACTTAAATCCAATTCACTTTCATATCATGGCATCACCTCCCTGATGTCATGGTCCTCTTTGAGAACCAAGGACAAAAAGAAAGCAACAAATGGAGAAACTGAGGTTCAGGGAGAGTCAGTCATTTGCCTGTGGTTCACACAGCACCTAAAGATTGAAGTCTGGATCTGAATCCAAGTTTTTTGATCCAAAAGTTCAGTACTCTCTTTATTACATTGCATTGTCTGTCTTCTTTGATTGCACAGGCTTTTAAAATGATTGAATTTCCTAGAAATACCCTCTAAATTATTCCTTTGTATATACATGCCCTGTCATGTTTATTAATGGTGCATAGATCTTTGCAAGAGACTGATTTTGCTGAACTCCAGGACAATTTGTCAGCAAGACAAGCAGTAGCGACCAGCCTGAGGAGTCCTGGTGACCTTTTTCCTCCCCTAATTATTAGTTATTGTGAAGCTGATTGTGCTCCTGGTCAGCCCCCAGGAGCAGAGGTCAGAAAGCCTGTCCCCTCACTCTACTACCCTCCTGGCCCTGCAGGGTCACCTGTCCTGCCAGGCCTCACACTGTTTCTTCAAAGCTCCAAGACATCTAAGAGAAAACCATCAAGCCAGCTCCTTCCTATAGCCCTCCAGGTGGCACAACGGGGAAACTTTGAGCCAAGAAGACCCAAGTCTGACTATGACACCAAGTTACTCAAACTTGTTCAGCCTCAGTTTCCTCATCTGTAAAATAAGGATAATAATATGCCTACTTCACAGTTATTGTGCTAATCAAATGAGATAACATATGCAAAATGCTTTGTAATCCCTGAAAGTGTTATACGAATGCTGTCGTTGTTGTCGTTGAGTCCTTTCAATCATATCCAACTCTCTGTGACCTCATTTGTAGGTTTTTTGGACAAAGATACTGGAGTGGTTTGCTGTTTCCTTCTCCAGCTCATTTTTACAGATGAGGAAACTGAGGCAAACAGGGTTAAGTGACTTGCCCAGGTCACATAGCTAGTAAGTGTCTGAGGCCAATTTGAACTTAGGAAGATGAGTCTTTCTGAGCTGCTTCTGTTTATTATTATTATTATTATTATTAACCACACAATGTCAGGGGGAGAGGATGGGTGAGGAAGACGGATGTGGGAAGAGCTTGAACAATTTGCCTGAACAATTCATTGACATGGTTTCCATATCCAGAAGTGGGAAAACCACCGGACCAGGAGCTAGGGGATCTGGATTCTATCCAATGACTCATCTGGTAACCTTGGACAAGCTCCTTCACCTAGATGAGTTTCCATTTTCTCATCTGTAAAACAAAAAGGTTAGAAGAAGGTTGATTGAACTTGGAATCTCAGGACCTGCCTTTGGATCTGAGCTTTACCACAGCTACACTTAGACAAGTGACTTAACCCTACTTGGCCTCAGTTTCCTCATCTTTAAAATGAGGCAGTTGAACTATGACCAATCAACCAGTCAATTAGAAAGTATTTACTAAGCATTGTGTGTCAGGGCACTGTGCCAGGCACTAGAGATCCATGTGCAAAGAAGAAACCAATCACTGCTCTTTAGGAGCTTACATCATCCTAATGGGAGACACAAGAAGGGGTACGTGTGCATGCATGTGTATGTACGTGTGTATATACAGAAAGAGAGAGAGAGAAAGGGAGGAGAAAGAGAGAGAATCTTTAATACTTGTATTTTAGACAAATAGATATATACAAGGTAGTTAAATAAAAGGTATTTAGGGAAAGAGGGCACGAGGTAGGGGAAGGGGAGAATCAAGAGAGGGTTCACCTAGAAGTTAATGCTTGAGAAGCATCTTGCAGGAACAAAGCGTTACTATGAGTCAGAGGTAAAGAGGGACAGCATTCCAGGCATGAGGGACATCCAGTGCAAAGGTGCATGATGGCAGATGACGTGGCATGTATGAGTACAGAAAGACCAGTTTGATTGGGTCTCAGAGCTGGAGAGGGGTAGTCATTTGCAATGAGACTGGAAAGATAAATTGGAGTTAAGTTGTGAAGAATTTCAAATCCGAACAAGGGATTTCATATTTTATCGTAGGGAAAAGAGGGAGCCATTTCATTTTATTGTGTAGGAGAGGCGGGGACAGAGAGCAGGTCATTGCATTGATCTAAGTTCTAAAGCCTTTCAAAATTGTCTGCCTTTATAACGTTGTCGTCATTCTATATAATTGTGCTTCTAGTGCTCTTCATTCTCTGTCAGTTCAAAGAGAGTCTTCCTAGTTTCCCTTAAACTGGGAAGAATTTCATTCTTCCTTATGGCATAACAGTGCTCCATTACAGTCACACGCTATCATTTGTTTAGCCGTTCTCGGAGGTATGTTGGAGCCAGCTCTAACCTGCGCCCAAAAGCCAATTGCTATTTTCTGTGTGAGCATTTACACTTTAGAAACTGGCAAACTCTACAGACCAGGGCATGGCTTACTGTTTTGTTAATTTTCTAGACTGAAGAAAAAGTGGAAAAATGTGAATAATTCAGATTAAACTTAGAAGTATGCTGTGAATTTTTTTTTCTGGAGAACTGGTTGTTAAACTTTTACCAGTACACTCTGACCTCTCCCCAGTCGTTAGGCTTAGATGTTTATTTCAATTGTAATCTATTTAGTGAGTACTTTCTAGAGTTAGGTGCCATAAGTAAATTTTTCTTACCCTACTAATTTTCTTAAAGGAGAGACAGTGACCACACCTTCTCATTTGCTTTACTCAACTAACATCCTTCTGTTCACATGATAGATAGGGATTCACAAATAATAATGGAAAGAAGATGGAACAGAACACCTTATTCACCGATAGAACAAAGTTTAATCACAGCCTGTTTCTGTCTGGATTCTTTGGGTCTAGAGCAGTGAAGTTTTCATGTCCTTCTTATTTGCATTTTGGCTGGAGCCAGGGAAGAAAAGGGACATCATTTTAGGGAGCAGAGATCTCCTGGGTTGCAGCAAGCCTGCTCCATTGCCTCTGCTCGTCTCTTCTGGAGATAACATAGGTAATATTTGAAAGGGACCTTGAATAGAATATAGACTGAGGGCTCTTAAACATTTTGAATCATATACCCCTTTGACAGTCTGGTAAAGCCCTTCTCCAAATAAGATCTTTAAATGCATGAAATGAAATACAAGGGATTATAAAGGAAAATAGCTACATTAAAATACAGTCTGCAGAGAGGAAGACTGTGATCTCATAAAATCCAACAGCACATCTGGTAACCACAGTCAAAGCAACAACGAATATAAATAACACTTCAAAACATCTACAACAGCTGTAAGGTAATATGAAAATACCTATGATTTCTATTGGTGAAAAAGTCACAGGTGCTGAAATATCATGCTTCATTGTCTACATCCATAATCAAAGGAAGTTCTAAATTTTAGTTCAATGTTAGTAAAAAATAAAGATATGATTTTTTCCCTTCCGAGGAAAAGTCTATCCACAGACACCTTCCATGGATCCCAGATTGAAAACCTTTCATGTATAATAACCTTACCCTATTAACTGACACAACTTTTTTTGGGTAGAAACTGTGATTTAATTGATATGCAGACCTCCTAATGAGGAAAGAGACAGTTCAGAGAATCCTTGGAAGATTTATATGAACTGATTCATAGTGAAGTGAGAAGACGCAGAACTATTTATACAAAATAACAACATTGTGAATACAAGCAACTTAGAAATGTTTATTGGAGCAGCTAGGTAGCACAGTGGATAGAGCACTGGCTCTGAAGTTAGGAGGACCTGAGTTCAAATCCAGCCTCAGACACACAACACTCACTAGCTGTGTGACTCTGGGCAAATCGCTTAACCCCAATTGCCTCACCAGAAAAAAAAAAGAAAAGAAAAGAAATATTTATGAACTCTGGTCAATACAATGCCCAGCCCCTATTACAACTCATCCTGAAACATGCTATCCATGACTTGAGAGAGATTTGATGGAGTTAGTGCAAATTAGGATACATTTTTATACAAGACCAATATGGGAATTGGTCTTCTTTCTTTTTTTCTATGGAGAAAGGTAGGAAGGAGAAAAAACAAATTTTTGTTAATTAGAAAAATTAAATTAATTTTTTTAAAATGAAGAGTGTTGTACTTGGAATGAGGACTCTTAAATCTGAATTCTACCTCCACTACTTTCTATCTGGGTGACCGTGAATAAGGTGCTCAATCTCAGTCTGAATTTCTTCAACTCTGATCCCTTTTCCTCTCTCTGTCTGACCTTGATCCTTACAGTAGCAAGAGGAAGACTCTGGGTGTCAAAGGAGAAAGAGAAAGAATGCCCAGTTGAGCTAATCATCCCCAAACCCAGGCCTGCCCACCAAGGTTTACAGCAGATAGTGCTAGGATCAGGTTAGGGGGAAGTGATGCTGAGGAATAAGCTACTGTGAACTTTTTTGAAGGAGAAGAATGAGAAAGACCAAAAAGGCCACCCACAGCCTGCCTCCTAGCACTGCAAATGCTTTCCTACAATAAGACTTTAGCATTGAGGCTACATCCCCTGGGGAGAAAGAGGCCCAGGGGCAAGAGGTGAGTGTGTGGCATGAGTTACTGAGCAGATGACCACAGGCAGGGCATCTAGCACTGGGCAAAGACAAACTCCCCCAAGAGAGGACTCGGCATCCAATCCAATTACCAGTAGATCTGAGGGGTCTCTAGATGCCTTCAAGGAAGTTTTAGTCCAAATACCTTAACTGTGGGTTCTTCAAGGTCTATGTTTGGCTTGCCTATAGTCAAAGAGTTTGGGACTATTGCGTTTGAGAGAGTCCAACAGAAGCCAGACTACATTAAACAAGTTATGGAGCTGATTTTATATCTTTTCTCATTGTCATGATTAAAGACGTCGGTATCATAGCCTGCTTGTGTGATTGAATTTCACGGAAATTCACTAGAAACAAGGAAGAGAGACCCAAGGTATTTTTCCCCAATAGGTGGGTGCCAAGAGACAATCTGGTTGGATCAGTCTACGTACCCTAAACCATTGGATGAATGGCATAAGCTTTGGTGCCAACAAAGGAGACAGAGCAAGGAGAAAGAGGTGACCAGTTCTTTGAGAGTCATAGAGAGCTCACTGTTAAGTCCAGAATGTCCTCTGCTGTTGGAGAGAATGCCTACTCTGCGGTGTGCGCATGGGACTATCAGAAATCCATCTTAACCACTAACTAGGATCACGTGGTTGATTATCCGTCCTCCCTGGACGTGGAAAATGAAGATAGTACTTCCTGTAGGACCTACCTCACAGGGTTATGATGGTGGTCAGATCAGATAAAGAATAAAATGCTAGATTTGGTTCCATCTCAACTCTGCTGCTTACTCATTATCTGTGTGACCCAGGACATTTCTCTTAACCCCTTCCAAGCTTGGTTCCTCAGCAGTAAGGACTAGTTGCTTCTTAGAGCCCTTCCAGCTCCACATTTTGGTTTCCTATGAATTGTGCAAGTACTTCATGAATGTCAATTATCATCATCATCATTATCACCATCATCATCATCAATCATCACCATCATTCTCTGATTTGGAGCAGGTTCCATTTGGCCATTTGAAGATGGCGTATATGGGCAAGTACTTGTATCTGTATGTTTTTTCCATTTCTTATTTCCCATTACAGGCAACATTTAATTGACTGCCTCAACCTTAAATAGAGCAAAATAAAACTTGGAGAAGGTTTTATAAATCTCCTTGGACATTGAACAGCTCTTTTTAAAATCCAGATTTTTGATGACTGTAGCAGAATCAGAAATATACAGATTAAATTTCCCTTGAAATGCACTTTTTAAAAAAAAAATTATAGGAAAGAGGTCTTGGCAGAGTACTTTTTGGGATCTGCCAAGCCCAGACTATTTGAAAAATATCTGAAGATGTTTGACTAAACTCAAAAAAGTCTTTCATTCCCCTCCCATGACACATACCCTGTCTGCCTTCAAGGACTAAGAAGTCTAGCCTAGAGTCGTGACTGTCATGTCTGGGGTTCTCAGAGCATCACTTAAGGGTGATGGGGCAGAGACTCAGACAATTATCTTATCAGAGGCTGCGTCTAGGTTGATTCAGGGAAACTAGAAAACTGACCCCACCAGCAGCAGCCAGTCAGATAATAGCACCAACCTCACTACTACTCACATCTGCCTCTTCCTCATGGGACATTCTCCTTAGATGGGTTCCTAAACATTTGAGACATTGGAATATACTCAGAGGTCCTTTTCTCCATACAACATTGTTCTTTAAATGAAGTATTAATTAAAATGAAGTAGCTTTAAAAAAGCATTTATTAAGTGTCTGCTATGTGCCAGAGGCAGCTAGATGGTACAGTGGATAGACAGCTGGATCTGGAGTCAGAAAGACCTGAGTTCCCATCTGGCCTCAGACACTAGCTGTATGACTCTGGGCAAATCATTTAACCTCTGCTTGCCTTAATCCACTGGAGAAGGAAATGACAGACCACTCCAGTATCTTTGCCAAGAAAACCCTATGGACATCATTGGCATGCTATGGTCCATGGCATCACAAAGAGTTGGACACAACTGAATGAGTAACTAACAACAACAAATGTGCCGGGAACTGTTTTAGGAGTTGAAAATACAAGTACAGAAGTGAGACAGCCCCCGCCCTCAAGGAGCATGTATTCTAACAGGAGGCAGTAACACATATAGGGAAGTGGTGGCCAGGGGTGGGAGTTTTAGACTGGCAAATGAATGGAAAGGCATGTGATGAGTGCTTACTATGCCAAGAGTCGATGATGCACAAGAAAGGTAGAGACCAAGGATTTCACATTCTAATTACTGTTCAGGCATTTCGATCGTGTCCAACTCTCCATGACCCCAGTTGGAGCTTTCTTGGCAAAGATACTAGAGTGGTTTGTCATTTCCTTCTCCAGCTCATTTTGCAGATGAGGAAACTGAGGTAAACAAGGTGAAGTGATTTGCAGAAGGTCACACAGCTAAGTGACTGAGGCTGGATTTGAACCTGGCTTTTCCTGACTCCAGGGCCACTGCTCTACGTACTATGGCTCCACCTAACTACCCTCACATTCTAATAGGAAGAGGCAATATATAGAGTATAGAGGTTCTAGGTGCAGGTCTGAAGGAAAAGTCCCATGATCCTGAGGACACAGCAGCAAGGGAAATGGTGATGCATCTTCTTTAAGATGTTTTTGGGCAATGGGGGTTAAGTGACTTGCCCAGGGTCACCTAGTTAGTAAGTGTTGTGTGTCTGAGACCGGATTTGAACTCAGGTCCTCCTGACTCCAGGGCTGGTACTCTCTCCACTGTGCCACCTAGCTGCCCCCCAAGATTATTTCTACTGAATGCAGATGGAAAGTCCCAAAAGTCCTAGGAATACAACAGCAGAGTGAAGGGGAAGCCCAGGGGTCCTTGAAAAGTCACAGGACTTTTCAGAGATGCAATCTAGACTATTTCAGAATGGCGTGATTGTCATAGATCAGAAAACCAATCCCATGATCCACTCAACAGGAGACAATTACACAGTGGCAAGATCCCCAGCTCTGGAGCTAAGGACCTGGGTTTGAATTCCAACTCACAACTATCACCTTGTGAGTTTGGGCAATTAATGTGGGCCTCAGTCCCCATACGTAAAATGAGGAGGTTGGAATAACAAACTTCAAAGGTGCCTTCTAGCTTTGAGCTGCAATCCTGTGATCCTACGTATAGCCCCAACACATTCTGTACAAAAACAAGATTGTAAACATAAGCAACTTTGAAAGACTTCGAAAATACTGATCAATGCAAGGACCCCTTTCAGAGGACCAATGATGCACAATACATAGAGAGGGGGTGGACTTAGGATGCAAAATAAGACATATTTTTAGACCTAACCAGTGTAGAAATTCACTTTGCTTGATTATACATTAACCTGAAAGAGTTTTGTTTTTTTCTTTTTTATGATGGGTGGAGGGGAGTTAAAATAAATGCTTGCTAATTAAAATTTTTTAATTAAATAAATAAGTTAATTACTTTTTTTTAAGGCATCAACATTGTAGCCAGCCTAATTATCTACCAACAAATCCCACTACTATTTCTTCTTCTTAAATCACCCAACCACATACCTCCATGCATGTCAGGAATACTAATATAAGACATCTCAACCACTCAACTCCACTGCCAGCAAAGAGTAGAATCCTGACCTGGTGAGAGGGAGATTAGCACTAAAGCCAATGATATAAAGGATGACATTTGCTGAAGAGTAAGAAGAGACTGGGTTATGGAGGCCATTTTCCCTCCCCACTGACTCCTTGGCCCATGCATACATTTCACAGACAGAAATGATATCATGGCCACCTCCAAAATTCCTGATTAATTTCCAGATCTTAAATGCCCCCAGTGCACTCATCTGAGAGTCCACAGCTTTGACTACTCACAGGCATTCACCCTGGACATCTTGGATTACCTTGTAAACAGCACTGCTATTCCCACCCACCCTGCAAAACACACACACACACACACACACACACACACACACACACACACATGCCTTTCTACCTTTCTATGAGCAATAATCAAATTAAGCCTGTCATTGCTTTCCTGAAAGGGTATGACTACCGACTGCCCTATGGCTCACCTCACCACTTCTGTGACTTCCCAAACAAAATCCCCTATCTACCACTTCCCCCTATGCATTATTTCCCCCCTCAATTAGCACCTAAGTTCCACGAGCACAAGGACCACCTCACTTTTAGGTTGCTATTCCTAGAACCTAGAAGAGTACCTGGTAAATAGTAGGAATTTAATAAATTCTTTTTCATTCATTCACTCCCTCGTTACATTTGGGAAATAGTTGTACAAGTTCTTCCTGGAAGGATATACAAGTGGCCTTGCATGCCTAAGAGCCCTTGCAAGATGGACCCTCAGGCTAGAGGTGGATTTCCATCATAGTTGCCCAGGTGAACGTGTAGCGATCTGGCTGATATTATAGCTTGAAAACATCCAAGAGGTCTTTCGAGTCTGGTCAGAAAATTCTCAGTATGGAGGAGAAGTTTGGACTTATTACCTTATTAGGCCCTTAACCTCTATGACCACCATAGGACAACTAGGGTTTTATCTAGGCTGTCAAAATTCAGAGAACAGCAATAGAATCATGTCAAAGCAATCTTTCTTCCCTACATACCCCTCATCCCAAAGCCACAGGTGAGTTCTTCCCTGTCCAAACCCACCACTTACATGTAACTCTCATTTAGAATGCCACTTCTCGCCACCCCACCCCAAAAACTCCTACATAGGCTTCAAGTCCTAATGGTTTTCATTAGAGCGTCTGCGTGCTGGTACAGCTCTTCGGAAGGTGTTCGATCTTACAGTCAATCTGAATAAACAGCAGAGCTTACTTTATCTGGCCCAAAATGAAGTGGGTACAATATGGAGCACCTTATTTTCTTCCATAATGCCAAAGTAAAATCATTCCAAAGCTGAATGTCTGGCATGTATTTACTATGTCAAGACAAAATAATTATAAAGGGGAGAAGCAGTATTCAGCGAAGAAACAATTTGTTGCTATGCCATAGTCAGTAGAGAACTAGACTAAAAGTGGAGAAAACCTGGGTTCAAATCCTGCTTTTGACTCTACAACTATGGGCAAGTCACTTAACCCCTCTGAGATTTACTTTGTCCATTTGTAAAATAGATATAAAATGGAATGATAACTGATCATTTAAATATCCCTAGTCTCAGAAACAGAAAATGAAAGATCCGTAAGTTAACTCTCAGAGGAAAAATTCTCGGGGGCAACTTCTATCAAACATACAAAGAACTATTAACTCCAGTATCACATAAATTGTTTCCAGAAATGGAGATAAAAGGCATCTTACCAGGCTCCTTCTGCAAGACAAATATGGTTCTGATACCCAAATCAAGGGGTGATAAAACAGAGAAAGAAAATAGTGACTAATATCTCTTAATGATATTGATGCAAAAAATTTTAAAGTAATATCAAAGAGGTTAAAGTAATATTTAAAAAAACTATTCACTATAACCAGAGTGGGTTAATGAATTTTCATGTATATTTCAACAGCAGGAAATTATAAACATATTAAACGATATGAATAACAAAATAGAAAGCATGTGATTATATCAGTAGGTACAGAAAAAAAATCTTTGACAAAAATCAGCACTCATTTATGGGGGTGTTTTTAAGTATAGGAGTTAAGAATTTTCCTTAATAGCATTTCCAATGCTTATTTAAAATTAAAAGTTAGTATTATGGGGCAGCGAGGGGGTGCAGTGTATGGAAGACCAGCCCTGGATTCAGGAAGACCTGAGTTCAAATCTGGCCTCAGACACATAACACTTACCAGCTGGGTGATCCTAGGCAAGTCACTTAACCCCATTGCCTAGGAGGAAGAAAGAAAGAAAGAAAGAAAGAAAGAAAGAAAGAAAGAAAGAAAGAAAGAAAGAAAGAAAGAAAGAAAGAAAGAAAGAAAGAAAGAAAGAAAGAAAGAAGAAAGAAGAAAGAAGAAAGAAAGGAAAAGGAAGGAAGAAGGAAGGAAGGAAGGAAGGAAGGAAGGAAGGAAGGAAGGAAGGAAGAAAGAAAGAAAGAAAGAAAGAAAGAAAGAAAGAAAGAAAGAAAGAAAGAAAAGAAAGAAAGAAAGAAAGAAAGAAGAAAGAAAGAAAGAAGAAAGAAAGAAAGAAAAAGAAAAAGAAAGAAAGAAAGAAAGAAAGAAAGAAAGAAAGAAAGAAAGAAAGAAAGAAAGAAAGAAAGAAAAAGAAAGAAAGAAAGAAAGAAAGAAAGATTAGTATTACTTGAAAAAGAGAAACACTGGATACCTTTCCAATAAAATCGGGGAGAAAGCAAGAATTCTAACTGCTTCTGCTGTCATCCAACTGTTATTGTTCTATAAAATTGTAGCTAGATCAATAAGAGAAGGAAAATAAACAGAGAAAATAAGACAAAGAGAAGGCAAAATTGTCTTTATTTGAAGATGATATGATAGTTTACTTAATGAATTGTAGAAATTCAACAAAAAGTGAAAAAATTAGTAACTTTAGTAAAATGGCAGGATATAAAATAAACCCACAAGAAAATCAACAACCTTTCTTTTTGTTACTACTAGAAAACCCAGGAAAGACGTGCTACTGAAGATGACTACAAAACATATCAAATATCTGGGACACTATCTCCCAAAACATCCAAGAATTGAGTGGCACAGTGGATAAAGTGCTAAGCCTGGAGTCAGGAAAAACAGAGTTTAAATCTAGCCTCAGACACTTATTAGCTCTGAAGTCATGGGAAATTCATTTAACCTTTGTCTACCTCAGATTTTTCAGACGTAATACATTGTAGATATAGATGTAGGTGTAGACATAGATATAATAAATGCTTGTTCCCTTTGCTTTACTCCTACAAAGATCTCTTTAGAGAAGTAAGGAAAGACTCTAAAAATTGAGGAGTTATTAATTATTCATGTTTGGGCCACACCAATATAAAGAATAATGATACTGCATAAGTTAATTTATAGATTTATTATCATTCAATCAAATTCCCAAAGAGTTACTTTGTAGACCTGGAAAAATAATTCAAAAATTCAACTGAAAGAACAAAAGGTGAAGAATATTAAGGAAAATGATAGGAAAAGTAGGAAAGAATAGAGCTTAACATTACCATATCTCAAACTAAACTATAAAGTAATAGTTACCAAAACTATTTAGGACTGGTAACAAATCAGAAAAGTTGATCGATGAAACAGATGAGTTAAGATCCAGAAGCAATTATACATACCACCTAGTAACTGGACCCCTAACAAATGGGGGAAACATAGCCAGTGGGGGCCCAAGTCAATGACAGTAGAAAAAAGATAGTCTCAGTTCCTCAACCCTAGCACCCTGGGAACAGATATAGTAGGCCTAGTTCTGAGAAAAGGGGCCAGAGCATGCTTGTTACACTACTAGTGGTCATGTACCTCAAGCAAATCAAAGGTCCAAATGTCCAACAGATGAGAGAGAGAGAGACAGAGAGAGAGAGGAGGGAAGGAAGGAAGGAAGGAAGGAAGGAAGGAAGGAAGGAAGGAAGGAAGGAAGGAAGGAAGGAAGGAAGGAAGGAAGGAAGGAAGGAAGGAAGGAAGGAAGGAAGGAAGGAAGGAAGGGAGGGAGGGAGGGAGGAGGGAGGGAGGGAGGGAGGAGGGAGGAGGAAGGAAGGGAGGAAGGAAGGAAGGAAGGAAGGAAGGAAGGAAGGAAGGAAGGAAGGAAGGAAGGAAGGAAGGAAGGAAGGAAGGAAGGAAGGAAGGAAGGGAAGGAGGGAAGGAGGGAAGGAGGGAAGGAGGAAGGAGGGAAGGAGGGAAGGAGGAAGGAGGGGAAGGAAGGAAGGAAGGAAGGAAGAAGGAAGGAAGGAAGGAAGGAAGGAAGGAAGGAGGGAGAGGGAAGGAAGGAGGGAAGGAGGGAAGGAAAGAAGGAGGGAAGGAGGGAAGGAAGGAAGGAGGGAAGGAAGGAAGGAAGGAAGGAAGGAAGGAAGGAAGGAGGGAAGGAGGGAAGGAAGGAAGGAGGGAAGGAGGGAAGGAGGAAGGGAGGAAGGGAGGAGGGAAGGAAGGAAGGAAGGAAGGAAGGAAGGAAGGAAGAGGAAGGAAGGAAGGAAGGAAGGAAGGAAGGAAGGGAGGGAGGGAGGGAGGGAGGAAAGGAAAGAAGGAAAGAGGGAGGAAGAGAAGGAAGGGAGGAAGGAAGGGAGGGAGGAAGGGAGGAAACCATATTTTTATAGATGCATGACCATAAATTGTGAAACAGCAGACCAAACTGCTATATTTTAATATAATGGAATATTATTTATTTATAAGAAACTGTTGCATTAAAAATACAAATAATATTCCCCAATTAATAAATGGTCAAAGGATATGAACAGGCAGTTCTCAGATGAAGAAATTAAAGTCAACTATAGTCATATGAAAGAATGCTCTAAATCACTATTGATTAGAGAAATGCAATATTCCTAAGTGAAAGGATTAAACTGGTCCTTGGAAGTTAGCTTTACCTAACTTTAAATAGACGCCCTTAGTCATTGGCCCATAAGATTACAAATAAATAGATCCCCAGCTGGAAGGGGCCTTAGAAACTATTTAATCCAGCAGTTTATTGTTAACCCTTTCTGTGCCATTCATGAACTCCTTGAGCAATCCAGAGAAGATTATGGCGCCTTCCTCAGAATAATTTTTTTAACCACATAAAACAAAACACGTAGAATTACAAAAGAAACCAATTACATTAAGATACAGTCATCAAAAGATTTTTTAAAACATGTTTTTGAACCCTGGGTTAACAATTCCTGATCTAACTCAACCTCCTCATTATGGAAATAAGGAAAATAAGGTCCAGAGTGGTTTGAGTGACTTGCCCAGTCGCACAACTATCAAGTCTAAGAGGTGATGTTTGAACCCAGGTCCTCTGACTCCAGAGTCCAATGCACAGCCACATTCATATGTACATACCTATAATATCAAAGCCATTACTCCTGCTTAACAAGTATGCAAAACAAAGACTGACCTTTTAGACCACTGACTTTCCCTTTTCTAATGATTCCTTAACCAGGCATCGGTCCTTTCCCAATACTTCCTGTATCACATTTCACACACGGACCCCAGCAGCCAAGTCACTGACATAGGAGTGCCAACAGTGGGCGTGACAGGTTCAATTCTGTTCATACCGAACACGGGAAACACCTCAATTTCCACCCTTCGTGGTTGATTTATCGCTGCCCTAGCAGATAGCATAGACTATGCATAAAGAACCATAACCACAGAAGGCAGAAGAGCCTCTGAGAAGATGGGCAGAAAACATAGAGATATCAAGTTCGATACTCACAGACAGCTGTGGGGACCATGCTCACAATTCTCGCATATTGATGCATTTTCAGCATTCTGGTAGCAGTCTGGCCTGTGGTTCCTTCTTTTCTGGCAGAGTCAAGCACAATCTGCTAAATGACAACCTTCTGAAAATACACTGTGGGAAGAAAGAAAAAAATCCCCAAAGTAAAGCCAGCTCACTGTTGCCCTGGGAGGGGCAGGTAATTGATTGGCCTAACTCCAGAATCAATAAAAGCCTGAATTTGTTTGAAAGATGCACTTAAGAAAGATGGAGAAAACTTGAATATTTGGGAAGAAATAAACATTTTGAGCAGATTGTTTACACCATTGCAAATCAGTCTGTCTGATGGCTCACCCTCTCCTTGAAAGCTAATGAATGAGTAGTCTGCCTAAAGCATGCATTTTCTGGTCTTTTCAGAAAAAAAAAATGTAGCCTCTGTCAGGCTGATCTTAGACATCATTCAGTGGTTCTTAACCCTTTAGACCCCTTTGTCAGTCTAGTGAAGACTATGGGTTCTTCTCAGAAAGATGGTGTTTTTAAATATAATTAAAGAAAATGCTGTTTCATTTAGAGATCAGTGAAAATAAAAATGTATTTTTCCCATCCAATTTCATGGACCCCTTGAAATGTATCCATGAATGCCATGGGGTTCTCTGTATCCCAGATTAATAACCTTTGATCTAAATCTAAGCCCTTAGGTAACACATGAAGAAACTGAAGCTCCAGAAGGCAAAGGGACTCTCCCAAAGTCACACTCAGAGTAACAATTACTTGATATTTGAACTCAGGACCACTGATTCTACATTCAAGGCGCTTTCCCCTATTGTTTACCGGGGAGTTGGAGAAAAAGGAAAAATAAACGAGCTGCTAAAATTCCCACAGAACAAGTGATTCTCAGAAGTCCATCCAGTGAAACTAACATCAATCCTTAGCAAAATAATGGAATATCTGGCCAGAGAGTCCATTTATAATGGTCCAGAAATTTATAGCACATGAATGCTGAGTGACCAAAACGATAAGGGAGGTGTCAGGCATAGTCCTGTGTTCTTTGTTTGAGAGCAGCACTGAATGAGGAGAGACCAGGGCAGTTATTCAGCAGTCATAATGGTCCATCATTAACAAGAACATGCGAATTAACTCCCCTTCACCGGAGTGATCTGGCTCCTAATTACATCTACCTGTTTGTCAGAAACACTAATACAACCTTGAGTTCCAATGGCAGTGATGACGGCAAGAGCCCTCTCATATTCTTACCAAGAAAGTTGTGAGGTGGCATAGTGGGCAGAGCATAGCGCTTAGAATCAGGAAGACCCAAGTTCAAGTCTTGCCTCAGACTCTTGTTACCTATATGACCCTCAGCAAATCATTTAACATTTCTAGGTCTCGGTCTCCTCATCTGTAAAATGAGTGGGTTCGACTCACTGGCCATAACTTTCTAAATAACTGGAACTTCTTTCCTAGGGATTGCATTTTCAGAGGGACATTGACAAACTGGAGCCTATCTGGGGGAAGACATCCGAGATAAGGGATCTGGGCACCATAGCTCCTCCATGTCATTGCTCAAGCTTTGGCACATGGAGATTGGGGAAAATGTTAGCAGAAAATTGTATGTTTATCCTGGAGAATTGAAGTCTTATGCTAGCCATGATAGCTTCATCTATTCAAAGTACTGTCAAATGGAAGCTGTCTTCATATGGAAGAGGAATTCGAATTACTTTTGTGTGGCCCCAGAGAACAGAGCAGCACCAACGAAATAAAACAGCAGAGAGTTAGTTTAGGTCTACAGAAGAAATAACTTTTCCTGTTTATATCTTGGAGATTAAACCCTGATCAGAGGGATTTGATGCGAAGATTCTTTTCTCATTTTATAGCTTTCCTTCTGAAATGAGCTATTAGTACTGATTTTGTTTGGACAAAAGCTTTTCAATTTCATGTCATTGAAATTATTTGTCTTTTGTGACCATGTCTATCCATTATTTGGCAAAGAATTCTTCCCTTGCCACAGCTGCAAAGGGTATCCGATTTGTTGGGGTTTTTCCCCTAATTTTGTTAATAGTGTGACCTTTAATATTCAGGATGTGTGTGTGTGTGTGTATCCATTATTGTAAGTATAAAACACTTGTCCAATTCTACTTTTTATCAAACTTTCCCATTTTTCTCAGGAGTTCTTATCAAACAGGGAGTTCTTCCCCCAGCAATTTATATTCTTAGGTTTATCAGATAGTAGTTATTTTTATTCATTTGAAGAAAGAAATCTATTAATAATTATAATTGAAGGTTTAAAAGGACGTTATGTGGCAGCTAGGTGGTGAAATAGATAGAGCACTAGGCTTAGAAACAGGAAGACTCATCTTCCTGAGTTCAAATCCAGCCTCAGACACTTACTAGCTGTGTGATCCTCGGCAAATCACTTAACTCTGTTTGCCTCAGTTTCCTCATTGGTAAATTGAGCTGGAGAAAGGAATGGCAAAATGCTCCAGTATCTTTGCCAAGAAAATCCCAGACAGGATTACTAGAAAAATCAGACACAACTGAAAATGAGTGAATAACAATAAAAAGGATAACAAAGGTCCAAATAGTCCGACTCTTGCCCAAATCATGGGCAACAACACCCCTAACAGAGAACTCACTAGTTGTGAATGGATTCATTCTGGTTTTGAAAAACTCTAACTATAAGGAACTTTTTTCTCATATTGGGTTGAATTTTACTTCCTTGTAACTTCTATGAACTGGTTCTAATTCTGATCTTTGGAGCTAAGTAAAATAAGAGAAACAGTGTGGTGTACAGAGATGAAGAAAAGATTTAGAGTCAGAACACCTGGGTTCAGATTTCATCTCCACTACCTAAAAGTTGCTCGACTTTGGACAAATCACTTCAATTTTCTAGGGCTCAGTTTTGACTCCATGCTCTCTAAGGTTCCTCCTAGTTCTAGGTCTACTATGCTTAGCCCTAGCCGTCTTCCACATGGTGACCTTCCAACACTTCAAGATGTCTATTATGACTTCTCTTCACCAGAGTAGACATTTCCATTCCTTCAACCAATTCTATTTTATAAGCATTTATTAAGCACCTGTTATATGTGAGGTACCATGTAGGGGATACAAAGACAGAGATGAAAAAGTTCCTGCCCTCAAAGAGCCAACATTCTTCTAATCTTCATATGGCATGGCTTAGCATCCTCTCACCATCCTAGATACTTTTTATCTTGTCAGGATACCTTCCCATAATTGGACAACACCTTCTAGATGTACTCCAGTATATAAGGAATACTTCCCTGGCTATGATCACTTCTGCTAATATAGCCTGAAATTGAATTGGCTTTGCCAGATGATACATCACACAATTAATCCATACTGAGCTTCCAGTGCCCTAAGTCAAGTCAAGTCAGCAAGCATTTACTAAGTGTCAACTGTGTGCCGGGCACATAATGCTAAGCACTGAGGAGGTAAAAAAGAACAAAAACAACATTTGCCCTTAAGAACCTCAGAACCTAATGGAGGCATTAAGCCTCCCCATGTCTCTTTCCCTCTCATTTGCTCCCTAAACCTATTCCCCACCATTCTGTATTTGTACAGTTGATTTTATTAGACAGATGTGCAGGATGTGACATTCTTTTTTTCCTATCAAGGGTTATCTTGCTACCTTCAGTCCACTCCACCAGCTGGCTCAGTTCGATTTAGATTTCTGTTCCTTTTTTCTATTATTTAATACATTAGCATTTGGCTTCATGTCATCTGCAAATTTGCTAGGCCTTCATTCTATGGCCTTATTCAATTCACTATTTTTTTTTTCAAAAGGTTGGGGGGAAACCAGGGTATGTGACAAAGACTCAGAACGGCTAACTCCGTTTGAGGTTGGCATTTCAGACTGAAATGTTAATCCCAGTGCCAAGCACAAAGGATCAGATCCTTGAGCTCCAGTTGGGATCTTAGAAGCCACCTATACTAGAATCATAAGATCAGAAATTTAGAGATGTAAGACACCTCAGAAGCCATCAAATCCAACCCCCTTGTTTTACAGATGTCTTCTGAAATTAAGAGACTTCCTCAATCAAACAGCTGGTAAGCATTTGAGGCAGAATTTGAACTCAGGCCTTCCTGATTCTAAGCCCATCAGAGAGATCATAACTCTGGAGTTGTAAAGGACCTTAGAGAGCAGCTCTTGTAACCCCAGTCATGCTACAGATAAAGAAAAGAGGACCAAGGAAAGGAATTCAAGTGACTTGTCTAAGGTTCCACAGCTAGTAAATATTAGAGATATTCCTCTCAGAGACAAGAACTGAGGTCCTCTGGCTCATAAAGTAGTGTGTTTTCTCTTGTATCATTCTGCTTCTCTCATAGGAACTTATTAAGTGCTGGATGCTTCGATGAGTGATTAATTGATGTCTATTTTTGTGCCCCGCCCTTCAAGCAGTTCTAAAGTCCCTATCTCTCTATCTTGTCTACAAGGTGCCCCCATTTGTCAGTGTATACACACACACACGCACACACCACTTTGTATTTATCCTGCCTATATTTTTACTTATATATGTTTACTTATCTGTGAACATGTTGTATACGCCCTGTAGAATGTAAGCTTCTTGAGGGCAAGGACTATCTTTTGCCTTTGTCTGTTTTCTACTGTGCGTGGCATATAGTAGGCATCTAATATATATTTGTTAGTTGAACGAGTAAGTGAAGGATATTAGGAGAGACTTTTATCAAATGCTTTGCCAAGATCAACAGACTGAGTTCACAGCATTCCCCTGCTACACCAGGTTAGCAACGTCATAGACTTCCTTCTACTGTACATACAATTAGTCTTTCCTTCCTGGATGGAGAAAAGAGAGTTTAAGACCACTAACAGCAGAAGCATGAGAAGTGACTTGCCCAGGGTCACACAGCTAGTACTTGACTCTGAATCTAGCTTCCTGACTCCGACAGCATGATTCCCTGGGGATACAAAGAGAAAAACAGAGCTCCTACTCTGAAGGAGCTTATACTTTAGAACGAGGCATTGTGGTCCAGTGGAAAGAGAAAAGGTGTAGTATTGTGCACAGGTGTCAAATTCCCTGCTTACAGGCAGCAAGCAGCTGTAAGACTCCAGAGGGCAGCCTGACCAGATTAAAATGTAATTGGAAAGTGCTTAACAAAATAAATAAAAATATGATGCAGCATAAATAATGTTAATTTGTGGCTTTCTGTCAGCACACAGCTGGCAGGGATTAGTTTCTCCTTGAGTTTGATACCACTGGCAGTGCACAGAAGGCTGAACTAGGAATCAGAAAGACCTGGTTTCAAATTCTGCTTTAGATATTTAACTGAACTGTGACCTTGGGCAAGTCATTTAAGCTCTTTTCCTCAGTTTCTTCATGGCAGAGTGACTTGATGACTTTTAAGGTCTTTTCCAGCTCTAAATTTATGATCCCATAATCCTATGAGGGTTAGATTTGCAGTTAGAGAAGTTCAGATCATAGCTTTGTTACTTCTGTATGAAACCTGGGCAAGTCACTTAACCTCTCCTGGCCTCAGCTTCCTCACCTGTAAAATGAGCTGTTTGAACTAGATGACCTCTGAGACCTGCTCTAACTCTAAATCTATGCCCCTATCACACCATGGAGGAAGTATGGATGGATCTGGATGCCAACTTCCTGCTCTGTACCCAGGCATGTGGTTTGGACTGGGTTTAGTCCTGGGGAGCCTGGCTTCTGCATGAGAAAAGGGGCTAAACTCCCTTCTCTCACACATTTCAATTCATTAAACACCAAGGCTGGTGCACCAAGGATAATTCTACTTGTAGCTCAGTAGGTTCTGGTTCACATTGAGGGTCTTCCACTACCCCCTCCTCCAAAAAAAAGCAGGAAGTAAAAAAAGATACTCAATAAATTATATAAATAAGATCATTTATTTCAATAATACACAAAAGGAATGCTAATTTAGCACCAATTTGATAAAAATAAACTTAAAACAGAATTCAGTAACAACTTATAACAACTCTTAAAATCAGCAGGGAGGCTGACACTTAAATTTCCCTAAAACATAGAGCAGTGTACAAGACTGCAAATTAGGCATTTGCTATTTTATCTCAATTAAACCCTGTCCAAACCATTTTCTGGTACGTGTCGGCTAGTCGACCAGCCAGGCTTCCTCGTTGGTGGCTCTCCTCTTTAAGAGTTCTGGGAACTGCTCCTTGCTCAGTTCCAATCCCATAAGACCCCTAGACTCCTTGAACTCACAAAATGATTTCCAAGCCATTTTAGGATAGGTGCTTGTCCAGCCAAGACCAGAAAGGGAACAGACACAAAACTCTTACCCTGGCAGGACACGTGCTTTAGTTGCCATGTACACGTGGCCGTGAGGAAGAGGGAGTGGGGTAAAGTAGAACAAGTTGTGCCTTCCTTCAAACCCTTCTTGGGCGGCTCAAAACATGATTCACTACCAGAAAGGGAGAGAGGATGACTGGGGAGACAATCCCTTTTGTTTATCCATTGAGCTCTTCCAGATCTGTGCCCATAGAGGAGTGACTTGTCATTCCAAGGGCAAACCTTTCATCCCTGGATCACACATGGCTGGAAGGAGGACCCATAATTCCCACAGGGTTAACAAAATCAGGAATGGTGACACTGAGCACGTTCTATAGAATGTCTCTTATAGGCCAGTTCTGCCTTCCTATGTTATGATGCTAGCTAGGTAAACAAAGAAGTATATAAAAGATAATTTGAGGTGGGGAAAATAATTAACAACTCATGGACACAGAAGAGCCATCTCTTAGCCTAAACCTTGAAGGAAGCCAAGGTCTCTGAGTGGCCCAGGTGAGGAGAAAGCAACTTCCAGGCATCGATTAGGTTTAAAATGTCATGGGCAGCACTTAGAAGAACTGTAGGCCGGGGAGAAAGCATGGATATGGATGGAGCCATGCTCATTATGTGACTGTGGAAAGTGAGCAGAGCTAGGGATGTCTCATAGGCACAGGGGTTCTCCTTAATGGTACAGCTGCTGTCACTTTCAATCATTGCTTTTATTCCAGGCACCCAATTACTGGCCAGAGGAGAAAGGCTGGCCAAAGAGGTGGTCGGATCGATTGAAACCTCTTCTGCTGGCAGCTTAGAGGAACTATTTGAAGCAAGACTGTTGTTCTTTTGCAAGACTAGGAGTCACTCCTTTTTGTGACTAATGATCAAGGAGGAAAGAAGACCCTTGGTGTACTCATCTTTCAGCGTCATTTTCTGAGTCCAGGGCTGCTGATCCCAGCCCCATGCAGATCATCCAACTGGGCCAAGTCAACAAGCATTTATTAAACTCCTACTATGTTCTAGGCACTGAATTAAGCACTAGGGATGCAAGAGTGAAAATAGTCCCTGCCCTCGAGGAGCTTATAATCTATCGGAGGAGACAACATGCAAACAACTATACAACGTCTGTGTATGTGTGAGATAGTATGTCTCAAGAAGGGTAGAATTCCCTTGGTCAAAAGCTTGTCTCCAAAAAAAGCGATGTGATAACACCTAGCATTTTCATACAGCATCTGCTATGTGCCAGGCACTGTACCAAGTGCTTTATGGATATTATCTCATTGGATCTTCCCCAATCTGGGAGGTCGGTGCTATTATTATTCCCATTTCACAGTTGAGGAAGCTGAGGCAAACAAGGTAAGCGACTTGCCTGAGGTCATAAAGCTAATAAGTGCCTGAGGTGGGATTTGAACTCAGGTCTTCCTGATCCCAGGCCTAGTGCTCTGCACACTGTTCCACACAATTGTTTCTGAGAAGATGTCTCCCTCCTTTTTTTCTTTTTTTCCCTTTTTTGCAGAAATGGGGAGCTATGGGCTAGAAACACTGTATGTAACATTGGACTTGATTGACACCTTGGCTAGTTTTGCAGAATGGCTTCTTTCCCTTTCTTTTTTTATGCTTTGCCCTGGATGGTAGTTGGGGTTTGGGGTGAGATATACTGGGAAATGAAGGCCACATAAAAAGGAAAGGTTTCAGAAAATAAATCAAAATAATCTATTATGATCTTACAGTTACCTGCATAATTAAGAAAAAAGTCATTTGTTTTCTTTGTAACTATCTAAATACTTCTATTATTTATTGCTCCCCTTTCATATATGGACATTTCTGTTGCAAAAAGAGATGGAGAGAGGGAGGGAGGGAGGGAGAGAGAGAGGAAGAAGGCAGAGGAGGAGGAGGAGAAGGAAGGAAGGAAGGAAGGAAGGAAGGAAGGAAGGAAGGAAGGAAGGAAGGAAGGAAGGAAGGAAGGAAGGAAATGTCCAGATGAAGACAAAAGCAGAAGCATCTAAGTGAATGAGGAGTTAAGGACAGGAATAAGTTGCTGACATAAGCGGATCAAAAATTGGTGGCAAGGTCTGATACCTGTGTTGCTGGAGGCCATGCTGAACGGATAAAAGGCTCTGCAGGGGGGTTGTTTGTTTTTGACAAAAGATTGGGAGGGGAAAGACAAGATTACTTTCTAACAGCTACAGCTAGAGAGAGGAAATCTGTCAGGGTTTGCCTGTATTCCTCCTTTATTGCTCTCTCTGGTAAAAGAAAATATCGTCAGAAGCCCAAGGAAGATTTGAAGAGCTTGGCAGTTAATCACAACATCAACAACAAAGATGAGGAGGAGGAGGAGGATTGATTGACTGATTGATAGCATTCATATGGTACTTTAAGGTTGTGTAAAACATTTTACACATATTATCTCAATTTATCCTTCCAACAAACCTGTGAAATAGTAGGTGTTATTATTATCCCCATTTTACAGATGAGGAAACTGAGGCAAGTTAAACTATTTGGCCAGGATCATAGAGTCAGTAAGTATCTGAGGCAGGATTTGAATTCAGGCTTCCTGACTCTTAATCCAGCCTTCTATCCACTGTGCCATGGATTCTGTGGTTTAAGGGAACTATTTGTCACTGACAAAGCATAACACTTTCTCAACACCCTGCCAAGGATAGCTGTGAGCAAAAAAAAAAAAAAAGTCACAGTGTCAGCAGGTTGAAAATAGTAGAGAGACTGCTGTGCCCAGCAGTAGAACTTTGAGGACCACAAGGGGGACAGATAAATAGTAGAGAAGCAATATCGCTCCTGAGGTGATTCCATTAATGAGTGCATCTGAAATCTCAAATCTTCAGATTCATATTTGGGAAAGTGAGTATTCCCTCACATAGAGTTATAGCCTCAGATTAGAGTTAAGACCTGAGATCATAAGTAAAGGTTAAATTTTATATTAAAATGAGTTAGTTATTTTATCATTAGGATTACAGTCAGAAGTTGGGTTAAGATTAGAAGCTCTAGTAAGAATTAACTTACTCTGCTCTGTTGCTTTTGAGTTTTTTTTATGTCATTGTTCAGTCATGTCTGACTCTTCATGACCCCATTTGGGGTTTCCTCATCCGTAAAATGAGCTGGGGTAGGAAATGGCAAATTTTGCTCTGTTAGGGTAAAGCAAAGTAGGTTAAACTTCATTAACTAGGGAATGATGCTACAGGAATTCTGATACATGAATGTAATGCAATATTACTGTACCTTAAGAAATGGTGCACATATGAAGAATTCAGAGAAATGTAGGAAGAATTATATGAACTGCTGCAAAGCAAGCAGGACAGGAAACAATATATGTGATGACAATGAAAATATAAAAGAAAAGAGCAACAGTAACAACACCACTATGAACTCTGTGTAATTATAAAGACCAAACCTGTCCCTGAAGGAATGGTGATAAATATATCTCCTTCACTTCTTTTCAAAAGGGGGGCGCGGGGAATGATGAATATGAATGTGGAACATTGTATTTCTATTGTCAGACTCACTTTTATTGAACTGATTTTTTTAAACTTAGCTTAAAAGGTTGGCTCTGGGTATGGGGGACGTGGAAGGGATGTATTTGGAACTGGATGTGATATTTTAAAAACCAAAGCTATTGATAATTTTTAAAACTCTAGATACTATCCAAAGAAGAGAATAATTATAAAACTTATGAATCATTCTGATTATACTTATTACCTGGAGGCCAGTCATGTATTTGTTTAAATAAAATATTCCTTTAAACAGTGTAAAAACACACACACACACACACACACACACACACACACACACATATGCAATAAATTCCTGTTTAAAAAAAAAAATTAGGGGCTGCTAGGTGGTGCAGTGGATAGAGCACCAGCCTGAAGTCAGGAGAACCTGAGTTCAAATGTGGCCCCAGACCAAACACTTGACACTTACTAGCTGTGTGACCCTGGGCAAGTCATTTAATCCCAATTGCCTAAAAAGAAAAAAGGGGAAAAAAAAGTTTAGAGTAAAAGTTGAAAACTCAAGGTCAGGTTAGGATTTGGGTTAGGCTTAAGATTTGGGATAGAAAATTAAGCTTCATGTTGGAGTTAAGGTTAGACTGGGATTACAGCTAAGTCTAGAATTTTTCAGAGGTCACGTTAAGGTTTAAGTGAAGTTAGGATCTATAGTTTAGTTGTCTGACTCTTTGTGACCCCACTTGGGGTTTTCTTGGCAAAGATACTGGAGAGGTTTGCCATTTCCTTCTCCGGCTCATTTTACAGATAAGGAAACTAAGGCCAACACAACAGGATTAAGTGACTTGCCCAGGGTCACATAGCTAGGAAGTGTCTGAGGCCAGATTTGAACTCAGTCTTCCTGGCTCTAGTCACTGGTGCTCTCTCCACAATGCCACCTAGCCACTAAAGTTAGGACTAAGGGAGTCCAAGTAAGAGTTTGGGTTTACTTTACAATGGGGATAATAGTTCATTTTCTGGATTCTAAAGGGCTTCTGTTTGACCAGCTAGCACAGGAGCACGGAGGCCCACTGATGTGACAACATCCCTCCAAGCATTACCCTCATTTGATTTTTTAATGAATATTTGTTGAGTCCCTGCTGAGTAAGTACAGTGCCTCATAAGCCAAATTAATCTCTTTGATATGAAACCGAGAGACAGGCAGAATTAATTCTCAGTCAGGGATGCCTAGGCCTTAAGCAGAATGAGAAGACCCCACTGTTTGCTGTTTCAGAACCAAGGAGGCCCTTTGTGGCTTAGTGGCCGATTACCAGTTCATAACTCCAGCCCCAATTAGATTCACAAGCGTTGGATGAGATGACCTCTAAGGTTGCTTTTGGCATGACATTCACATCTAAGATTCACAGATTCCTGACCTAGAACCTAGATCTTGAGTCTCACTGTCAGGGAAACTACCCCCCAAAGCATTTCCCTCACCTGCCTGCCACGATGCCAGAAATTCCACTGCTGAGACTTTCTTGCTGCCAACAATCGTGGTGATGGGCAAACTCAGTTGTCAAGCATTCCCCCTCTGCCCCAATAGGGCAGGAACAGGTATTGATGCCAGGTGTGCATTGCCCTGAGGGCTGCTGTACCCAGTGCACATCATTCTGACCACTGGGTGAATCAAAACCCCACAGATGAGGAAACGGGGAGATGAGTGGCAGATGGAACTCTTAGGTCCTTACATTATACAGCTACTCTGCTGAAGCAGCTTTTTCCTGTCTTTCCCTCGTACTGTGGGGGATCCTGATTGCTGTTCCTCTGGGGAGAAAGGTCAGTGAGGAGGCTAAAAACCAAAACATCATTTATCTAGTACTTGAATATTTGTAAAGTAATTTACATGAATCATCTCTCTTGATCCTCATGCCAAACCTTTAAGGCAGCTGCTACATTTGATTACTGGCATGACTGAACCCCATTTTACAGATGAGAAAGCTGGGACAGAGATCTTAAGTTATTTGTTCATGAATATTCAGCTGTATAAGTGTCAGAGGTGAGATTTGAACCTGAGCCTTCCTGTCTTGGACAGCACTCTATAATATGCTCATGGAGCCTGTTTCCCTGCCATGGGTCATTATCACCTTAGTGTGAATTAGTTCACTAGATACCATCCAACTGAGGAAGGCAAATACTATAAAAAGGGGGAAGACATAAAGGAAAGGAGGAGGTACAGAGGAAAGAATATTGGATTTGGAGCTAGAGAAAACAAATTGATTCGGGGTTCTTCCACTCACTAGCTATATGACCTCAGGCAAATCACCTCCACTCTCCCACCTTTCATCTATATCTGGAAAATGAGAGAGCCAGATAAAATTACCTCCAAGATCCCTTCTTCCTCTAAAACTGGGATCCTATGAATCTCTGAGAATCCTGGGGATCCCAACCTTAGAGATCATCTCTGGTCCAACACCCTTATTATTTTACACATGAGGAAACTGGTTCTTGATGAATCCATACATGCTTATAGGCATAGGCGTATGCTGGTACATGATTAACAACTGGCTCACTGAAAAAAAAACCACTCCTTTCATTTTAATCTGCATTATTGACATTTATTCCTTCGTTCTTTTAAATCTAGACTAGCAACAAACAATAAATGAAGCTACTGGTTTTTAGAGTCTTCTGATTTCTAGGGTATAAATGCTCATCCTGAAAATTTAACAATCAGATTGAGAGCCCACTGGGGCTGGCTCCAGTGTAACCTTGCTTCTAGGGATTCCCTCTTCCCTCCTAAGTATTAATAAACCATCATCTGAATAATGCCTTCTAAAATTTTCCGAGGAATTGAAGTCAAACTCACTAGCTGATAAGGAGTCTGTCTTTTGGAAATTCAGTACGTCATCTTCCAGACTTCAGCCCAACAGCATCTCTTCCATTCTACACATTTTTCAAATATCAACAACAGTGTAATCATCCCACCAGGTGGACAGTCATCTCCGCTGTCTATTCATGGAGACAGTTTGAGAGACAGTTTAGCACAGTGGATAGAGCAATAGGTTTGGAGTCAGGAAGATCTCCGTTCATAACCCACTGAACACACTTCCTGATTTTATCACTGAACAAATTGCTCCACCTCCCCGAGCCTCAATTTCCTCATCTGGAAAATGGAGATAAGAATCTTACCTACCTCAAAGGGTTGTTGTGAGGGTCGATCAAGATAATATACATGAGGTACTCTGCAAACCTCAAAGCACCACGTAAATGTTAGCTTTTGCAATAGGGGCGACCAAATTGTCTCCTCCTGGGATTTGGGAACAGAGAGAGGAAAAGGAAGTGAGGGATTATTCTATGTCAAAGGAGGAATATAGGCCTGAAAAGGTTCAATGGGCTGCCCAAATTTCTAGGTAGCTGAGTGTCCTTCCCCCAAGGGTTTTCCTCTAAAAATGCTCCCCATTCTTCAAGACCAATCTCAAATGCTTCCTTTTTCATAAATCTACACGCACACCTCCAGAAGTGAACCCCGAAAGCACTTTGCGGGTCCTTTGCATGTTGCTTTTCACATTCTGTCTTGTATTAAGAGGCGTTTAGATGGCAGAATGGATAAAATGCTGGACTCAGAATCTAGGAATTCCAAAATCAAATCCTGTTTCAGACACTTACTAGCTATGTTCCCCCAAACAAAGTCATTTCACTTCTCTGAGCATCATCTGTAAAATGGATACACAATGATAGGAATCACTTCACAGGACAGTTGTAGGGATCAAAAGAGATGATGTGTGTAAAGCATATGACAAACCTTAAAGCCAATAATAATTAGCATTATTCACCTTAAGCTAGTAGTGGTTAGTATTATGGTAACCTTAAAACAAACATAATGAAGGTTAGCTATTCTCATCATCATTATTATTACAATCACGCATACATGCCATATCTCTTCTATGTGAATATAAACTCCTAAAGAGCAGACACTGTCTTTTATGTCTTTGTATTTCCCATAGTGTAGCTACATGATAGATATTTAAAATTATTTGCTGAATAAATGAATGAATGAAATGACAGTGTATCTGGAAAGGCACCTTGAGAAGTTCTAGGTACTTTACCAACAGGAGGAGATCCCAGTATATGGATGTTGGTGTGACCTTCCCCCTTTGATTAAAATATCTAGGATTGTTTAGACTAAGCCAGCTGGAGCTCCAGGGAATGGAAGAGCCACCCCGAATTAGGGGTTATGTGAAACTTCAGAAAAAATACACAGAGGTCAAAAGAAAACTGGAAGAATAGAACAGCTTGGCAGATGTTTGGCTGGAATTAATTAGTTTGTCGAACTTCCAAGGGACAAAGGTGTTGGAAGACTTTAGACTTTAATATTTTATTCCCGGGGAGTGGCAGTTAGAAGATAAATTCCTTATCCCTTCACCTATCCCAACCCCCATTCATGTTGGTAAATTTCCCATTTGGTAACAATTCAAATATTTGTTCTCTTGATTTAAGTAGAATTAAAATAGGCAAAGTTTTGAAGTATTTTTCGGTGACTCCATTTCTTTTGGCCAACTATCTTAAGCTAAAGCATTTTGATCAGACACTTGGAATAGCATTGTGTTTATCATGCTGTCAGCCTCACTGTAGAAGGTGCTATTGACCTGATTCTCCTTCTGAGAGCAGAACCCTTTCCATATATCCCATCTCAACCTCACCCATCCTAGCCAATCAGTTGCCAGATTTTATCGATTTTAGCACCAGGATATCCTCTTTTCTCCACTCACTCAGTCACCTCCCTACTCCAGGAGCTTATCACCTCTTGTACACCCAAGGTCTAACACAATGCCTTGCCAATAGACAGCAATACATTAATAGGTGTTGAATTGGCTTATTCTTAAAAGCAGTACCTTGATATCAGTATGACATGTAAAACAGTATACTTAGAAGAGACCGTAAGAAAAAAAAAAAAGAAAAAAAAAGAAGAGACCATAAGAGATCAGATAGCCCAAGACCCTCATTTTACACATAAAGAAGCCGAGGCCTCCAAAAAGTTAAGTGATTTTAGCACCTTAGTACTTAGCACAATGTCTGGCACATATTAGGTGCTTAATAGATGTTTGCTGATTGGTTAATTTGCCTGCCTACGGCCCCTGGAGTCAGCAAATAGGACCAGAGTCTAGCTATCTTGCCTTCCAGTCCAATGTGTTTCAGTTCAACAAACACTGATTAATCAATCAGCAAGCATTTATTAAGCAGTTACAGTGTGCCAGGAACTATTCTAGGCACTGGGGCTACAAAGACAGAAATGAAACAGTCCTTGGCCTCAGAAAGCTTACATTCTATTGATATACAAGAACATAGTAAAGATAGACCCAAAGATCCTGGCTACAGGAGTAGGAATTTACTAGTCAACACAAACTGCTGGGAGAACTGGAAAGCAGTCTGGCCAAAACTAGGGCTAGACCAACACCTTGCACACTATGCCAAGATAAGCTTCGAATGGGCACATGACTTAGACAAAAAGGGCGATATCACAGATAAATCAGAAGGAAAAACGCAGAAAATACCTTTCCGATCTATGGACAGGGGAAGAGGCCATGACCAAACAAAAGTTAAACAGGATCACAGAAGATAAAAAGGACAGTTCTAATTACCTAAAACTTAAAAGTTTTTACACAAACAAAACCAATGCAGCTAAAATTAGAACAAAAGCAGGCACATGGGACAAATATTGGAGCTACAGTTCTCTGAGAAAACTTTTTTTTATTTCCAAGATATATAGGAGACCAATTCAAATCTGTAAGAATAACAGCCATTCCCCAATTGATTAAATAATCAAAGGATATGGAAGGAAATTTTCAGAGGAAGAAATCCAAGTTATTAATAACCATATTTTAAGAAACGCTCCAAATTCCTAATAATTCGAGAATTGCAAATTAGAGCAACTCTGTGGCTCCACCTTGGCAAAGTTAACAAAAAAGGAAAACAACAAATGATGGAGTGACTGTGAAAAACTAGCCACACTAATGCCTATTAATGAAGCTGTGAACTGGTCTCTCCATTCTGAAAAACAATTTGAAACTATGTTCCAAAAGTTTTCAAAATGTGTATGCTCTTTGACCCAGCAATACCTCAAAAAGATCAAAGAAAAACAGACACCACGTAGAAAAATGTTTATAACAGCTCTTTTTCTGGTGACAAGATGCTGAAAGCAACAAGAATACTACCCATCAATCAGGAAATGGCTGCCCAGATTAGGGTATATTAATTTAATGGAATAATATTGTACTGTAAAGAATGATAAAGGAAACAGTTTTAGAGAATCCTGGGAATACTTGTATCCAAAGTGAGGTGAGCAGAGCCAGGAGAACAATTTATATAATAACAATAATAGGAAAGACAAACAACTTCGAAAGATTTAAGAACTCTGGTCGCTTAACCAACCATAATTCTGGAGGATCATTATGAAATATGCTACCTGCCTCCTAACAGAGAAGTGATGGACTCAGGGCACAGGCTTAGACATGTGCTTTTTAGACACGGCTGATTTGTATTACTTGGCAATGCATGTTTGCTACAAAAGGTTTGAGGTTTTTTTTTTCAACGGTAGGAGAGGGAGAAGGAGAGAAAATAGACCTTTGTTGACCAAAATGTTAAGGACATATAGAGCTCCGAGGACACAAAAGACATGGCATAGTTCCTTCTCTCAAGGGAGGAACAGTCTTGACATTGCCTAGATGAGTGGAGAACATTACTGGGGAATTTTCAGAAAGAACAGATGATACTAAGGCTCATGGATTTAATTAAATTGATTGCCCATTCTGCCTTTTAAAAATTTGGATTGCCCCCAGAGTGAGAGCAAGTCCCAGGTGACCTTCTGGGGCATGAGAAAAGTGCCAGAGTATTATCTGATATTCTGAAAAAGGAAGTTCCCCCCTATAGAAATATCTTTCCATCTCTTCTCTGGTACATTAACCATAGGGATGGAATAGGATCAGAGTGGGGACAGTGTTTGGTTTTCCATTCCCTGGGTACCTAGTATTTGGCAGGAGTATTTGGTACCAGTCCCTTGGGAAGAAGAGTAATTGTTCCCATAAAGACTGAGATCACGATGAGAAGGCTTTTCAGAGGCCTCTTTGAATACATTTCTGGTACTGCTAGTCCTGGAACTCCACCCTTTTATTCCAAGGACATGTTGTGGGAGCCAAGAGCATCACAGGCCATAGAGCTGGAAGGGCCTTCAGAGCCCAGGTAAGTCTAACCTCTTTGTTTTATACATGGGGAAACTGAGGTCCAGGAATGTTAGGTGACTTGTCAAGATTCACACAGTTGTAACAGGAGAAAGATCCAATTAGAGCTTGAGAGAACAGCAGGGTCAAAGGAAGGTTTTGTGTTTGCTTTGGTTTGATTAAAGGATGACTCTTTGTAGGCTGAGAAGTAGAGACTGAAGAAACATGAGAGAGGATGTCTGATGGAGCATAGATACAGACAAGACAGCAGGTATTAGTACTGAGAACAAAGAGAGAGTTACTGACCCTGGTGAGTAAGAGGGCCACCTCCTCCTCCTCCTCCAAAGCTTCAGGAAAGTATGGATGACGACAAGGAGAGGCAGAGGAGAAATGAGGTAATTTGTGTCAGGTGGCCTCTATCTTCTCCAGAAAGAAGGAGGAGAGTTTATCTATTGAAAACTTCAGAAGGCAGCTCATGGAGGCGTGGAGGAAAGAAGAAAAGTATTGGGGTGAGATTTGGGAGCGGGGAGGTTATACTACATTGCCTCTTACAGGAGAAGTAATCAATCCAGCCAACCATCCAAATGTTTTGTATGTATGACATCTGGTTGTCTAGAAACATCTGGAGGAGTTCATTTTTCATGTATTATAAGTTGTCTTAGGCTATGCTGCCTACCCAGACTGTACTCAAAAATGGTGTCTCTGTATTGTAGTTCATCTTGTCATCAATCTAAAATGCTCATGTGCACAATTGTTGTCATATGAATAATGTTAAAAGCCAGAGGCCAAATAACCTATTACACACACACACACACACACACACACACACACACACACAGATATGAAAAGTCAGTGTTCATTTTTCTTTTCTTGGTTGTCGTCTTGTATTCCACTCATGTATTTCTTCTTCTTGGTCTGGGAGACAGGAGAAGACCATGTCTCTGTCCTTGAGTAGCCTGGTGACAGAGATAAGACTGCCGTCTGTATCTGCATTTTAACAGGGACCAAAGCCCTACAGGACAATAATGATGCGCTCAGAGTGAATCCCAAGCAACACTGAAAAGCGTTATGAAGATGCACTGGATCTGCTCAGCGCTCTCCAAAGACCATTATCTGTGTCCCACAAAGGATTCATCTCACATGCTCATATCACTGTAATCAATACGACCCAGATTTTTTGTCAATACCTGATCTTCACTTGCAGGGACATTAACGAACACGTGTATAATGGATGGTGGGAAGTTTTAATTGTTGAATCTATTTGGAAATCCGTTTGTGGAATACCAAGAAGAATATTGTCAAAGTGCAAAGAAAATTGTCCAAAAGACAATCTGCTGTCCTGCTCCTAAAGTCCCGTCCCCTTCTAGACTTTCCTGTTACTGGAGAGAGTCACTACCAGACTCTCTGGTTTGCAACCTCAGCATCATCCTCAGCTCCTCACTCATATCTCAGCCTCTCCCCATCCCAGTCAGTTGTCAAATTTTGCCATTTCTAATTCCAAAGCACCTTTCCTGTGTGTTTCTTCCTGTCCACTCATACAGCCCCTCATCACTTCTTGCCTGGACAATTGTAACTGTTTCCTATTCCGTTTCCCTGCCTCAAATCCACTCCATTCATAAATCATCCTCCACACAAATGATTTATTTATTTTCCTCAAGGATCAAACATAAACTGCTTTATTTGACATTTACGTCTCTCATACGGAGGCGCCATCTCTAATAGCCGTGCCTTTGTATTGACTGTGCCACATACCCAGAATGCTTTCCCTCCTTACCTCTGACAGTTGAATTCTATAACTACCCTCTAGACCTCAATCAAATGACTTTGTCTTCATGAAACCTTTCCTGCCCTCCCATCTTAAAGTAGGTTAATCAAAAATAATTAAAAAGTAGTGTCTTTACAGAGTAAGAGGAGGGAAATCCAATTCAGAAAAAAAAAAGTTAGAGACAAATTGGAGAAAATTTTACTGCGAGTAAATTGGCCCAGAAGGGTTAAGCAACAATTCCCCCAAGCCCAAATGTTGTTACTTTCAATCCTCCCCATTATACAGCCTTGAGCATCCTCTTTGATTCCCTCACTCCCTACATTTGATCAGTTTCCAAGTCTTGTCAATTCTGACTCGCAATGTCTCTCACACCTGGTCCCTACTTTCAAACATGGCTAGCACCAGCCTAGTTCAAGCTTTCAGGGCAGCCTGCATACTTGGTGACTTCTGCATATGTGTTGATGCTTTCTCAAACACCCTAGCCTTCCAGTTCATCTGTCTCTTAAATTCTCATGGCCTTATCATTTCTATTCACCTCTGCTATACCTGGAGATGGCCATACCCTTGATCATCACTTATTAACTGTTTCATTTCCATGATTGAAATTCCTTTCTATGACCCCAGTTGCCTCTCCTTCAATACCTCCTACTCCCTCACATCTCCAATACCAAGAATTTGTCCTCACCAAGACCTCCAGCCCTTCTCTCCACCCGTTTCTGTTCTCAGCAGTAAAATGAGCCAGTTGGACTAGGTAACCTCTGACATTCCTGCCACTTCTAGATCTGTGACCCTGTTATGCTTCCATTTTATTTCCCACCAAGAAGGATGGTGCTCAAAGTTCAATTCAATTCAACAAATAGTTAGCATCCACTATATGTTAGGCACTATGCTAGGGTAGGTGCTGAGGATATGAAGACAAAAATGCCCTGCCCTCAAGAAGCTTACTTTCTATTTGATGAATAGAGAATTGAGATCCAAGATAAAGCCAGGGTAAGGAAGCACCAAGTTCCTTTGAATGAGTCAATCAATAAACATTTATTAAGCATCTACTGTGTGCCAGGCACTGTGCTAAGCACCAGGGATACAAAAAGAATCGAATTATTAAATAAAAATGTATGCCAAGGTAGTGAAAGAGCTCATAAAGGTACTTACATCAAGATTCTTGAAACAATTTAGAAGTGGGAGAAGTACCACAGGACGCACATCTGTGCAAAATGTCTACAGTTTTGTAATTTAGAAAAACATAAAATCTTACATTGGAGTAAAAACAAATCAACAACACATTACAAGATGGAGGGGGAATGCTCAGACAAAAGCCTGTCTAAAAAGATCTGAGGGTTTTCACGGACTACATGCTCGACAGAAGCCATCAGTTTGACATGGCAGCTGATACAGTCTTGGCCTACACTGAGGAGTACTCATAAAAATAAGGACGTGACAGGTGGCACAGTGGAAGGAGACCTGGTGCTGGAGTCAAGAGACCCTGAGTTCAAATCTGGTCTCAGATACTTACTCAGACGTGTGACCCTGGGCAAGCCACTAACCCCTCTCTGCCTTGCTTTCCTCATCTCCCTTATGACATCACAGATCTTCAAAAATGAAGGACAAACAGCAGAAGCAGCAACAAACCAGGGATTGTAGGAGCACCTGCCTCCCAGGGCTGTTGTCAGGATTCGACAAGATAACGTTGATGAAGTGCTTGGCAAAGCGCCTGGCACGTAGTAGGCGATTAATAAATGTGTGTTATAGGGCAGCATAGAGCTCCGGCCTTGGAGTCAGGAGGATCTGAGTTCAAATCCGGTCTCAGACACATAACACTTACTAGCTGTGTGACCCTGGGCAAGTCACTGAACCCCGATTGCCTCACCAAAAAGCAAAAGTGAAATAAAAATAAAAAAGAAATGTGCAGTCCCTTCCCTTTGCTACTCTGCCCTGGTCAGACGAGAGCTGTGATAGTATCCCAGGCACCACAATTTAGGAAGGGCACTGATAAATTAGGGAACACCAAGAGGAGGGCAATTAGGGTGGTAAAAGACCCAGAGATCACATCATATGTGGAATGGATGAAAGAAAGGTGAGTGTTCAGCCGGAAGAAGTGAGGATTCAGTCAAGTGATGCTAGAGGTAGAGTAATATCCGTCTTCCAATATGTGAAGGGCTGTCACCTAAAACAGGTATAGAACTGCTATTTCTTGAATTGAATTAAATTCGAAATAACCTAGACTGGAGATCATCCTCTTTGGCTGAAAATAAAATGGGAAGCATAATAGGGTCATAGATCTAGAACAGGTAGGGATGCCGGGGGCCATGGAGTCCAACCCACTCATTCCCCTGCCAAGGAAATCAGGGCGCAGAGAGGTTAAGCATCCATTTACCAACCCCAGGCTGTGGTTCTATCAATTCTCTCAATTATACAGGCTCAAAACCTCAGTCTTTGTTGATTCTTCCCTGACCACTACCCCATCTATATAATTCCCAGAAGGAAGAACTCAGAGTTTATTGCTGCAATGAGCTGTTTAGGTTGATGTCAGAAAAAAATTTCTTACAGAAATATCCAAAAGTAGAATTATCTGCCTCTAGAGGTACAGGGTTTTCCCCTCTCTAGAAGGGGTCAAGTGAAGACTGGACATTCTCTTTACAGGTGTGTTGGAATGAATCCATTTTTCAAGTGGGGCAAACAGAGGTTAAACAGCTTGCCAAAGCTAGTAAGTGTCTGAGGCTTGATTTGAGCTCAAGTCTTCCTAACTTCAGGTCAGTACTTTATCTATTGTGCCCCATCATCTACGATGACCTTTATGCTGAATGTCAATTTCTGAGAAGTTTCTCAGAGAGACACCAGGCACCTCCTAAGGTCAAGAAGAGCAAATCAAAGCTCATGTGCCAGTCAAGGCCCATTTCTTCACTTCCAGCCTGGGCAGGTTAGGGAGGAGGAGGAGGGGAGAGGAAAAAAGAGAGGAAGGAAGAGGAAAGAGGAGGAAGAAGAGGAGTAGGAGGTCTCAAAGTCTTCCTTCTCTTAGGTTTCCCTCAACATCCTTTACACCATTCCCCATTTGACTTAGTCAAGGAATAGGTAGTGACTGGGATCCATAGACCAACAAGTAAGCAGAATCACTGAGCTCCAGCAGAAGTGGAGAGTGAGGCTCATAGGAGCCCAGAAAGAGAGTTGGATAGGACCTCAGACATCATCTAATTGAAATCCCTTCACAGAGGAGGAAATCCAGGCCCAGAGTAGTTAAGGAACTTGTCCAAGGTCACACAGTGACAGCACTAGGATTCTACCTGAGGTTTTTTAAAGCCCAGTTTACCACCTCCCTAGGACACCACTCTGCATTCTAGGTAAGAGAGCAGGGAGTAAGGGGCCCTGAGACATTCCGCAGAAGCATGCCTCCTTTGAGGGATTTGTTAGGTAAAGGGGGGCATTCAGGATGGAGGTCAGAGGTCAGATTCTCCAGGGGTGTGAAGAAGCACAAGCGTGCCTTGCGGGTGTGGGGCGGGGGGGGGGGGGGGGGGGGAGGCAACTATCCAAACGGAATAAGTTGCAGAATGTTTTCGGATCTGAATTGATGAGAGAGAGAGAATCCTCATCCCGGAAGTCCCTGCACTAATAAAACCACTGGTTCAGTGCCTCTCCTAATATCCTGGGTTATTTGTTGAGGTTCTTCTTCTTCCCTGTGGGGTGGGGGAGGCAGAAAATCGAAAGCCTGCCCCCCTTTACCTTTTCATGATAAAAGTCCTGAAGAGGAACAGTGGGGGTGAAGGAGAGCCAGTCACAGTTGAATTCTGGTGGGGATGGTGGGCGAAGGACAACAGAATAAAAGCAGGGAGGATCTCTGGATGCAAGAAGGCAGGAGTATTGGAAAGGAGGGAAAGAAGAGAGTTGAAGGAAGAGAAACGAAGTGAGTATGGAAGATGGGAAGAAGGAACAAGGAGCAGAAAGAAGGGTCTGTGGACCAAGGAGGGGGAAAGGCAGGAGAGGGCAGAAGAAAGGAGCATGTGTGGCCAGAGAAATCGTGGAGATTGTAGGTGGAGATAGGGGAGAAGTGTGCGTGGAGGACAGAAAGCGGGGGTGGAGAGAAAGAAGAAGGGGGCTGCCGAACAGAGAACAGGGTGTGTATGGAGATAGGAAGATGTATGGACCTAGGTCAGAAGGCGCAGGGCGTAAACCGAGGCAAAGGGGAGAACATGCTGGGAAGAGGGTGATGTGTCTGAGCAGGGAAGAAGTGGGCGTAGGTGTAGACAGAGAGGTGGACAGAGGACGAGGGGAAAGGGATGTAGACAGAGGAGAAGAGGTGGAGGGAGGGCATGTGGATGGAGGAGCCCGGGCGAAGGGAGAGATCAATGTCAGCTATTAACTGGAGAGCCGACCTAGGAGGGAAGGGGGACGTGGGGGCGCCGAGTGGTGCTGCTGCTGATTTGGGCTGGGGGCGGGGGAAGCCTCTGATTGGTAGCCTAGGTGGTATGACGCCACGTCCGGCGGGGGAAGCCCTGCCTCAGCTTCAGAAAAGAAAAAAAGTCTCGCTTCACTCGGCCCCCCCAACCCTGCTCTTTCCCCTACTCCCAATCCTCCGCTCCCTTTTTGCAGGTGGTGCCGCCGCCCCAAGCCCAGAAGAAGCGCGCCAGGCTCGGGGCAGGAGAGAGCGGGCACTTCTCCCCGGTGTCTCTGCACTGTCCCCTCCTCCGGCCGGACCCGCGCGGCTCAGTGTACCCCACCCCACCCCCAGCCCCACGAATGTGTAGTCCCAGGTTCTGGCCGCCGCCCCCTTCCCCAGGGCTTGTGATATTCGCCCCGGAGTCAGACAGTCCCGCGCCGCCGGTGGCGACTCTACTCTCCATCCCTTTCTCCAGTTCTCCATCTACAGGGCGCGTGTGCACCCCACCCGCGCGCCCCCCGAGATCCCGCCCTCTGCCCCCACCCCCGGCAGGATCCTCGCTAGCCCGAGGTCGGCTCTCTGGGCGGGACGAGAAGAGCGCGGCGGACGGAGGCGGACACAGAGTGGCCGGTCGGCGGGAGCGCGCGGGGCTCCGCGCATCCCCAGCCCGCCCCATCCAAGGCCCCGCCCGGCCTGGGCCCGCCCTTCCCTGCCCCGCCCCGCCTCGCCTCGCCCCCGCGCGCCGGCCTCGCCACCGCCTCTCCACCCCCCCTTCCTCCTCCTCTTCCTCCTCCCTCTCCCCTCCGCCGAGGGGGCCGGGCCGGGGGTGGGGCCGAAGGTGGGACCGAGCGCGAGCGCTTCGCGGCTGCCGCTGCTGAAGCTGCTCCTGCTGCTGCCGCCGCCGCGGACTGTGCCTGGCTGAATCTGCGCCGGTCGAACTCGCCCCGGGCTTTTGTTGTTGTCCTCCTCCTCCTCCTCCTCCTCCTTCTCCTCCTCCTCCTCCTCCCGCTGCCTCTGCCTCCGCTGCTGCCGCCGCGTCCTCCGCCACCTCCTCCAGGCAGCGACTCGGCGCACCGGGACCTTGGCTCTGCCCTTCGTCCGCCGGACGGCGGCGGGGCGCAGCGGGGGACAGGCGGACCGGCGGACGGACAGGAGGGCGGCGGCCGGCCGGCCATGGATCTCCTCGTGCGAAGCTGCTGGCTCCTCTGGGTGGCCGCCGCCGCCTCGGCCCGCGGGGAGCCGGGGGGCAGCAAGAGCAGGAGCTGCGCCGAGGTCCGCCAGGTCTACGGGGCCAAAGGCTTCAGCCTGAGCGGCGTGCCTCAGGCAGAGATCTCCGGTGAGTGGGGCCATTCGTTGCGGGCAGCCGCGGAGCTGGGGAGGGCGCCCGCTGCCCCCCCCCGGCCAAACCCTCAGGCCAGGGGGCACGGGAGGGGTGCGGGGGGGGGACGGGAAATGGGACCAAGTTCCTAGGGGCAGCCCCCGCCCGGGCCGCCCGCTGCAGCTCCAGGGGGAGGGGGGAGAACCCTGGGGCACGCCTGCGATCGGAGCCTCGGGGCAGGTGGGCAGGGGACCGACCGGCTTTTCCAGCCACCCCCACCACCATCCTCATCTTCATCCTCATCCTCCTTCACTGCGGCCGCTTCGGAAAGTTCTCCTGGTCATCTTAGCTCCCATCCGTACAGGCTTAGGGTTAAAAGAGGGTGAAGAAAAGTGTATGGGAGCGGCAGAAATGCCATTTGTGAGGGAGACAGAGAGGCCGGGCAAGTAAGTGGTCGGTCACCAGGGAGCGTGGTCTCTGGGCCTCCCCCTCCCCCAGCCCTAGTGGCCCTGGGACTGGCCTCCCTGGGGCTTCTCCCGGTGGGCCGACGGGCTGAATCCCCTCGGGCCAGCAGCAGCCGCCTCCACCCCGGGCCAGGGCCAGTTCCTGGGCAAGTCGGCTCTCAGGCCACCCAGGGGATGGGGCTCTGTGGCGGGCAGCAACAGCGTGGAGAAAGGGGATCCGAGAGAAGAGAGTGGGGGACAAGAGGGAGGCAAGGTTACCGCTAGAAGGGCTTTCTCCTGCCTTGGAATTGGGATGGAAACAGCGTGTTTAGTGATGGAGACCGAGTGAGGAAGTGGACCCTCTATTGGAGGAGGTGTCTGGCTTCTGTCCCAAGAGAGTAGAGATGATGGGGGGGGAGTTGGGGGAGGGGAAAGGGTTTAGATTTTGTTTTGTTGTTTTTCTTATGGGTTTTTTTTTTCCTTTTCACAAAGCTAGAGATTTTAAACAGCAAAAAGAGATTTGGTGAAATTCTGGTCTGTGTTTGCAGATGAGTTTTTGTTGTGGATCAAAGAGCAGAAAGCAGCGTCCCTTCCCATGCTGTGTGTAGCCTGGGGGTGGTTGTCCCAGGGAAGTCTTACTCCTAACCTCATGGCTCACAGCTGAGAGCCATCTGCCCAGTTCGTACATTCTGGGAGAGAGAATGAGACGGCATCAGGCCGCTGACGAAGAGTCAGGCAGAGCCACCCCCAGGGACCGGCCCTGGCTAACTGCAGCCGGAGAAGCTCTTTGGATTTCTCTCAACAACTGTCACTTCTTTATAAGGAGCCCGTCCCTCAGTCATCCACAGGCATCTGGCAGCCCGCCCCTGCCCTCTCCTGCTCATGCAGAAGATGAATCCCGAACCTGAGGACAAGAGCGCTGGTCTTCCAGGGAGACAGTTGGGGTTGAGGGGAGAATGATACCTGTTGAAGCCAAGATGTCTCTATTTCCGTTGTTTGCAAAGGACTTGCTAAAACCAGGTTTCTCTAAGGGTGCAGGTGTCTCTCCTCGGTGGGTGGGGGAGGGGGAGACTATTACAGGATTACCACCTGTGTGGTAGAAACCGACTTACTAAGACTTGGCTTCACTGGGCCTCGGTTTCTTCCTTAGTAAAATGAACTGGATGGCCTTTGAAGTCCTAGCTCTGACGTCTTTTGAATCTGTAAAAATAACCTTAGAGTGACAAAGAATCATAGGAATTCAGAGTTAGAAATGAGGTTTTAGTCCAACCCTATCGCAAGCCTGCTCTATAAAATGAGAGGCTGGCCTGAGGTGCCTTCCAGTTGTAGGTCTAGGACCTTCTAGGGTGGGACAGCCTGCAGCAGTGCCCCTGCAAGCTTCCTTTTCCACACAAAGCCATCTTCCTTTCTTGAATCCATCCCTGTGATACTGACAGGAGGGTGGAGTTGGACCTAACTATTGGCCTCCACCAGTTGGGGGCTTGGCTTGCAGTTTCAGGTATAGGGGCATGTAAAGACCAGGGAGAAATTGGATTCCTATGGAAGCTAATGTGCCACCCTGCAAGGTTGGAGTGAGACTGAAAATGCTTATTAAGGCAATCTGACTGGTGAAAGCATCACTAAGTCTTTATGAAGTACCTACTGTGTATCCATGCAAGATGCTTATGAAGACAAAAAAATGAAACACTCTGCCTGTAAGGAGATGCAGTCGCTGGGGTGTTTGTGCTTTTAAAGGATATGCCTGGTTTAGTTATCCTTGTTGCTTCTTTTTTTCTGACTGAAGATTTTTGCAGAGAAGGTCTCTTTGTAAGTGGGTGATTGGCCTTTGAACTCCTTTATTCATTGGGCCTGGAGAATCCCTGCTGGATACTCCCTTCTGCTGAGAGCAGTGAGATTATGAGAGAGAAGCTAAAAAAAAAAAAAAAAGGGAAGCTTCTGGCCAGTGAGGACTCAGTTTCACTGTGAGGCTTTATAGTCTGAAACCTTTTAATGATAGGTTCCAAGCTGGAATATCCGGGCTTTTCTTTGGCTCCTTTTCTGCTTGAGACACCAAGGGGTGGGGAATCACTTAAGGCAATCTCAGCCAAGACATGTGTATGTGATTTCACATTCTAAACCCAGTAAGCCCTATAATAGGACTCCATCCCCGTCCGATTTTGAGCATGGACAAGCTCTGTCCATGTGGCAAATGTCTGCCTATCAGGCATTTCTGCTTAATAAGGAAAGCTGATTGGAATAGCTCAGGAATGAGCTGTCTGTCCTGTCCTTGGCCCAAAACCTGGAGGGGGAATTTAGGCCGGGTCTATTTAAAAGCTGAAATAAATTGGGTAGAGGTAATGTCAGGTGGCAGACTTTGAGACCTGCCTCCCCTGTGAGGCTGCCCTAGACCACTCCCACTCCATGATCTTATGCTTTATGAAACTCGAAACGCCAAATGTTTATCTGTCCCCTGGCATCTAAATATGAACCACCTTGTGACATTTTTATATTGTTACTTTTATGGTACTTTTTTATGGACTGCTATTTATATGCATATATACACACATTTCCCCCATACACATCTTTCTTGTTTCCCCACCTAGATTAAATTCCTCTCCATCCGAGTAGGTTCATAAAACCAAAGATTTAAAGTTGAAAGGGAGCTTAGACACCATCAAACTCCAAACCCTCTCCCATCTTGTTTTAAATGAGGAAACCAAAGTAAACAGAGGTCAGTCGACCAACATCTAGGCTCATACAGCTAGTAATCGTCTGAGGTGGAATTTGAACCCAGGTCTTGCTCACCTTAAGACCCCTTCCTCACCACTATACCAAGACTATGTTTTCTTCTTTTCTTAGACTTTGAGTATCTTACAAAGAGTTGGTACCAGTGGAAAGAGCTCTGGTTCTGGAGTCAGAAAACCTGGATTCAAATCCCACTCTGATGGTTACTTTGTGACCTTAGACAAATCACTTTGCTTGTCTAAGCTTTGGTTTCCCCATTGAGATAATGAGAGAGGTTGACCAGATTACCTCTGAGGTCCCTTCCTAGATCTATGATCTAGGTCTAGGACCTTAGTCCAAAGCCTAGGGACAGTCTGGGATGAAATATAGCACTGCCTTTCCTTGTAAACCAGAGGGGCAGGTGGGAAGTGGGAGGAAGGGAGGACACCTTCCTTAAGAATGAGGCAGAGGAGACAAAAGCATTTTAGGTCACTGTTTTGGTGGGGAAGGTTTACATTTGGAGTGAGAGGTAAGACATGAGGAAGAATCTAGTGATGTGAGCTGAACCCGCAGGGTAAAACTTCCGGTGGGTTGGGAGTTACGGAATTTTGAAACGGTGTTCTTATCTCTAATTATGCCTACTTGGAAGAAGGATTCTCTTAGCTGTGAAGTTACTCCTTTTTCAGACAAGCAATTTGAGGTAGGATCTTGAAAGTCAGCATGAAGTAGTAGCTAGAGGCTGGACTTGAAGTCAGAAATCAGTCTGTCATTCAGCAAGTATTTATTAAGCATCTGCTGTGTGCCAGGTACAGTTTTAGGTGCTGGAAATATAGAGACAAAAATGAAAGAGTCCCTGCCCGCAGGGAGCTTACATTCTGTTGATTTGTGTACATATCATACAAGATAGAGCCCTGGATTTGGAATCAGGAAGACCTGGGTTCAAATCTGGCTTCAGACACTTAATAGCTGTGTGATCCTGGGCATGTCCTTTAACCGTTTTCTGCCTTGGTTTCTTCATCTGTCAAATGGGAATAATAATAGCAGCAACCCCCAAGGTTATTGTGAGGATCCAGTATGCATTAAGCACCTGGCACATAGTAGGTGCTTACCAAATGTTTATTAAGCATATGTAAAAATATACAAAGTGAATAAAAAATATAAGTTAATTTTTGGAGTGTGGAGAAAGACATAGGAAGAGCTGGGTTGAAATCCCACTCTAACACATTTACTGTGTCTCCACAGGCAGGTCACTTGACCTCTCTGACATCTTTAAGATAGAGATACTCTCTGTAGTATTTACCTCCCAGGAGCATTGTGATGTTCCAATGTGATTATGACTGATTCAATTTGTAAGCGTTAAAGCCCTATATCAACGGTTATTATTATTTAATACTTTCAGAGTGAGGAGTCATTTTGGTAGGAGAAATCACTTGGCGGTCCCACAGAGTGTGACTTCATAAAATAGCAAGCTTGATTGATTGAATGAATGAATCTGTGCTCAGAGCAGCGCCCTTGAGAAATGGTGTACTTACAGCAACTCCCGAAGAGGAGCCCTCACCAGGATTTGAGCAACAGCAGCATCATTGGTCATTGGAATCAATGTGTCATCTGTCTAGGGAGGACTTCGTTGAAGGACAACAGTCACTTGAGTATACAGGGTGGGAGGTGACAATTCAGTTATTCATTTAAACTTATTATCAGTGTGTTGAGATGAAAAGACAAAAAATGAGTCAATCCCACCATCTGTCCCCCTCCCTCCGAGACTGTATTGTTACACTTGACTCTCATGTGGTATGGTGGAAAGAAAGCAGGATTGGAGGCCAGAAGACTTCAGTTGAATTCCTAGCTATGACACTAGCTGTGTGACCCTAGACAAGTCACTTAATCTCCCCTTTTTCTCTGCCAATAAAATGTGGAAAATAATGTTTGGGCTACCTATCTCACAGGGCTGTTGTATGGAAGGTACTATAGAATCCTTGAGGCAGTATGGAATTGTGGGCTGTTGTTATGATTCTGCTTTACTTATTAAATATCTGGGTGGGTTATAGTTGGCCAACGGATTCATTTTTTGATGAGTCAGTAGCTCAGGTATGGGAAAAGGTTTGAAGGCCATAGGGGAATTGAGGGGTAGAACATATTATGATCTCCTGAAGAGCCTGGGCAGAGTCAGGATTCATTAGGAAATAGGCCCTTCTGTAGCAGATTTAGATCACTCAAAATCTCTGCAAGAATCTCTGCTGGATTCTGGAGGTCTGTGATGCCCATTTGTCACACAGGACAGCTGAGCCTGTGACTCTGTGTAGGGATTAGGGACACTGTGTCATGAAAGCTGTGCTAGGGGCTTTACTGATGAAGGATGAAGGTACTTCATGGGCATGGGACAGAGGTGCATTTTTCATGGGGTATGCTTATTGGGAATCTTTCAGGGGAATTTTCTTCCCAGGGTACAAAGTATTGTTGCTTACCTTATTTCCAGAAAAAGGCAAGGCACTGCATAAGAACTCAGTATGGTTGTCCCTTCTTGGTTATCTAACCAAGAGGATTTTTCCAGTTGTGTGAGGCAGCCCCTGTTGAAGCAGGACCCACTGAAAGCTGGCCAACAGGAAGTGTAGAATTAGATCATGTTAGATCTAGGTTTGGAGCTTACCTCATCTTAGCTTCTTTTTTTCTGAAACATTATTACCTGCAGTGCCTCAGTTTATCCATTGGTTTATTTTATTTTATTTCTTTTTCATGGAATCATATAGCTAGGGCTGGAAGGGCCCTCAGAGGCCATCTAATCCAAGCCCCTAATTTTATTGCATTGTGATATTTTGTTTTCCTATCACCTACATGTCCCCATATGATACTTCCTCCCTAAGGGGCGAGGGGGGGAGACCAACCACCTCATTTTACAAATGTAGAAACTGAGGCCAAAGGAGGTTTTTTCCCTTTTGTTTTAAAATTCATTTCCAAATGAATTACTCTGCTCTCTTCTCCCCAGAGCCCTCCCTTATAGGCAAAGAGAAAAAAAGAAAGAGGGGAAGCAATTCAATAAGACCAGCCATCCTATCAAGCAGGTCTAACAGTATATGTATGTTTCACACTTAGTGTCCCATCTTGGCAAAGAAGGGAAGGAGGTGCATTTTCTCCTCTTGGGGGGGGGGGTCCTTAGGGTGAGGGGAGACAAGTGTGATCCTTTTAATTACACAGTGGCCAATTTTATGTGTGATGTTGTTCACAACATTCATTCCCATTGTCCTAATACTTCTGGCTCTGCTCACTATACCTTAGTTTATGTAAGTCATTAGGCTTCTTTTAAAGTGATCCAAACATCCTAACAGCCTTAGAGGAGCCAGTCACTGACTGAGAGCCTCCATAGAGAAAATAAAGTAGAGCATTGTGCTTTTTTTCCCCCACGTCATCCACAGATTTGTAAACCTCCATCTTCTCTAGGAAAACCGTTCTGAGAATCCTCTACTGAATTACCTGAAGACAGGCAGACAGCCTGGTAAAAAGCATTTGCAGTCATGGGGCTGGGTTCAAATCCTACTTTGGAGACTTATCCTGATGATCTTGGGCAGATCACTTCACTTCCCTGGGCCTCAGTTTCCCTGTCCCTCAAACTGTAGGCTAAGAATTGGACTAGATGAGGTCCCATCTAACTCCAGATCTATGATGCCATGATTCTAGATGATTATTTTCTCAACTTTTTTAAATTACAATCTTATTATTACCTTCTCCCTGGTAACAAGAGAATGATTTCTCTTGCCTTGTCCCTTTCCCGTAATACCTTTATTCCATTTATTAGAGATCATCTGATTTTTAGAATAGAAAGGCCCTTCAGAGATCATAGAATCTAATCCTCTCATATTACAAGAGAGGAGGTTAAAAACCAGAGGCATGGAGGGGACTGGTCCAAGGTCATATAGTTGGTCAGTGGCATGGCTGACATTAGAATCTAATTCTTGGATTGGACACAGCCCTTATTAATTTCATCTTTTTAAAAATACCTCTTTCCAATGTGATGGTGCTTAAAGCATTCCAGCCCAGGGGGAGAGGATGGAATAATTAGCTCTCACCTCCTGAGATCCCTCTCCTATGTGTCTTCCTGCCAGATTTCTTGGGTACCTTCCACAACTCCCCGCTGTGGTACCTGCATTAATCAGCCTGGCTGAGTGGGAGGGAAAGCAGAATCATCACCATGATCTTGCCCAGGGTGCAAGACTGAACTTGACCAGGATTCCAGGATATTACCACTACGAAACAGGCACTGACCGAGCATTTTCTGGCTGGCTGTGGGTGGGGGGGGGGGGGATCACGGAGCTTGAGTGGTTCATTCAGCTGGGCTGTGGAGGGACACAACAGTGAATGAGAGATGAAGAGAAATGCCCCTCGGGCCCCAGGATGTTGAAAACGGTCAATAGAGGGTGGTTTGGTTTTCGGTCTGTTCTTATACACTGTTTGATCTCTCTTGTTTTTAGATCATCCCCATCTCTGAATATATCTCTCCTCTCTCTCCTCCTTCCTATCTCTAACATCAAAGAGTTTTTTTTAAAGGGGGGGAGAAACCAGTTCAACAAAATTAGCCAACACAACCAAGTCTGAAGAGTATATAGCATTCCACACTGACAGTCCCTCACTGCCGCAAAGAAGGGAAAGAGGAACCTTCTGCTATCTCTGCAGTGAGGCTGAATCCCAGCTGTTAGGGAGCGTGGACGTGGCGGACCACAGGCAGCACTTTACAGCAGAACGTGCACTGGCTTGGGAGTGGATGGACTTGGGATGCAGATGCTGCATCTTGTGACCTTGGGCAAGTTGATTAGCCCTTTGTGCCTCAGTTTCCTCATCTGTAAAATGAGGGGTTGGATTAGATGATCAAAACACCCCCAATGGCGTGGCATAGAGTCGGACACTACTGAAACAGCTGAACGACAGCAGGGACAGACCTTGCCGGTCTGAGGTCCCCGAGCTCCTCTTCAGGGTTAGAGTTACATAGCAGTCCGTTTAATTTTTTTTCCCTTTTGTTCTTTCTATTTGCAACGTTGTGTCTATCTTGTCTGTTTTCCTGGTTCTGTTTCACAGTGGGGATTTTAGTGTCTAGTCAGCATTAACCTCATTTCTCAGCTTCTCATGTGTTGGAGACTTGGAAGCAAAATTTGCCGGGAGAGAGTGGAAGTTTGGTCAGTGGCGTGCACAGAATCGCCTCCCTGATAGATGTCTCCTTTGTCATGGGCGCTCGAGTTATAGTGGCTCCCTCTAGTGGCTGCTGTTACTCTTGACCATGAAAATCTAAAGTAAACTCTTAGTGTGACTGCACACACACACACACACACACACACACACACACACACACACACACACACACACACACACACACACACACCCCTACCCTCATAAACATCTTCCTCCTCCTCCTTATCATAATAGCTAATATTTGAATATCGCTTTAAAGCTTTACTTTATATAAGTGATCTTATTTGATCCTCACAACACCCTGGCATGCAGGTGTTAGTATTATCCCCATTTTTCTAATGAGGAACCTGAATCTTAGAGAATTTTAGTGACTACCCCAGGGCCACCCATCTAGGAAGTCTGGAGGAGGGATTTGAACCCCGATTCTTCTTTGTCTCTGCCTGAGGCTCACTCCTCTGCCAAATCTGATCTTAGAGACTTGCAGTCTTAGAGCTGGCTGGGGTCAAATAGTCTGCTCTTTCACTCCATATGTTTCTAGCCCCACAGTATCCCAGACAGGTGGTCACTGAGCTTCTCAGGGTGTTCTTAAGCACCCCCCTCACCCCTTTCCAGGACTGGCTGGCTTTTCCAAGCCCCTGCAGGGGTGGGGAACCTCGAGGTCACATGTGGCTCTGTAGATCCTCAAGTGTGCCATTTTGAAGGTTCCCACAGGTTCCCCACCCCAGCCCCATACAGACCCTGGAAAAGGTGTCTGATTAAAGGAAGCTTCATGGGCAGCCTTTGCTGGATTTTTTGTTTTCTTTTGTTTTTTAATGCTGTCAGGTGGGTGGCTAGTGATGAGTTAATTTCCTTCTCCTGAGGAGCATGGCCTGGGTCGACCCTTTCTGCTCTCTCTCAAATTGTCATTCAAACCACAGCCACTATTGCAACAGAGAAAACTCCCCAACCAGTGGCTGAGCAGCAGCTGGGGGTGAATTGGCACTGCCAGACTTCACTTTGGGCCAGTTGCCCCAGGAGAGTAAGTCTTTCTCCAGTGGCCAGGGTCTGGTGCTTCATCACAACCTTGCCTGGGTCTGCTCCAGCCAAGCTCATCTCCTTGGTAACTAGCTGCATTTCCCTCAATGTCCATCATTTCCTCAGCTGTACTGGGCTGTGCTACGGTGGCAAGAGTTCTAGTCCTAATTGTTTCTAATTCCTACCTCCATAACTTTGTGCTAGCCATGCTCCGTGGCTGGAATTCTCACCTCTGTCTCTTGGAATCTCTAGTTTCCTTCAATATTGAGCTCAAGTGCCACTTATTACGTGAAGTCTTCCCTGATTGCCCTCAGCTGCTAGAAGCAGTGCCTTCATTAAGCACACCTCGGTGTACTTGAGTGGATTGCTGCTGACACTGATAGAGTCTGAACAAGATTCATCCATTAGGCAGACATTGAGTTAGATCGAAGGTCTGGGCCTGCCAGGGAACCTGTAGGAGCTGAACTCAGGCTAGCTAGATGCCTGTAATTGGGCTTTCTGGAGAGGGTGTTATTAGTCTGTTACTTCTTGCCCAGGGATGCAGGTGACTTCAATGTGAAGGCAGCTTTAAAAAAAAAAAAAAGAAGCCCCCAGGTGATCTGGCCACTGCGGTTCATTTTGTGGGCTGTCTGGAGCCGTCCCAGAGCCTTGTGGTTGCTTTGGATGATGACCAGGTGTCAAACCCTCCCCTTCCTCACTCCCCAGGTGATGTTGCCAGGCCTCAAAGACCGCCTTCAGAATCTGTCTCACTGACTGTATAGTTTTGCTTTGTAAGTGTTAAAATCCAGGAGTGATAAGGAGTATCCAGAAACCAACTCTGAGAGACTGCTGCCTACCCCAGAGATGCAAGCATCTGCTTCTGGGAAAAATGAGGAATGGGGGCTGGAGTATTGTGGAATTTGGGGGGGGGAGACACAAATCCAAATTTCAACTGTTAGAAAATGTGATTGTGACAGACCACAGGAAAAAATGCTTAATTTTGTTTCTAAATTAGTGAGGGATGCTAGGAAAGAGAGCCTGGGCCAAATGCAGCAATAATAACTAGTGAACCCCCAAACCACTGGATATGCCCTTTGATTGGGGGGGTGTATCTCCTCTCTGTCAGACTGTAGCTGGTGTGGCTCCACATGCTGTGCCCAAGATACTGTTGCTAAGCGCAGGGGATACCAAGACAAAGACACAACCATCCCTGCCCTCAACAAGCTCACATTCTACTTAAGAAGATAAAATGTGACCAATAGATAAGTAGATGGATGAAACGTTGAATGAAACTATAGGGGATGGTGGTAACAATGAGCATAGTGAGGGCAGAACTACTCAATTTTTATTTTGCTTTCTCTGCCAAGAAGAATGCATTTTCCTCTGGAAAGGCAAGAACAGATGTGGTTCATGTGGAGTGGATACTCAAGATCAGTAAGGAAGATGAGGTCTCCTAGCTGCCTTAGATGAATACAGGTGATTTGGCCCTAGCTCCCTCTAAGGCTCAGCTCAGATTCTGTCTCTTTCAGGAGGCTTTTTCTGATTTCCCCAGTTAATCTTCACCACCACCACCCCCCCCCCGCAATCATAAGGTATATTGATTCTAGTGTATTTATTTATCTATGAACTTGACATATCTCCTTATTTGCATGTAAAATCTTAGAGGGTAGGCACTAGCTCACTTTTGTATCTATGTTCCCAGTGCCTGGTGCATAGTATTTAATAAATGCATGTTTATTGGTTGAGATGAACAGCATTCTGGAGTACTTACGCTGTTGTCAGTGATCTCTGAAAAACTGTGAAGAAAGGGAACTGAGGGGGAGACATAATATTTCAATTAAAGAGAGAAAGAGGAGGGGGGAAGAGAGGAGAATCTTCCAAGTACAGGAGAATGAGCTTGACTTTTATTGACTTTGATTCCTGGCAAAATTCGAGCACATATTATTGAAGGAATGGCTAGGGAACATGTAGAAAGGGAAACAGTGATGGCAAAGTACCAACATGGCTTCATCAAGAACAGGTCATAGCAGACTATGTAAACTGAGACACAGTGTGGTACAGTGAATAAAGAGCTAGCCTCAAAGCCAGAAGGACCTAGATTCACGCTTCACCTGGACATAACCCTGGTTATGTAACTTTAACATTCATCTCATTCGTTGCTGGCAGGCAACTCTCTTAACACTTTAACTTATAAAGAAAAGCGATGACCTGTACTGATAGAGGGTGTTTCCATTCCAGTGAAATCACAGGTCTAATTCCTGATCCTGTCCTATTAAACTGGTAGATCAAGGGAAAAAAAGAAGATATAATTTACCTAGATTTGACCAGATCATTTGATAAAAACTCTCATGCTGTTTTGGTTGGAAAGATGGAGAGAAGTAGACTGTATGATAGTACTCTTAGATGGATTAGGAGCTAAGTGAATAATGGTCAGTCCCAAAGAGTCATCGTGAAAGATTTAGTGTTAGGTTGGAAGAAGGTATTGAGTATGGTGCCCCAGGGATCTGTGCTAGTCAACATTTTGATCAGAGACTTGGATAAAGGAATAGTTGGCATACTTGTCATGCAAAACTAGGAGAGATAGCTAGCCTAATGAATTACAAAGATTGAATTAAAAAATATCCTAAGAGATGATTGGGCTGGAACTTACGAGATGCCATTTATTAGGGGTAAATGTCAAATCTTACACTTAGGTTCAAAAAATAAATGTCATGAGTATAAGATGGGGAGGCATAACTAGATCACAGTTTGTGTAAAAATGATCTGTGACTTTGAGCAGCTTGCAAGTTGAATAAAGTAACAGTGGCAATACAACCACAAGAAAGGGAATGTGATCTTGGTGTGTATAAGAAGAGGTGTGGCTTGCAAGAATAAGGAGGTAGTGATGCGTGCTTTACCCTAATTGGAGCACATCTGGAGCGTTGCATTTCAGTTCTGAGTGCCACATTTTAGAACCTTCCCTGTATTCAAAAGGTTAAGTGATTTGTCCAGAATCATACAAGCAGTAATCGATAGGATTTGAACCTAAGTCTTTATATTAGTCTTATCTCTCTCTAACTTGACTATGAGTGATCCAAAAGATGGAACTTGTCATTTTGTCTTGTATTCTCCCTTAGCTGGATACCCAGGAACATTCAGTAAATGTTTGAAGCTTGACACTGACTGTCCTGGCTGACCTGTCTTTATCCCAGATATCTGTGCATCTTTCTGGAGCTCCTTGGTAGGACCCTTATATATCTTGGGGGGGGGGGTCTACTGCATCTGAAATGTTCTGTGAACTTCAGAAACAGAACCGCAGAACAGTGAATCATGTGACAGATTTTCAGTGTAACCTGAGTCACATACCTGATCAGGGGTACTGGAATGTATGTCCTCATTTTTTGAAGGGAATCATTTTTCTTGTCACATTAACAATCCCTAATTGTTAGGATTTTCTTACCACAAAAGTAAACTTTGATTGGGGCGGGGGGAGAGAAAGAGAGAAGAAAAGAGAGGAAGAGAGGGAAGTGAGAAAGAGGGAGGGAGAGAAATTGAGATTTGTGTGTTGTGATGATAAGAGAGCTTTATTTGGAATCAGAGGACCAGCGTACAAATTATAGTTCTTCCACTTACTACCTGGGAAACCTTGGTAAAATGTTTGTCCTCTCTGGGTCTCAGTTTCCTCATCTGTAAAATGATGGGGTAGGACTAGGGGGCCTCTAAGAACCTTCCAACTCAAGGTCTATCATCCCATGAGTATCCTTGCCCAGCGCCTCCACCCCTGGTTTCTGGAGTAAGTTACTTAGAGCAGGAAGTTCTGCATTTAAGACCTCCCCCCATTCAAACAATTACCATTATCTTCCGTATTTGGTGGGAAGAAAGTGTGGGTAGTTATTAAGTGAGGTTGTTTTTTTTTTCTTAACAGCGTAGTGCTTGTCCAGTAATGTGAAATGTTTTTGTTTGTTTAAAAGAAAAAAGGGGAGGGAGAAAAAAGAAACCAAGGAAACCGAAACCACCATGGACCACGCTTGGAAGTTTGTCCCAGGTTCCCTGGAGGATCCAGTGTCCTTCGAGCCAGATGGTCTCTGGTTTCCAGGGCTGCTTTGGGGAGTGGTGAAATACCATCCGAGGAAGGGAAGGGGTTGCATCATTACCTGGGCTGTGTCCGTGGACCATGGATTGTTTGATGAGGAAGGTCCCTGGTGGGTCCTGGGTACCCATTAGCCAGTGACCCAGGGGGAGGGCCTGCTCTTCTAGGGCCATCTTTTACGGTCTCCCCGGGATGGTTTAACTTTGCTAACAGTCAGCTTGCTGATCTGGAGCTGAAGAATTAGAGTGGGCAAAATCTTCTCCCCTACAGTAACTGGAAGCCACACTGCCCTGTGCTCAGAAGGACTTGCCCTTAGCTTAGGCTTGGGAAAACAAATCCAGGTCATAGCTCGCGGAGTGACAGATCCAGGGCTGGAAGGGACCTGAGACACCATTTAGTTCACCTCCCTCTCATTTTACAAATAGGGAAACTGAGGCTGGTAGAGGTTAAGTGACTATTGGTCGTAAATCCAGAGTCAGAAGGAATCTCAGAAGCCATCTAATCTAACTCCCTCCTTTTACAGATGGGAAAACTGAGGCTGAGAGAGGTTAATTTATACAGGGACACAAGGTTAGACAGTAGTCTGTCCAAAAAAGATTTGAAAGTTTTAATGGACCACAAGCTTGATATGCATCATGTGATTGGGGAACCCCAGAGGCTAATGTGACCCTGAGTTGCCCTAAGAGAAGCAGAGCTCCCAGAAGTGTAAAGGTCATTCTGTGATGCTGGGAAGTTCTCAGTCCAGTAAGGAAGGAGGGACATTAGATATACTGCCTTTGCCTATTTAGATGTTTGTTTGTTTATTCCTGAAGAACCAAGTGACAGTCCAGGCTGTAAAAGGAGGGAGGTCACTGTAGGCAGCTTCATAGATAAGGAGGCACTTGCACCCAGACCTGAAGACTGGGTTTGATTTGGCTAAGTGGCCAGGCCAGAAAGAGCTTCAAGGAGGATGCTGAGAGTGAGAAACTACAAGATACCAGAGACTCACAGACTCTCAGGGTTGGGAGGGATGATTGGGAGCCATCCACGCTAAGGTCCTGCCCATTGCCAAAATATTCCCTCCAGTATTGCTGATAGATGGTCACGTGGCTCTACTTTGAATAGGGGAGAGGGACTGGATCTGTGATTGCACAGGTGTAGGAAAAACCAGTTGAGGAAACTCCCTCCAGTGGGGCGACACCGTCTCAACCACTTACAGAACCGCCTAGGACACCCCAAAACTGAGTGACTTGCCTACGGTCATATGACCAGTACCTTCAGAGGCAAGGCTTAAACCTGAGTCTTCCTGCCTTTGAAGCCAGCTTTCTATCCCCTGGGCCACTCGGTCTCTCTTTGTGCTGAATACTTTGGCTAAATCCTGACTTTGAAAAATTCAGTAGACTTTGGCCCCATCATTGTCCAGAAAGGGGAGGAGATATAAGGACCTGGAAAAGGGTTCAGGCACCTAGATCATGTTCCAGCTGCCGTTTACCAGGGTTAGCTTCCAAATCATCTCTGATCCTGGTGTAAATGTGCCTCAGACCCAGTGGTGAACCTTAAATATTGAGCCCTCTCCAAGGCAGGCAGGCTCCTTTGTGCTCCTTGTTAATGGGGACGGGCCCTGAGAACATTTTTGACTCATTATGCTTTGGGGGAGGGAAGGAGACAGCAATTAACATGAATGTTGTGGAGCCCATGGTCACACCTGGTTTCCTCCCTGGAGGATGAATGCATGTTAATTTAAACGAACACAACTCCAAGGACCATCTTAATAAATCCTTCTTCTGGTGAGCCTTCTTACTCCTGTGAGCCATAGGGAACATGATGTGATGGAAAGATCAGCCAATGGGAGCTGGTAGCCCTGGGTCTTGCACTGATTCTGCTACTGATTTTTTTTTTTACATGAATGAATGAATGAGAAAACATTTATGAAGCACCTACTTTGTTCCAGGTGCTGGGATGCAAATGCCAAAGTGATACAGCCCCTGCCCTCAAGTCGCTTATATTCTAATAAGGAAAAGAAACACATATAAACACATATAGAGGAGTGGTGGCCAGGGAAGGAGCATTTTGGTTTGGGTTGGTTAGTGATACCACAGGGCATCAGGTTGCCATGGTGTTTCCAGGAACAATGGACGTGTGGACTCGTTTCATGCTCCCAAGGCAAGAGGTAGAAGAAGGGGCAGGGCAGGTGATAACATGCCTGGGTAAGTCCTGGTTTCTTGGTGCATGACTGGCTCGCCATCCTCTCCGGGCCTCAGTTCCCCCCTGCAAATGACAATAGCACCTGCTCTGACTACCTCACTGGGATGTTGTAAGGATTAAATTAGAAAATGGAAGTGAAAATGGCCTGGAAAGCCAAAAGTACCACCAGAATATTTTCTAATAATAGCTAGAATTTGTACATCACATTAGGCCTTGCATCAGCACTTCATCCTCCCAACCTTGGGAGGTAGGTGCTGTTGTCATCTCCATTTTACAGACGAGGGAACGGAGGTTTAGCTTGGGTGTCGCTTTCCAAGACTCACATCCGCTATCCACTCTAACCATCTAGCAGACATTGCTCTGGGATTTCCTGGTTGCTGGATCGTAGATTGAGAGTTGGAAGGGACTGGAAGCCAACTAGTCCAACCTGCTTGTTTTTTCAGAAGAGAACCCTGAGACTCAGGGCAGGCAAATGCCAGGAGACAAGGAATCTTAAGCATCTTTCTCTTCTTTTTAAACCAAAAGATTTTACCTTCTTGGTAAATCTCTTGGGATTGTAGATTTAGAGCTGGAAGGGACCTTCGAGGCTATCACATCAAGCCTTCTCATTTTGCAGATGAGGCCCCCAGAGGTTAAGTAACTTGCCCAGGGTCACACAGATCATAAGTGTCTTAGGTGGGGATTTGAACTCGAGTCTTCCTGACTCCAAGTCTAGTGCCCTATCCACTATACCAGGTTGCCTCTGAGGTTTTTGCCCATCCAGTCATGGTCTTCTCTGTCTTAGGCGATGGTTTTCAGGATCTACTGTGGTCCAAAAAGTCAGCATCCTGCAGCCTGATGGTAAAGGCTCTCTGGACTTATTTAGGTTGACTTTCAGTTAAAAGACGGGTCCATATTGGAGTCATTCTGTCTTGTCGGGCCTGCCCTAGCTTTTATCTGGCATAGCTTTTAGGTCCCCACGATCACCTTGACACCAGGAGGAGGTATCAGAGGAGGACTGGCGTGCCTGAATTAACTTTACTTAGTGAATGTGGAGTGTTGATATTATTACCGACAGTTCTCATCTCCCTTTTACCTCATGAGCTATGAAAGGATGGATCACTCGGCACTGTGAAAAATTGCTGCTTGGCTCTTCTCCAAAATCCCCTGCGTTCACATCTCAGTGAGCGTTCTGGAAGGGAAATGTCTCTACCCTGCTCTCCCCAGCCGCCACTGAGATTGCGGGAGTCCTGGGTCCCCAGAGTGCTGCCCCCCCACCCCCACCCCAGGCTTGACTGCAACATAGCTATCTAGTGAGTCTAAGCCCTGAACCAGTGAGTTCTGTAACCATTGTCTCTGGCAAAGTGATAGCAAGAAGACAGATTGATCTGTTTATAAAGCTCCTGCTCCATGCTGGCATTAATTAAGGACACAAAGATTCCATGGTTGGTGCCGTTAACAAAATTAATTTGTTTAGTCATGGGCTTGGGGTGATGAGTTGTTCTGGAAAGCCAAGGAGCCCATGCTCCTTGGGAAAAGGAAGGGGAAGAAGCAATAGCCCGTGGTAGTTAGTTGTAGGCTTCCAGAATTTTACAGGCGAGAGGAGTACCACGGTCCCTTCCACCTCCACAATTCATCATTCTGTCTGCAAAGGTTTCTTCTGCAACAAAATTACTACAGTCAAGTAGCACGTAGGTTCCTCTGTAACTCTATAAGTATGGTTCAGCAGAAAGAGAGCCGGACTAGGGTCCAAGCATCCCAACCCTTTGTGACCTTGGCAAAGTCCTTTCATATTTCTGGGCCTCATTTTTCTCATCTGTAAAATGCAGGGGCTACACTAAATGACCTCTGGGGCCCCTTCTAGCTCTAAACACCTTATGCTAAAACTCAGTTCTTTCTCTTTTCAAAAATTACATTTTCTTTTTAATTGTGACCTTAATCATCAGCATGGTCCAAGGTGCGAAGGAAAACCCAAAGCAGTTCTCCAAAGCTAAAGCTGTGTGCCTAAAACATTGGGTTACAGCAAAGGATCTCAGAGGCCATGTAGTCTAACCCCCTTCATTTTATAATTGAGGAAACTGAGGCCCAGAGATGTCAGAAAGGTCATAAGAGGCAGACAGGATTTGAACAAGGTCTTCCAACTCCAGAGATTTCAAGAGGCTAGAAAATGAGGCTTCATTTAATCAGATGAAATGAGAAGCCTTACAGTTGGATTCACAAGCAGTGGAGGGAGGGAGGGAGGGAGGGAGAGAGAGAGAGAGAGAGAGAGAGAGAGAGAGAGAGAGAGAGAGAGAGAGAGAGAGAGAGAGAGATGTTACTATATGCCATGTTGGGGTTTTATTCAATTGTGAGCTCAGTATTAGCCAACGGTATAACATGGAAGCCAGAATATGTAATGTGGTGTTAAGGGGCAGTAGAGCCCAGGAATAGGGAATTGGTTGTCCCAGCATGGTGCTGTAGTGCACAGAGTGCCAGGCCTGGAGCCAGGAAGATTCACCTTCCTGAGTTCAAATCCAGCCTCAGATGCTTCCTAACTGTGTGACCCTGGGCAAGTCCCTCAACCTTGTTTGCCTCAGTTTCCTGATCTGTAAAATGAGCTGGAGAAGGAAAAGGCAAACCACTCCAGTATCTTTGCCAAGAAAACCCAAAATAGGGCCACAGAGAGTCAGAAACAACTGAACAACAACAGCTCTGAGTTGGTCAGACCCCAGCTGAAATATTCTTTTTAAATTTTTTATTCTCTTAAAAATATCTTTTATTGATGTCTTTGGTTTTTACATTACCTAAATTTTCCCCTGTATGTCTCCTCTTCATGTCCCAGGGAACCATCCTTTTTAACAAAGAACTGAAATATTCTTCTTAAAATAGATTTTTTTAATATCTTTTATTTATCCATCACCTTCGTTTCACAATACACCAACGAACTCAAAAGTCTGGTCCCTATCCTTATTTCAGCAGTGAAGGTTGAAACCAATAGGGTTTCCCAGTTTAAGCAGAAATTTTTTATCTAAAATCCTATCCTCCAGATTACCAAGTACTTGAATTTTTTGGTTTGGTTTGGTTTGGGGTTTTTGGCATCTTGAAACTCAGGATTTCCTTGCAGGAGAGTGTTTTGCTTACTTTTTAGAAGCTGACTTAATGAGTGTGAATGACACAAAGTACTAGCGGACAGGATTCTCGGAGGCCATTAGCATCAAACTTGAGATGATCTGATCAAAGGTGGAGGGGGGTGGGCATACAGTAGGAGGATGTGCTAGAGAAGAATGGACGTTTTAGCCTCACAGCTACAGTTTAGCCCAGTTATGGCTCAGAGTCAAAAATTGGCTCTCCACGTAAAATCCAATTAGATTCCAGAATTTCTTTAAGGCCATGGTCAGAGCCAGAAGTCAGATGACTCTTTAAGCCCCTGAATTCCTGGTTGTGGGTGAGATGTGATGAGCTGAAGTTTTCCACTCCTTCAGGTGTCGCCTTTACAGGCCCCGAGGTTGGAGGGGTGTTGTTTGAGTTGGCCGCGTGCCTGGAGCCTGCTGTGTGGGGTGCCACATTTAGCAATCTGAAGCCTCAGGTGGCCCCATGCTCATCTATTTTAAACCTGGCAGTAAAGGGGAGCTCATCAAAACAAGATGTAACCAAGCCTCCAACTGCTGGATGAATTCATTTGAATTGCTGTCAAGGGGCAGCACTAAATGGGACTTTTACTGCTGGCTACTGGGGTTGGGCTTCCCCAGAGACATCAGCCAGTTAATCAGCCTGTCCCAGGCACTGTGCTAGGCACTGGGGATAGACACAAAAAATGGAACAAGCCGAGAAGGGGCTAGGAGGGGCTTCACACTGAGTGGAGTCAGAGCAAGGGAGACGAGGAAAGAAAGAGGTCCAGAGTGGCTCAGTCCTTGGGAGACCCTGAGAGAGACGTGGACATCAGAATCCAGTCGGTGCCATAGCTGCTACAAAGGCTGTGTCAGTGTATTTCCTCATCCCTGTAACTTTCCAAACCCAGACACGCTCCCTTATGTGTGTAGTCTCTCTCTATAAGAATGTTAGCTCCCGGGGCCGCTAGGTGGCGCAGTGAATAGAGCTCTGGCCGTGGAGTCAGACAGTCCTGAGTTCAAATCCAGCCTCAGACACTTAACACTTACTAGCTGTGTGACCTTGGACAAGTTACTTGCCTCACCAAAAAAAAAAAAAAAAGACCATTAGGTCCTATATCTCCCTGTCGTAAATCTGCCTGTGACTGTGGTCAAGTCACTTAACATAAGGAGGTCAAGTTTCCTCATCTGAAAAATAAGAGAATTACACTTGGGTCTCTTCCAGCTCTAGGGCCTCAGTTTCCTCATCTGCAAAACAAAGGGATTGAACTAGATGGTCTCTGAGGCCCCTTTCAGCTCTAGGGCGACAATCCCCTATTTACCATGGTGTTTGGTTCAGGATAAGCATTTAACACAGAGAGTCTTCACATTTTTTTTTTTTACCATAAACCCTTTTGACAATGTCTGGTGAAGCCTGTGCAACCCTGCTCATTCAATTAATCAATAAACACTTATTAAGCACCTACTGTTATTTCACTTGATCCTCACCACAACCCTGGGGGGTAGGTATTATTACTGTCCCCATTTTACACTGGGGAAAATGAGGCAAACAGGTTACATGACTTGACCAGGGTCACACAGCTAGTAAGCACCTAAGGTTGAATTTGCCTCTCTGACTCTGAATTTAATGATCTTTCCACCGTCTGGAATGGCTTCCCACCCTGACCCTGATTATTCCACAGTCAATTGATGACCCAGTCAAGTGCTGCTCTCTTCTACCTCTGAGCACCACATGTTAAGCAACCAATCAGTCAGTATCTCTTAAGCCACTACTATGTGCTGAGCTCTGCAACCAGACGGTTCGTTCAAGACTCAACCATCAGGATAGGGATGGTGGAGGAACCATGCCACCGAGGAAGCCTTGTTAAGTTGGGGAAGAAAAGATGATGGGAACGGCTGGGGGAAGTGCGCTAAGACAACATAACCTGTGTTTTCTGAGATGTGAAGACCTGACTTGAAAGAACGGTCACAGGACCATAGATTCAGAGCTGGATGGGACCTCAGAGACCAGTGAATCCAACTCCTCATTTTACAAAGGAAGAAACGAGGTGTGAAGGGGCTTCCCTGAGGCCCCACAGATGGGAAGTGTTAGAGACAGGATATGAACCCAGGCCCCCTGGCTCCAAAGCCAGAATCCTTCCCACTAGAGCAGGTTGGCTCCCAGGCTGCCTTCTGCAGCTGGCTTTTCAATGTGCAGTTCAGATGGGCTGGTGATGGCCTCCTTTGGTGGCCCAACTGCTAGAGGTGATGGTGGCATCTGGATGGCAGGGGCGTGGAGGGATGGCTGCTGAGTGTGACATATCACCACCTCCCATCGAGGAGCTCAGCTGAAGAGAGGCAACGTTGGGATTGCCGGGCTTAGGTGGGGCTCTTGTTTCAGAACAAAACTACTTCCTGAGCCCAGTCTCTTGCTTAGCTGTGCTCAGAGGGAAAGAAGGAAAAGACACAGCCCTTGCCTTGGAGGAGCTCAGTCTTAGGAAGGAGGGCTCACAGACCTGTCCATTCCAGTCGGGAGCATTGGAGAACTGAGTTCAGATTCCACCTCTGATACTTAATAGCGTGTGACTCAGGGCAAATCACTTAACTTCCTCAACTCTAAGATGAGAATAATAGTATCATTGTACCTGCCTCACAAGGTGGCTGTGCAGCTCAGACAAGGTTATGAAAAGGCATTATCTGGCTTGGAGAAAAGACGGAAACCATGTAAGGAGTATTTGAGGTGGACTTTGAAAGGAGGATAGGATTTCAGCTGGTGGAAATAGAGGGTAGCCACCCACCTCCACCACCAGGCAGGAAGGGACAGTGTGAGCTAAGATAGGCTGGCATCCTGATATGTTTTCCAGCCGAGCGCTGGCTCTTTGTTCTTGGCTGGAGGAGTGGAGGAGGAGGAAGAGAACTGGTAGACCCCACCTCTCATATACCCTGTAGAATGGTCCAGGATGCTCAAGCTTTGCCCTCCTTCTTCAAACACAGGATCGTAGGATTCTAAATCTAGAGTTTGAAGGTGCCCCAGAGCTGATCTAGGCAACCCTCTCATTTTAAAGAGGGAAACTGAGGCCCCCAAGATGATACAACCAGTAAATAGAAGAGCAGTGATGTGAACCCAGATCATGGGATTAGAGCCCCAAGAGATCTGAAATGAGCTTCCAATTCTGTTATTTTACAGACAAAGAAACCGAAGCTCACACAAGTCAAGTGACTTGGCCAAAGTCACACAGGTAGTAATTGTCAGAGGTGGGACTTGAACCCAGGTCTGTATATTCCAGGAGCATTTTCCATTGTGCCACACTGCCTTGGTCTCATTCTATAGAGTTGGTGTGCCCTAAACCTTGCCTCAAGACCCCAAGCCTGTACAGAGCCTGTGCTGGTGGTAAGGTCTGGATGAAAGGAGCTCCCCCAAGGGGCTTAAACCTTCTCCCCATTTTGGGTACAAGTGATGGGACGCTGCCTGGTGCCTTCTGCTTCTCCCTCTTTCCCCTCTGCTTGGCCTAGCATATGGCATGGTACATGGCACATAGGTGCTTTTAATAAATGATTAGTGGTAATATTTAATTATAATTATATAAATTATATTTAATGATTCTATTAATAATATCTAATAAATGACTGCTTCATCAGGACTGGGCCACCACGCCAGGCCGTGGCCCCAGCCAGGAGTCTGGCCCTTCAGCCTGTGAATGGACTCATTCAGAGAGACACTCATTTCCCAGAGCTGTGAGAGAGCATGTGCCCTGTGTGGAAAGCCTCAGAATATTAGAACTGGAAGGGCTCTTAGAAATCATCTGGTTCTAGGATCTATGACCCTAGGTGTAGTGTTGGAAGGAACCTCCAATCAAATCCACCCCCCCTCATTTTACAGGTGGGGAAACTAAGGCCCAGAAAGGGGAAGTGACTTAGGATCCCAGATCTTGAGCTAGAAGGCACCTCAGAGGCCCTTAATTTTACAGATGGGGAAACTGAGGCACAAAGAAGGGGCATGATCTCCTAGGTTTCTACAGAAAGAGAGCTAGGACCAGAGTTCTGGCCTTCCTGCCTCCCAGGTCACTCCTATTATCCACTACCCAAACTTTCTTCTTAGTTCTGGGCTCTCTGGTTTGGGGCCTGAGTGCCCTCCGGTCATCTTTGAGCAGTACCTTTCATCCCCAGAGGCATAGGGTGAAGGGAGATGGGTCATACCAGGCCCCAGCACATCCAAGCACCTGGATAACACAGAGATTCTCCTGGGTGGGACCTGAGTTCCCCATTGCACTCTGAGAGCTTTGGAAGCTACACTGGGGATTGGAAGCATTAGAAAAAAGATGAGGAAGGTGTTAAATCAAGGGCAAAGAGCTTGTTGGAGAGAGGAGGGAAGGAAGGAGATGGAGAAAGGGGGGGAGGGATAGAATGAGAGAGAAGAGAGAGAGAGAAGCAGAGAGAGGAGACAGACAGTGAGAGAACAAGAGAGAGAGAAAGGAGAATGAGAGAGAGAAAGGGAGAATGAGAGAGAAGAGAGAGAGAGAAGCAGAGAGAGGAGACAGAATGACAGAGAGAGGACAAGAGAGAGAAAGAGGGAGAATGAGAGAGAAAAGAGAGAGACAGAGAGGATATTAACATAGCATGGTCTTTTTACTTGAATATGAAAAACTGAACTCAAGGGGCAAAGACTGAGTCCATCCTGTTTGTCCTGAAGGCAGGTAGCTGAGCTCTGATCTCACTGTCCCTCTGCACCTGTGCCCAAGGCATGACCAGTACAGTGACTTCCAGTTACTTCAGATTGGAACTCTATGTGAAGATCATAGATTCAGACCTGGAGGGGCCTGGAGAGGCCACCAACTCAACCTCTTTCTTTTACACGTGAAGAAACTGAGCCCTAGAGTTCTTACATGACTTGTCCAAGGTCACGCAGCCAGCACTTTTATCCCAGGTCACAGGCTCACAGCCATAGAGTCTTGAAGGCTTTGAGGTGGGGCATGGGCCAAGTGAGCCCCCGGTGTCAGGGGCCCACAGGGGACTCCTGTGGCCTGATGGGTGTTTACCTCTGCCCTGGTCCCACAACGCAACATAGCTGTCAGCCGCCAAGGCTGACCAAGTGTTTCTAGTATCAGGGCTTGTGATGATAACTTCTAGATGTCTTAAAAGCATTCAGTCTTTTCTGAATAACCCTGAAGACCAAGCCACAGAAAGAGCCCTGACTTGGGAGTCAGAAGACCTGAATTGCATTCTCACCTCTGATGCTTCCTGCCTCTGTGACCCTGGGCAAATCCACTCCCTAGCTTGGACCTCAGTTTCCTGCTCTGTAAAATTAAAGGGTTGGAGGAGACGTCCTCTATCCCTTCTAGCTCTGTATCTGTGACACCAAGTCATTTCATCTTGCTGGGCTGCGGTAAAGTGAGTCAAATGGAGTGGTCAGCCTCTGATGATCCAGCCAGCTCTAGAGCTAAGATCCTAGGGTCAGTATCCTCATGGGCTGCAAGTACCTTTCATCCCTCCAAAGCCTTCTGAAAATGGATGGATAGGTAGACAGATAGATAGAGAGGAAGATGAGTGGATGGATGGGAATATGAATGGATAGATAAACAGATGGATGGATAGATAGATTCATTCCCTGGTAGAATGTAGACTCCTTGTTTCACTTCTGTCTTCATATTCTCAATGCTTGTCATACAGTAGGCGCTCAATAAATGTTTTTTGATTCATACATATGGATCTGGAAGGGCATAATGCATTTTGCAGGTGAGAAAAGTTACCCTCAGAGAGGCTGAATGACTTGTCCAGGGTTACACGGCTCCTGCTTTCCATTTTAGCCACTTGTCAGAGAAGGGTGAGTTTTTAGATTGACTCAACCATACAACTCTCTACATTTAGGGGATAAAAGCCAGCACACCCCAGCTGTTACCTGCCCAGCACCTCCTCAGTAGCATCAGCTGTGGGGGGAAGGGGTACAGATCTCTTCATCCCCAGCCCCTTCTGCCAGACAACGGTCTGCTCCCTGGGAGCCAATCACACACTTTTGGTGACAGGATTGACTCAGCCAGAACATCTGAGCCTTGCAAAAAGAAACCAATGTTCCCTGAGAAGGGGGAAGGCTAGAGTACTCTCTGCCCAGTGCCTGTAACTTCCCTGGGGGAAGAGTTTCCACACCTGTTGAGACCTGTCTCAAAGTCAGTCATTTCCTGAGCCTGGGTAACTTCCCAGAGAAGCAGCCTGGGGAGGCCTCTGTAAATCATGTGTGTTTCACAGCCAGACAAAGACATGTCTGTTGTCTGGGGGGAAAGAGTGTTTATATACTTAGCAAACTCATGTTCAAGTTTGCAGAAAATCAGCTGCAAACGACATGAGAATAAAGGTGCTCTGATAAATATAGTCTTGGGGTGGCTGGTGAGAGAGTAAAGTTCTTCTGATTTGAATTTTAACTTTAAGGCAAAGTCTGTGAATCATGAGTGGGTTCAGAGGGTCAGATCCCAGCACTACTAGTAAGAACCTCCGGCCAGTTTCTCCTCTCTAGCCCTGACTTTCCTCATCTATAAAATGGGAAGAATAGTACTTGCCCTGTCCTCCCTCTACCCTCATTGGCTGTTGATGATGGTGGTCAAGAAGGCCAAATTTGAACGAGGCCTCAAAGAATAGGTAGAAACCTGGGGTAAATGGAAAGAGCATTGGATGTAGGAGTCAAAAGATCTGGGTTCAGATTCTGCCTCCCAGCCTTGTTCCTTGCATGCTTCAGTAATTGGATTCACCCTCATTGCCCTAAACTACTTTGTATCTATTTTGAATTAACTCATTTGTGTAAATGTTGTCTCTCCAACCCAACCCCCACCACGGCACTGGAATGTAAGCCCAAAGCAGAGAGGTGTCAGAATACTTTGTTCTCACTTAACATTCCAGGCACTCAGTGTCCTCATCTGATAAATGGAGTGGGAGCTGATTTACTGGTAAATAGCATCTGCCCTGTATACACCTCCAAGGTTTGTTTTGATAATGAGATAAGATCGTAGATATGAAAGTATTTTGCAAACTGGAAATTTGCTATGAAGATTTCAGATTTGGTCATATCCACTGGGAAATGGGTCTGTAGGCTCTGACATCCACCCTTCCCCCACATGGTCATCAGAAGCAGACTCCTATCCTGCTCTACAGGAAAATAGAAGGGGAAGGGGATAAGAGAAGGGAGGGGGGAGAGACAGAAGAGAAGGCAGACCAGGGGAAGGGGTATTCAGAATGCATGCCATCTTGGGGTGGGGGGGAGCAGGGAGAAATTTGGAACTCAAAAACTTGTGGAAGTGAATATTGAAAACTAAAAATAAATTTATATTAAAAAAAAAGCAGACTCCATTTATACGCAGGATCATAGATTTAGAAGTGAAAGGGACCTTAGAAGACATCTAGGCCAAGGGCTTCCGAAAAGTTAGTGATTTATTTGCCCAAGGTCATACCAGTTAGTAAGAAGCTGAATCAAGAACTTAGGTCTCCTTCACCATGAATCCAGCCCATTGATTCCCACTGAATGGATAGATTGTTCTTGACGTCACCAGCGGGGGCTTTTCAGCCTGAGTTCTGAGTTTTGCAGCACATAGGACTTTACTTGCTGGTGTTCTTTGGCTTGCTGGACCCTGCTACCAGAAATAGGCATTTTCTCAGCTGTTTTCTCACTGAATCATGGCTGTGTCAAAAAAAAAAAACCCATCTTACCAAGAATTTGGCGGCAAGAACCCTAAGAATCGGTACGATCCTGATCCAGGATCCATTGCTCAAAAGAAATCTAGCCTCACTTGTAGATAACTGTGGTTATCCCTGCTCAAGCACAGGGGCGAAGCCTTCAAGACTGAGCACGTGGATGCTGGAATTTCAAAGCCCAGAATATATTAAAAAAAAAAAAGCACTCGATAACTTGGAGAACATCGGAATTAATCGTTTGCATTTTTAGGTAATCTTGTCAGCCTCAGTCTGTGAACATTATTCTAAATGTGTGCTGTATTTTAGGCCATCTGTTTCTTGGGGGACTTATTGCTGGCGTGGACAGGTCCACCATGATGGAGACATAGCTGTATAGCTTTGCCTCAGTTTCCTCCTATAAAGTGAGCGTGTTGCCCTAGGGGTTTCTCATCTCCTTTTGAGCTCAAACGTTTTCAGCTTCTCCTAGCCCTAATTAATCAATCAGCCAGTCACCAAGAAGGTGTTAAGTGCCTACTCTGTGCCAGGCTCTGTGTTAGATACTGGAAATGCAAAGGTGAAAATGAAGCCTCCAGGAGGTTACATTCTATAGGGAAGAGATTCTTGTCCATGTCTGTGAACATGCATAGGGACCCTTGGGGGGAGGGGAATTACATTTTTATTTTCACTCACTTCTAATGGAAATTTAGTGTTTCCTTTAATTATGAAGGAAAATACTCTGAGAAGGGGTCCATAGGTTTCATCAGATTGCCTAAGGTCTCCAGGATACAAAAGAAAGGTGAAGTACCCCTGCTATAGGGGAATAAAACATGGTCATATAGATATACGGGCAGGTACAAATGTGCAGGGCAGCTAGGTGGCGCCAGAGTGCATACAGCGCGGGGCCTGGACTTGGGGAGTCTTACTTTTCTGAGTTCAAATCTGGCTTCAGACACTACTTACTAACTGTGTGACCCTGGGCAAGTCACTTCACCCTGTTTGCCTCCGTTTCCTCATCTGCAAAATGAGCTGGAGAAGGAAATGGTAAACCACTCCATTTCTTTGATGAGAAAACCCCAAATGAGGTCAGGAAGAATTGGACACGACTCAGAAAAAACCAAACAACAAATAACAAATGTATATGAAATAAATGCAAGGTGATTTGAGAATGGGAAGTACTACCATGGTGAAGAGTTGTGGGGAGGATCAGGAAAGGTGTCAAGTCAAAGGGAGAGTCTGACCTGAGCATCGAAGGAAATCTGAGATTCTGAGAGGCTGAGGTGAGGATGGGGTGCCCTCCAGGAACTTAACATGTCATGGGGCTGTAGGGTCTTAGATTTAGCGCTGGAAGGGACCTTAAAGACTCTCGAGTCCAACCTTTTCATTTTCCGGAGGCCTAGGGAGTTGAAGTGACTTACCCAGTATCACATAACTAGTAACTCTCTGGGGTAGGATTTGAACTCGGATCTTCCTGAATCCCAGTCCAATGCTCCATCCACTACTCCCTGCTGCCTCTGCTATGCCAATGTGTCCAGAATGAAACCAGTTATCTTCACCTCCTCCCCATTTCCCCCCCACTCCCCAACACACCACACCAATCCCACCTCCTCCAAACTTCCCTATGTCTATTCACAACATCTTCCGTTGCTCAGAGTCACCCTTGGCTCCTTCCTCTCCCTCAGTCCCCGGTCCCCATCGGCTGCCGGATCTGCCCTCTTTTCTCTCTTCCATTTCCTTCTCCCCGCTCTGATGCCGTGACTCCCCTGGCCACCCCCAAACTTGGCATTCCGTCTCTTTTCTGTCTCCCAGCATTCACACAGGTCACTCTCTGGAGCACAGAATGCATGCCTGAGTCATCACCACTCCCCAGACTCCTTCTAATAGATCCGGGCTCTGCCTTTTCCAGGGACCCCCCTTCAGTCCCTTCTCCAATTGCCTTGTATCATGTCTCCTTACTTAGGGTTAGAGTGATAAAGGAGATGGGGAGCTGGCTTTGGTGCCTAGAAGATCTCAGGTAGCGCTCTTGACACACACTAGCCGAATGACCTTGGGCAAGTCATCTCAAGAGCCGGCGCCTCAGGCAGCACTCAACACTGTAAATTTTAGAGGAGGCCAGGCCTGCATCAGTCGAGGAAAACGTGTCTTGATGCTCACCTTCGCTGAGGTGATTCTCTTACCTCTTGGAAGGAGATCCGGTGCACCCAAACTTGTAAGTGCCATGGAGCTTCTGAGTTAATTCTACCCAAAAGTCTCTCTTCCTGAGACATGATTCCCAGCAGCAAGTAGGATAGGCAAAGGAAGACGTGAGGAGAAGACAGTAAGTGATGATAATAATCCCTTAGGCTTATAGTTTTCAAAGAACTTTCATATCTAGCAATCTCACTTTATTCTCATGACAACCCTGTGAGATGGGCAGGGCCATGTTATTATCATCATTTTACTCAATCTTCTGATTGAGGCCCACTAAAGTTAATTCCCTGAGGTCACACAACTTGCAAATAGGGGGCTTGGAGAATTCCCTCTAATGCAGGGCTCCTGTAAATGGTGCTTATTACCTATGTGACCTTGGACAAGTCACTTAGCAGGCACACACGCGCGCATGCGTGCGCGCACACACACATACACACACACCACACACACACACACACACACACACAGCCTTAATTTCCTCATCTGCAAAAAGAGTTGGGCTAAATGACCACTGATGGTCCCTTTAGCTCTAAAAATGTGTGATTCTGTGGTTTGACCTGTCAGTGTCTCTGGCATTCAGTTTCCTCATCTGTAAAGTAAGGAGCCCTAGATGACCTTTTGAGGTCCCTTCCTGCCCTAGGACCTCCAAAACAAAATACCAACAAAAATACCTTCTACATGATTCCTTTTCTGATTTCCCCCAGTTGCTCAGGTCCTTCCCACCAAAAGTTTATCCTGTATTTACCTTAATTATATTATTGCAAGTGCTTATTTCTCTGCTTATTGTCTTACCTAATAGAATGCAAGTTCCATGAGGGCGCAGGACCTGTTACAATAACTGTTTACTGATTGATTGATTGATACAGATACACTGTTCTGTTGAATATCTGTGGAGAGCAGGGATCTTCCAGCTGTCCAAGACAATGTTATTCATCCCCAAGGGCACCAGGTTCTGAATCACGCTGCTTTTGGGGGTGCAAATGATTCAGGGGGAGAGTAGCAAGCAGAAAGGGGCATTCATGATAGTTGATACACATTCCTAATGTGATTTAAAGTCCATTTATGGCGAGCATTATTCTACAAAGGAACAACCGAAGATTAGAATCCATTTTCGGTCATAAATTTTGCAAGAGCCAATGGGAGACATTCATACAGACTTAAATTTAAGGCAGGGGTGGCGGGATTCTTCACTTTGTTTTCAGCTTGGCAGCTAATGGGAAGACAGGAATAAACAAAGCCTTAACCGTGAAGCAGGGAAGGCCTACGAGAATTTGTGTAGCTTTCTTTCCAGAAACAACACTGAGTTTCCTCTTCCACACTCCCCAGATCCCCTCTGATCCATAAGCCAGCTTTGCATAATTTCGTAATTCATTTTTGTCATCTCATCTCCAGAAGTGACATGAGCAGGAATATTAACTATATCATACACATGCTCAGACTTATTGAGCATTTATTTTCACTAATGACAATTTTAATTCATGTTCTCCAGTGGGTTCAGGTTCATGAAGGGCTTTCCTTGCAACTATGAAGTAGGTGGAGAAAGCAGTAATATTCCTATTTCATGGATGAAGAAAATGATCTACAGAGAAGACTTGCTCAAAGTCACAGAACCAATACGTGTTGGTTCATTTTGTGTGCTGGTCTCTTTTCCAGTCCTTGTGTTTGCTGCTCATTATAAGGTCACAGGATCACAGGCTCAGAGCTGGGGAGGGACCAACGTACTTCATTTAACAGATGAGGAAACTGAGGCCCAGAGAAGGAAGTGTCCAACACGGGTTGTTATTTTCATTTTTAAAAATGAAGCGAGATTGGGACTAAACCTATAATTTCGATGATATAAGGGATTCTCAGAGGAGGAAAATCCCTTTAACAATATAGGTCACCCCTGCCTTTGCAACTTATGGTCATGAAGCAGGGGTTCTTACCCTGGAGTCCGTGAACTTGTTTATAACCTCTCTGGCCCTCAGTGATCTCATCTGTAAGGTGAGGGGGTTAGACTGTGTGACCTTTGAGGTCTTTTCCAGCTCAACCAATAGGATAACAGGACCTTCCAGCAAAGGTTCTAAACCAGAGATCTGCATTACAGTTTCGTGTGTGTGTGTGTGTGTGTGTGTGTGTGTGTGTGTGTGTGTGTGTTGAAAACAGTATTTCAAGTTAATTGATCTCCTCTATAATCCTAAGTATTTTATTGTATACCTTTAAGAACCCCTGGAGATTTGCCTAGACTCACAGGGGTGGGAACCTCTGGCCTTGAGGCCACATGTGACCTTTAAGGGCTGCACTTGAGGAGTAGAGGGCCACATGTGGCCTCAAGCCACAGGTTCTTCCCACCTGACCTAGAGGACTGAGAAGTTAGGTGACTTGCCCAGGGTCACAGAGTCAGTATGTGTCAAAGTCAAGACTTGAACTCGGGTCTTCCTGGTTTCATGGCAAGCCATCCACCCATTTTGCATTGTTAAATGTCAGATTTAAAAGGGTTTTTAAAAAAATTACAAGCATTTATTTCTTTTTTAATAGTATTTTTTGCCAGTTACATGTCAAGACAATTTTTAGCATTCATTTTTACAAGATTTTGAGTACCAAATTTTTCTCCCTTCTTTCTTCCCCTCCCCTCTTCTTAAGAGGGTAGGCAATTTGATATAGGTTATACATGTGTTATCGTGTAAAACATATTTCCATATGAGTCACAGTTGTGAAAGAAGAAACAAATCAAAAGGGAAAGAAAAAATAGAGTAAGTGAAAATGATATGCTTTGATCTGCATTCAGAGTCCATCAGTTGTGTATCTGCATGCGGGCAGCATTTTCTTTGATGAATCCTTTCTGCTTCTCTTGGACCATGGTGTTACTGAGAAGAGCGGCGTCATCCGCGGTTGATCATCACACAGCGTTGTTAATACCGTGTACAGTGTTCTCCTGGTCCTGCTCATTTCACTGCGTATTGGTTCTTGCAAGTCTTCTTGGAAGGTTTTTCTGAAGTCTGCCTGTTCATCATTTCTTATTGCACGATAATATTCCATTATATTCATATGCCACAGCTTTGTTCAGCCATTCCAGTTTCCAGTATTTTGCCACCATGAAAGGGGCTGCTATAAATATTTTTGCACATGGTAGGCCCTTTTCCCTTTTGGATGATTTTTTTTGGGCTATAGACCTAGTAGTGGTATTGCTGGACCAAAGGGTATACACAGTTTTATAGCCCTTTGGGCATAGTTCCAAATTGCTCTCCAGAATGGTTGGATCAGTTCACAACTCCACCAATAGTGCATTGGTGTCCCAGTTTTCCCACATTCTCTCCAACATTTATCATTGTCCTTTTTTGTCATATTAGCCAATCTGAGAGGTGTGAGGTGGTACCTCAGAGTTGTTTTAATTTGCATTTCTCTAATCAAAAGTGATTTAGAGCACTTCCTCATATGCCCATAGACAGCTTTGATTTCTTCATCTGAAAACCACCTGTTCATATCCTTTGAACATTTCTCAACTGGGGAATGGCTTGTATTCTTCTAAATTTGACTCAGTCCTTTTATATTTGAGAAATGAGGCCTTTATCAGAGACAGTTGCTGTAAAAATCATTTCCCAGCTTTCTGCTTTCCTTCTAATCTTGGTTGCACTGGTTTTGTTTGTACAAAAGCCTTTTAATTTAATGTAATCAAAATCATCTATTTTATATTTCATAATGCTCTCTATCTCTTGTTTGGTCATAAATTCTTCTCTTCTCCATAGATCTGACAGGTAAATTATTCCTTGCTTTCCTAATTTGCTTATGGCATTACCCTTTATGTCTAAATCATTTTGACCTTATCTTGATATATGGTATGAGATGTTAGTCTATGCCTAGTTTCTGCCATATTATTTTCTAGTTTTCCCGCAGTTTTTGTCGATTTTTTTGTCAAATAGTGAGTTCTTGTCCCAAAGGCTTGGGTTTTTGGGCTTATCAAGCGCTGGGTTACTGTGGTCATTTACCACTGTGTTTTGTGTGTCTGATCTATTCCACTAATGCACTACTCTGTTTCTTAGCCAAGACCAGATAGTTTTGATGACTATTGCTTTATAATATAGTTTAAGATCTGGTATTGCTGGGCCACCTTCCTTTGTATTTTTTTTTTCATTAATTCCCTTGATATTTTTGACCTCTTGTTCTTTCAGATGAGTTTTATTGTTATCTTTTCTAGCTCTATAAATAATTTTAGATAGTTTGATTGGTATGGCACTGAATAAGTAAATTAACTTAGGTAGGATTGTCAGTTTTATTATATTAGCTTGACCTACCCATGAGCAATTGATATTTTTCCAATTGTTTATTTTGTGAAAAGTGTTTTGTAATTGTGTTCATATAATTTCTGGGTTTGTCTTGGCAGGGAGGCTCCTAAGTATTTTATTGTTTATTGTTATTTTAAATGGAATTTCTCTTTCTATCTCTTGCTGCTCAGCTTTGTTGGTCATATATAAGAAATGCTGATGGTTATTTGAGTTTATCTTATATCCTGCAACTTTGCTAAAGTTGTTAATTATTTCAAGTAGTTTTTTAATTGATTCTCTAAGTATACCATCATATCATCTGCAAAGAGTGATAGTTTTATTTCCTCGTTGCCTATTCTAATTATTTTGATTTCTTTTTCTTCTCTTATTGCAATAGCTAACATTTCTAGTACTGTATTGAATAATAGTGATGATAATGGGCATCCTTGTTTCACACCTGATCTTATTGGGAAGGCTTCTAGCCTATGCCCATTACAGATAATGCTTGCTGATGGTTTTAGATAGATACTGCTTATCATTTTAAGAAAAACTCTCTTTATTCCTATGCTCTCTGGTGTTTTTAATAGAAATGGGTGCTGTATTTTTCAAAAGCTTTTTCAGCATATATTGAGATAATCATATGATTTCTGTTGATTTTGTTATTCATATTGAACCAACTCTGCATTCCTGGTATACATCCCACCTGGTTGTAGCATACAGTGCTTGTGATATATTGCTATAATTGCCTTGCTACTATTTTGTTCAAAATTTTTGCATCATTCAGACCAAACACTTGACACTTACTAGCTGTGTGACCCTGGGCAAGTCACTTAACCCCAACTGCCTAAAAAAAAAATTTTTTTTTTTAATTTTGCATCAATAGTCATTAGGGAAATTGGTCTATAATTTTCTTTCTCTGTTTTACCTCTTCCTGGTTTAGGTATCAGCACCATATTTGTGTCATAAGAAGAGTTTGGTAGGACTCCACCTGTTTTTCCATATAGTTTCTATAGTATTGGAATTAATTGTTCTTTAAATGTTTGATAGAATTCACTTGTAAACTCATCTGACCCTGGGGATTTTTTCTTAGGGAGTTCATTAATGGCTCGTTCTATTTCTTTTTCTATGATGGAGTTATTTAGGCATTCTATTTCCTGATCTGTTCACCTAGGTAGTTTATATTTTCATAAACATCCATCGATTTCTCCCAGGTTATTAGACTTATTGGCATATAACTGGGCAAAATGTTTCCTCATGATTGCTTTAATTTCTTCTTCTTTGGTGGGTGATTTTACCCTTTTAATTTTTAACACTGGCTATTTGGTTTTCTTCTTTCTTTTAATCAGTTTAACCAATGGTTTACCTGTTATTGGTTTTTTCATAAAAACCAGCTCCTAGTTTTATTTATTAGTTCAATAGTTTTTTTTTTAACTTTTGATTTTATTAATCTCATGTTTGATTTTTAGGATTTCCAATTTGGTGCTCAGTTGAGAATTTTTAATTTATTATTTTTCTGGTTCTTTTAGTTGCATGCCCAATTTATCTCTTTTTCCATTGCTCCCCCACCTCAATTGAGGAAGAAGAAAGAAAGGCAGGATAATCACAAATCTGCATGGTCCAGGAAAGCAAAATCTCTCATGGGCATGTCTAAAAATATACATCTCATTCTACATCTTGTATCGATCACATCTCTAGCAGGTGAATGACATGTTCCATCTTAAGGCCCCTGGACTTAGGGTTTATCATTGCATTGATCAGAGTTCTAAAGTAAAAAGATTTTTTAATTAGTGTTGCGGCCAGGATTTTAAACCAGGTTTTCTTACTCATGTCCATTGACCTTTCCTATCTCTCTGGTGCCTTGTAAGAGATCCCTTGTAAGGAACTGATGGCTCCTTCTATTCTCCATTCCTTGAGTATTTCTGGGTTTTGTGGAGGAAGGCATGTTTCGTGTATACACACGCGCATGTATGTATGTATACATACACATACATATGTGTATACATATACATATATACACACACATATATACATACACATATATACACGTGTGTGTATGTATAAGATGACCTTGCATCTTGCAGGTCCCAGCAAAGTTGTAGTAGGGACGTCTGCCATTGTGTTCTGCATGACTAGTCAACCTGTCTTTCCATGCTATTGGCTTCAAGCTGGCTCATCTTCATCTCTCTGTTGAGTGCAGAGCTGTGCTGCCTAATGGATTAGGGGAGAAATCAGTGTTTGTTCCCTCATCCTGGGTGTTTATAAATTGGTATTAATTACTGTGAGAGAAGCAGTCCATGCCTGAGTTGCCACAAAGGGTCTGCATCCACTTCCATAATTCGCCTGTCCAGATGGCAAACAATATATCTCAGTTCGCAAAATGGGGTCCCTGGTTCTGGGCAGGGCCCATATGTAGTTCCCTTAATGGGGACTAATTGGAGTCATTATGCCTGTTATAAATCAAAACAGGGTTCCCACTCTGTGCTGGGACAAGCCATGCTGTGCCGTAATGAAGAGACAGTGAGCTGTCCCCAGGACGCTGGAGATTGGGAGGGAGATAGAGAGGGTGAAAAAATAAATAAGGATTTTTTTTTTTTAAGGAGAGAGATCCAAGTATGTGTGTGGATAGCAGGGACAGAGCCAGGAGATTGGGCGGGGTGCAGGGGGAGGTTACAGGGGAAAACTGAAGATGAATGTCATTGCTTTCCACGTGACCCATCTGTCAATCAGGAGTTAGTATCATTCGTTAGGTGCCTACTGTATACAAGGCACTGGGCTAAACACTGGGAAAGCAAAAGCCTCTCTAGATCCTCCCAGTATAATGGACGGAGGCTATGTACAAACAAGATATAGATGGGGTAAATTTGGAGTAATCAGCATTTATTGAGTGCTTACTGCGTACTAGGAACTGTGCTAATTAAGGAGAATGCCAAGAAACACAGTCCTTTCCTTCAAGGAGCACACATTCAAATGGGGGAGTTAACGTGTCAATACCTAGGTACATACAAATAGCTAGCATTTATGTAACACTGAGGTTTGCAAAGCATTTTCCATGTATTATCTCTGTTGATCCTCACGACAACCCTATGAAGTACAGATGAAGAAACTGAGGCAGGCAGAGGTGAAGTGACTTGTCCAGGGTCACATTAGTGTCTGCAGCAGGATTTGAACTCATGACCTCCTGATTCCAAGTCCAGCACTCTTTCCCCTATGCTACTTAGATGCTTAATACATAGATGCAGAGTAGATGAGGGTAATCTGAGAGGGGAAGGCATTAGCAGCTAGAGGGAGCAGAAGAGGCCTCCCGGGGATGGTGGGATTGGGGCTGTAACTTCAAGAGAAAGTGAAGCGGAGGCGAGAAGAGGGAACATTAGGGGTCTGGAATCTATACATTCTCATCTCTCCCTCAAACTCAGATCCTCATTTTTCACTACTGACTCAGGAGTCCCCATTCTTGAGCCTGTCATTCAAGGCCCTCAACCATCGACAACCTTATCTCCCAAGGCTCCTCTTCGCTCAGCCCTCTGCTGTAGTCAGTCAGGAGGTCTTCAAGGTTCCAGCACAGACTGTGCTCATTTTCTGTTTCCGCACCTTTGCCCATACAGTACCTCCTCCCTAAAGTGCCCTCTCCAGCATCTGTCCAGATTCTTGAGTCTAGCTCAAGACACGCCTCCTCCTGAAAGTCTTTAAAGAGAACTTGGACCCCATCAGTGGTGTCCTATTCTCGAGGACCTCTCGCTTTGCTCTTGGCTTGTGCTCACTGGCTTCACTCATTCACTGGGCCCCCAAATTAACTGTACCCCTACATGCCACTGTGAATGCCCCCCGTGTCTCTTTCTTCAGGCCCCAGCCTGAAGGGTTTATGGGCAACAGGACAAGGCATGCGAGTGTACAGGCACGTGCCGAATTGAGTATCAGCCAGTCAGCAAACATTGGGTCGCTCCCCAGGTTCTTGCTGCTTAACCAGCCAGAGGAATTGATTGATCTCCCCGTATGGAAGGCAGCTTATGATTGACTGATTGATGACATCTACTTCCCAGAGTTGTTCTGAAGGTCAGATGGGACAATGTGTGCAGAGTGGTCTGCCAGCTCTGAAGTCCTGAAAAAATGTCTTCATTATTAGGTCCTCAAAGCAGTGGGACCAGACCTCATCGCTTCACAAAGGAGGAGGGAAAGGAAGAGGCATTTATTAAGTGCCGGCTGTGTGCCAGGCGCCATGCTAGGAGCTTTCCAAATATTATCTCGTTTGATTCTCACAACAGCTCTGTGAAGTAGGTGCCACTATTGTATTATTCGCATTATAGAGTTGATGGAATTGAGGCAGACAGGCTCAGTGACTTGTCTAGGGTGATACTTCTTGAAAGTGTTTGAGGCCAGATTGGATCTTCCTAACCCAAGCCTAGTACTGTATCAGTGCTGCATCACCTAGCTCTGCTTCTCATGAAGCATCCCCCTTCATAACTTTGAGCTCTCTGTCTCTCTCTTTCTGTCTCTGTCTCTCTGTGTGTCTCTGAATGTGTGTGTGTGTGTGTGTGTGTGTTTCTGTCTTTCTCTCTCTTTCTTTTTGTTGATTATCTTCAGTTTACCCTGACAGCACCTTCTGTGTGGCCCCCTCCTCTTGATTCATTCACTGGTGAATATATACTTCCCAGGCTAAGCTGTTCCAGCCCTGACTGCCCTCTGGGCAAGTAAGCACTTTGGACTGTGAGTTAGGCACCATCTTTGGTTCAGAAACACCAAGATGAATCAGTCCCTCTCTTTCTGAGCTGCCCATGGACCTGTCTCTTTCACAGCAGAATCTGCGTGGTCTTTTAAGATCAGACCAATAAATCAGCATTCACTAAGTACCCACCGTGTGCCAGGCACTGAGTATACATAGAAAAAAATGAAATGATCCCTCCTTGGATTGTCAATTCAGAGTCAGAAGGGACCTTAGAGTCCATGTTGTCCAGTCACTTCAGTCCATAAGCACTTATGTGCAAGTCAGGCACTGTGCAAAGTTTTGGGGATACAAAGAGAGGCAAAAACATGGTCATTTTACAGATGAGGAAACTGAGGCTCACAGTGATGAAAATGACCTGCTTTGTGTCATGTAAGCTAGTATATGTCGCCAGGTTTTCCAGCACTCAATTAAAGCTACTTCACACACGTCCTCCATCCCCATTCCCTGCCTGTGCTCCTCTAATTGGCTAAAAGGTGATTACAGGCCTCCCTCTCCCAAGGGCACCTTGTTGTCTATTAATGTTTTATAAAGATACAAAGGCAAATATTGGTTCTCTAGTTTCCTGCTGTACGTTGGAGAAGTGATTTCTTCTCTCCTTCCCTCTCCGTTGTGTCCTGAAGTCAACTTTCCATCCCCTGCCCGTCCACAGACTTATTCCTGAACTATTCATTTAGCCATAAGCCACGGGGGTCTCGTGACGTCTCCTCTAGCCCAGACATGAGCTGTTCCCTTTGTCTGTTTTAAGTCGTTGTTGTCGAAGCTTTCACAAGTATGTTTTGTCTCTCCGTCTGGATTCTAGACTCTCAGTGTTAAGATTATGCCTCCTGTGGCCTCAGCTCGCCCAGAACAGGAGCTTAATGGCTATGTTGGTTTGATTCCTAGAAGAGAAGAGAGACGCTCTAGCTCTCTCTTTGTGATGGCCCGGCCTGCCCAGTACAGTGACTAACACTATCATATACCCTGGCAGAGGGAAATGCAGAGCACTTAAGGGTTTGTCCAGGTCTCAAGATCTGAGCCTTGTTCTCTTTGTAAAGCACTGACTTTGTCCTTGCCACACGTCCAGCCCGCTTTAGAGTCGACCTATTGAGTCCAACTCTTTTGTGTTACAAATGAAGAAACTGAGAGTGACTGGACTAGAGATACAGACCCAGGCGCCATCTGAGAAGGGATTGGTACTTAGGTCTTCCTCACTTCCTGTCTAATTTTCAGTTTCTTCCCCCGATTTATCCTCCTCCTCCCCGCCCCCCAAATATGAGGGTCGTCTAAGGTTCTGTCCTATCTCCCCCACCTTCTCTTTGTTCCATTAGAGGACCATTGAATTACGCATAGGCTGATACGCTTACAGCTAGAAGGGACTGGAGGTCATCTTGTCCAACCCCCTCATTTTACAGATGGGGAAACTGAGATCCTAGGAAGTAATGCAACGTGCCCAGGGTCACACGAGGAAGGTCAAGATGAGGGAATTGGGACAAGCAGAAGCTGGCCATGTGCTCCATTGGCACCCCTCACCAAGAGTGGGAGGACCCCAAGGGCAGGGTTTTAGCAGGCTGGGGGTACAGCTGCCTTGGGTGCCAACGCCTGGTGCGAGTGTGTGGACTGAGCCCCCTGCATTTCCTCCCGAGCCTTTCTCTGGCATTGTATCTGGAGTTGCCGCTGTTGACACAGTGGGTTCCCAGTGTTGACTCAGTTTCTAGAGTCAATGTTTGCTCTTGTCCTTGTCTTCCGTCTCCTCTCCCTTCCCCAGACTGAGGGGTGAATTCATAATTACCTTTGACTTTGGTGGAAGGGAGGTGGAGGTTTCGGACTGTATGGCCCATCACCCGGTGGGTTTGTTTGAAAGAGCGTCTGTCCTTCCGTCGCTGTTGCTGTTTTCCATTTGTTCGTGCGATGCTCACTCCATCTGGCCAGGAGGGAGGCTGGAGATGAGGGGAGCATCTCAGAGGATTCTTTGCAGAGCTCAGCCAACTCTCAACAGCCCAGATATAACAAACAACCTGCTGTTCGAGAGGCTAGGATCTTGCACAGAGCAAGGGAGGGTGTTTCGTCTCTAAGACAAAGGGGGTAAAAAGTGGCCCTTTATGTAATAATGGGACTGGACCAGATGCCCCTGGGTGCCTTACACAGCTAACATCCTGGGGCAGGGTCCATGAACTTGTCTTTTTTTTTTTCATTTTAATGATTTCAACGTAATTTGTTTTCATTATAATCCTATGTATTTTATTGTATGCATTTTTTTCTTTAATTTAAAAAAAACCTTAAATTTAAAATAAAATAAATTTTTTTCATTTCATTTCATTTTTTAAATTTATGGAATAAAATAACCATTCCCATAACACAGTATAACGAAAAAGATGATTGCACATGCATTTTCAACCATGCATCAGAGAAGAGGTCCATGAGCTTCGCCAGGCAGCGCAGGGGGTCCGTGACACACACAGAAAGTGAAGGAGCCCCACGATAGAGTCTCAGGATCACTGGGGTCATTGTTTCAGAGGCCATCTAATGCTACCTTTTTATTTTACGGATGAGGAAACTGAGGCAGGAGCTATGAAGTGCCTTGCCCCAGGTCACATGAGACATAAAGAGCAGATTCAGGATTCCAACTTGGGTCCTGTGACTCAAAGCACAGCTTGGAAAAGTAAACAGTAGAAACAGTTTGTCAGCATAGACAGGTCATACTCCTAACTGGAATTCACTTAGAGTGGCCCACAGATTGATAGATTTAAAGCTGGAAGGGACAGGCAGCATGCTGTCATGCAGATGGATTTGGAGTCAAAGGACCTGTATTCAAATCCTGACTCTGCCATTTACCATCTTTGTGACCCTGACCAAGTCCCTTAACTTCTCTTGGTTTCAGTTTTTTCATCTGTTAAAAAAAAAAAGCCGGGGGGGAGGGGTGTGGAATGGGGTACAAGGTACTGGTGTTTTGGTTTTTTTTTTTTTTTGAGGCAATCAAGGTTGAGTGACTTGCCCAGAGTCTCACAGCTAGTACATGTCTAAGGCCAGATTTGAACTTGGGTCCTCCTGACTACAGGGCCAGTAGTCTATCTACAAAGTACTATTAAGACACCATAAGGGATGTAGGAAGGAATTTGGTGTGGTTGCTGTCCTCATGCACGTAGTACAGAAGATTCATCCGTTCTTAAGTGCTTACTGTGTGCCCACCACTCTGCTAGATTCTTGCTATATGAAGGCAAGAAGGAAACGATCCCTGCCCCGCAAGACCACCCCCCTCCTCTCCCTCCCCTGGGAAGGTGGGCAGCGTGAAGTAGACACAGATAAGTAAATAAAACATACGTCAGCAAGCATTTATTAAGTGCTGACTGTGTACCGGGCACTGGGCTAGCTGCTGGAGATCCAAAGACCAGTAAAGCAGTCCCTGCCCTCAAGGATCTTATGTTCTTTTGTATGTAACATTTTAAGACACTACCACTGTAACATTGTATGATTCTGTGAATAAACAGGATGCTAGGCAGTCGGTACTCCTCGCCCTGCTAGTGATATAACCCAGGTGCTCAGGGAGCACAGAGGAGGGAGGGATCCCTTTTGACTGGTGAATCACAGAGGGATCCTCAGAAGTGGCCATTTCCAGTGAGCCAGGAAGGATGGGCAGGATTGTGTTGGAGGGCATCGTGGGTGGAGGAGCGGTGTGACTCAAAGGCTAGGGGGTGGGAAAGGAGAGCACAGGGTGGCAGGTTGTCCCCTCTAGCCAGGCCTTGCGATTTGTACTGGAGAGTGGTAGAAGAGGATGGAGGGAAGGTTAGGTCCAGATTATGGAGAGACTGAAACTACAGGCTGATTCTTGGGTTAGGTTTGTCGGCAGTCAGGAGGCAGGCTTTCAAGGGAGAATAAATCCCCTTGGGTTGTGTTATTAAAAACAACATCTCTCTTGTTTTAACGCATCCCTGATTGACAGCCCTATGGTACAGGGGTGTTGTCAGCATAAGCTGCAAGGGTATTTTCAGTGTACTGTGTTTCTGCCTGTCTAGAGTTGACGAGGCAGCTTTGTAGGGAGCGCCCATGGCTTATTAGGAGTGCCTGAGAGTGCTTTCAATATAGACACGCCATGATCTCAAGCGTTAGTTATATTAAATCATTTGAATCACCCCGCCACCTTTTTGTAAAATATGGATCCTAATTTTTTTATTTTTTGGTCTGACCCTATGATTTTATTAACATAGAGAACTCCCAGTGAGAAAGATCCTTCCACCAATACAGGTCAGCACCTTCTTTGAACTCAAAATACTGAGTGTTGCCTAGAGCTCTTGTCCAGGGTCATATGGCCAGTATAAGTCAGAGACAGTACTTGAAGCCATGTTTCCTGATGCCAAGGATGACTGTCCAATATCCCGTACGGCTTAAGCTAATAATAATAATACATTTACATGTCACTCTAAGGTTTACGGTGGAGTATAATGGAAAGATCACTGGTTCTGCAGTCAGAGGACCTGAGTTCAAAACCCACCCCTGATATTTACACCCCACCCCTCATGTGACCGTGGGCAAGTCACTTAAACTCACTAAAGTTCACTTTCATTTTTTGTAAAAGAAGGTTAGACGCCATGGCCTCTGAGTCCTGTTGAACTCTGGAACTAGGATTCTAAGATCCTAGGCCTCTCTGCTTTGGGCCTCAGTTTCCTCATCTGTTAAATAAGGTTGGATTGCCTGGATTCTAATGTTTCCTCCATCTCTAGACTTGTGATGCCATAAAGAGGGCTTTCCTCACAAGGGCCACGTGAGGTAGACATTTTCCTTATCTTTAGACTAGAAAGCTAAGGCTCAGAGATTAAGTGATTTACCCACTGTGGCACAGCTTATATTTGGACCCAAGCATTCGACTCCCAAATGGGATTGTAGAATCACAGATTGAAAGCTGGAGGCTCTCCATTCCAATCCCCTCCTTTTACAGAATTGGCCAAGGTCACATAGGTAGTAAATAGTGGAAGTAAGATTTGAACCTAGGTCCTTTGACAGCAGAGCCTTGTGCCCTCCCGCTATATGGGCTTCCCACTAATGGAGCTGCCCCACCATGACACTCCATTTGCTATACATCATAATCTAGGCCGTTTCCATTTCTCATACATTTTCATTTTCCCATGTGGATGGCAAAATTGACTTCTTTTGTTAAGAACACTTCACAGTTGTGGTCATTTTTGTTAGGATCATAGCTGTAGAGGTGGGAGAAACCTCAGGGGCCACCTGATCCAATTCCCTTATTTTACATATGAGGAAACTGAGGCCCCAGGAGGCAAAGAGTCTTGCCCAGGATCACGTAGCCAGTAAGAATGAGTGAGGAGTGAGATCTGAACCCAGGTCCTCTGAACTTAAAGCCGGGGCTCGCTCCAAACAGTTCTCAGAACTCCCAAGTAGAACTGCTCCCTGTTTTTGTTTCTTTGGTGAATCCTAAGGAGCTTAGCTGGTATTCATTCACCCTTGAGTCTGAAGCACTCCCTGCTCTCCAGGCTTCTGGCTGTAATTTAAAATAAAATCCCAGCCCATTTAACTAGGGCTAAAAAGCCCAAGCTTTTGCATTTTCCAGGGTGGTGGTTGATGCAGAGAAATGATGGGCTGTCATTATCACCTTCTTTCCTTGGTCCCATCTTCTCTCCCTCCTTTCTTAATGGCTCTGGAACTGGGGTGGGGGAGGGGTACTAATGCAGTGTGCTCCATTATAGGAGAATGTCAGGATGAGGCAGCCTGGTACAGTGGGGAAACAAGCACTGGATTTGGAACCAGGCGATCTGAATTCAAATCCCAGCTTCACCATTTAATTATTAGCCAGCCTAAGCAAGTCACATTCATCCAAAGTGAGGACATTGGATCAGGTGATGTCTAAAATCCCTACGTTCCCATCTTCCAGGATGTGACTTTGCAGACAGAATCCGTGAGACAGAGAGAAAAGGTGTCTTGCCTAGGGCCACACAGGCAGTAAATGTCTGAGGCAGGATTTGAATTCAGGTCTCAGTGACTCCAAGTCTAGCTCTCTGTCTTCCTAGATGCTTCCAGGAGAAACCCAGGAGTGCCCAGTGCAAAGGATTAGTTGTCCATTGCCTTAGCCACTTAGCCACCTCACCCTCAGATTTTAGTAAGGGAGGGACTATCTCTGGCCACTTGCTTTGATCACCCAGAAATAATCTAAGTAAGAGAAAGCCTAGGGGGATTTGATTCTTGAATCATAGCCTTTTTTATGACCTTATCTTTAGAGTTAATAGCAAACAGATCAGGATGGTGAACAGTCTAGAATCTGGGAATTTGGAGAATAGGAGAATTTGATTGGAAGGGATGGAGATCTTTGGTCTGTAGAGGAAAAGTCTTAGGATAAGAGGAGCAGAAGCTGAGGGAGACATGCTCTATTTCGCCCCTGCAAGGCAGAACTACAGTGTTTTTGCTTTTCGTAGCATGCCTGTGCCTTAGCACCTGGCTGACTATGTGCCTTACACATAGTAGGTGCTCACTAAATTCAGTCATTAATTGTCTTCTTTTGTTTGTACTTATAGCTGTTAAAGCTTAAGCCTGCACTAAGACTTTTGGGACAACCTATATATTTGGGTGGTGACCTCCAGGGAGATGGTAAACTCCTTAAAGGAAAGGATTGGTTGACTTTTGGTTTTTGTATTTCTAACCAGTGGTATGATACTTGGACTATAGTAAGCACATAATAGAATATTTTTGTTTGAAGAAATGCATAGTGTATTGGGGAGACAGTATATACATTGCCTAAGTTAATTACAATACAAAATAGAATGTGGAAAGTGCTAAGAGAGGGCTTTGCGGTCTCAGAGGAGGAAAAGGCGTCATCTGGTTGGGATAGAAAAGGAAGTGTTTGAGTTGGGTTTGGAAGAATGGATATGATTTGGACAGGAAGAGCCTTATGGAGTGAGGAGTTACTGAAGCAGGAAGACAAAGGGAACAGTGTAAGCAAAACTGCGGAGGTGGGAAATTAAAGATCGTGTCTGGCAAAGGTTAACCTAGACAGCTAGGTGATATAATAGCTACAGCAATGTACCTGGAGTCAGAAAGACCTGAGTTCAAATCCAATCTCTGATACTTACTAGCTGGGTGGCCCTGGGCAAGTTACTTAACCTCTGCCTGCCGCAGTTTCCTCATCTGTGGACTATAGTAGCATCTACCTCCCATAATTATTGTGAGAAGTAAATGAGATACTATTTATAATGCTAATTATTTTTAATTTTTGTTATTAGGTTATATGTAGGAGAATAATAAGAAGTGAGGCTGGAAAGATAGGTTGGTACTGAAGCTCAGAGGAGGATGTTTGGACTTTGTTTCATGGGCAGTTGGAGCCATTGGTAATTTGATGAAAGCTGAACTCTTTCCCTTCTCTTGACCTACACAGAATCTGAATCACCATCCAATATCATTTCCTTCATCTGTGAAATGCAAGGGCTGGACTTGACCTCTAAGGTCCATTTTTGCTCTAAATCTATGATCACTTTGCCCATGAGCATCCCAAGGGCAGCGCCCTTAATGCTGGTGGCATGGGCTGGATCTTTGGTAGACGTGCAGTCGATAATTCCTCATCTGTATAGAAAGAGGATTGGAGTAGATTGTTTCCCCATCGAATGTTCTATGGATCTCAGACTTGTTCATGGCTCGTCCACATCCTTATCGAGGATAACTAGTGAGATCTGTCACTGGACTTGCCATTTACCGCAAAGCTCGGGATAGGGACCTGACTTTTGCCTCTGCCCCAGCTCGAATGCAGCTGGATACAGCGGCAAGGTTAGGGCAAAGGGAGTGTTGGTCCCAGCTGGGAGCCATAGGAAAAAGCCTACAGGGGAGAGCGGGCACCTTCCCCTCTCACATCATCATGGCAGCTGCTTGGTGATCCTCCTCTACTCTCAGGCACTGCCGGGGGAGATCTTCCAAGGGGAGATGTGTGTTTGTGTTTGCCTTCTCCTGAGGGAATCGGCCTGTTGAAAGGAGAGAATCCTGAGCGCAGAAACAGAGTATAATGAATCGATCCATGAACAGGCATTTTTTAAGCACCTACTGTGTGCCAGGTACTGTGCTGAGTTCTGGGGATACAAAATTTAAAAAAAGCCAGTCCCTGCTCTCAAGAAGTTTGCATTTTAATAGGGGAAATAACAGGTACATATTGAAGAATAAACTGAATAAATATAAGGTATTTTTAGAGGAAGGGCACAAGAGGGGCAGAAGAGTAGAGTTTGAGCTGAGTTTTACAGAAAGCAAGGGATTCTACCTGGCAGAGGTAAGGAGGGAGGGCATGCCCGGTATAGGGAGCAGCTGGGGCAAATGCTTGGAGAGGGGAGGTGGTAAGACCAGTTCAGCTGACTTGTAGAGTACAGGAAGGAGAGCATTGTATAACGAGGCTGGAAAGGTGGGTTGGGATCAGGTGGCAAAGGGCTTTATATGTCAAATAAAGGAATGTCTATTTGACGTTAGAGACAGAAGGGAGGGCTGGCGTTGATTGAGTTAGGGGGTGACATGGTCAGATTTGTGCTTAAGAAAAAAGCACGATGCGCATGGTTTTACTTTTATGAGTAATGTGGGTCTGTATTTCCTGTTAATAACAGGGTTGCTTTCTTGTTGGGAGATGGGGAGCTTGGGGGTAAAGGGGAGATGTCCAACCTGATTTCTTGGATAGAAAGAACCTCCAACTAGAAAACTCCCTCTTCTGATCCTGATTGGCACCTGTTCTGCAAGGACGTTTACCTGGGACATTTGGAGGTTAAGTGACTTGCCTAGGGTCACACAGTCCATATGTGTCAAAGGCAGTGAACCACATCTTCCTGATTTCAAGATGAGCTTCTCATCTGGTATGCTATACTGGCTTTCACTGTAAATGCCACTAATATTTAATCACAGGATCAGACTTTAGCTCTTAAAACAACAGCATGTCAATTCATGTTGACGAGTCTTTAGTGAACCTTCAGTGGGTCTGGCCTAGATCCTATGCTGAGTTTCACTGAGAGGGAAAGGGACTAGGAGAAATCTGGGTCCCTCATCCTCAGGGAGTCCTCAGCCTGGAAGGTAAAAAGAGACTGTCCAAGCAAATAGATGGAGTCATTCCATATCATGTAAGCTGGGCTAGGAGTTCCCTTTAACTCTCATATTCTGTTATTCTTTGATTCTCTGTTTTAGAGGATTGAACCTATTAGATCTGATTATTAATTAATTAGATTTTAGATCAGATAGATAAGGCCATAAATGAGAAATTTATTTATTAGCGTACCAAGCAATTGCCAGAAGAATTGTCGATCAGCCTGGATTTTCTCCTAGCAGCCAAGGAAGTTCAAACCGACGCTGTAGACAGACAGATGCGTTTTCTTTTCTAGGTGAAAGCCACGCAAATGTTGGGTTGATAATAAATGAAGTCATGAACAGAGAGTCAGTGATCAGCTTCCTGAAAAGTGTGATTCTTATTACTTATTACTCATCTTCCTTTCTGCTCCGGGTAATATGATTTGCAGAATGGTCCAGTAGAAAGAATATGAGACTTGGAGACAGAGGACCTGGGCATGAATCCTGGCTCAGCCACTAACTTGCTGTGTGCCCTTGGGCAAGTCTTTCTGCCTCAGTTTCCTCATTTAAAAAATGAGAGGATTTGTGACATCCCTTCTCTGTGTTTCTTCTCTATGAATTGATAGGGTTGGACTAGCTGCCTCTGAGGGCCCTTCTAGATCTAGGATCCTAAATCATTTCATTTCTCTGTGCCTCAGTTTCCTTATCTGCAACAAGGAGAAGATTAGGCCAAGTGGGTTCTAAGGTCCCTTCTGGCTTTCTTATGATTCTAAATCTCTTAGCTGCTCTGTGCCTCAGTTCCCTCCTCTGTAAAATGGGGGGGTTAGACTCATCCTCTGAGGTCCCTTCTGGCTCTCCACCTATGAGCCCGTGGTCCCATGACCTCAGAGTCATGGAGGGTGTAAGCTGACTGCACATGTGGAGACTTTCCTGCTTGTCTGAACACTGGAATCATTCAAACCAGGTGGATTAACATCTCCTGTCTCCTGCTGAGGACAGAACGGCATTTGTGCTCTTAAAAGCTCATGGCCATGAGCCATCAACCATGAAAGAGGAAATCAGCTGAGCATTTGAAGGCTGACAGAGAGCCCCGAGTGTGGAAGGGAAGATAGAAGGCTTAGCCGGCTTCAGGGATGTTTAAACTGATTTCCTTTGATTTAGACCCATGGTGGGGCAGCTCAGTGATGGGATGGCCTTTCATCCCCTTATCACCAATGAGGGAGTTACTGCTAGGTTGTTTTACTAGGTTTCTGTAGCCTTTCACCCAGTAATAACAGACCCCCACACCAGGCAATCTCTGAGAATTCAGTCAATGAATGAGAATTTGTTCAGCACCTGCTGTTTGCTAGATTCTGGGGCTACGAAGATAAAACAAAGCAGTCCTTGCCTTCATGGAGTTTACAGTCTAATGAAAGAGGCGGTACACACCAAAACACAACAGATGCCAGGTGATAGGGAGGCGCATTTGGTCAGTATTTAGGAAGCACCTACTGTGTGCCAGGCACTGGGGATACAAATAAAGCCAAAAGACAGTCCTTTCCCTCTCAGAGCTCGAAAACAGCTATGTGCCAACATGCTTTTGAAAGGATAAAAAAGAAATAGCCAGCAGAGGGAAGGCCCTGGAATTAAGGCGGGTATGACTGAGCAGCTCACAAAAACTCTCAAAGCTCCAGGGAACTCTCTTAAGACCAGAAGTGAAGAGAAAACAGAGGCCCGGAGAGATCGACGTGGGAATCATCTGCACAGACAGACCCCACCATTACGCCCCTGAGAGTGGGTGAGATCCCTGCCTGCTTCGGTCACTCACCAGTGGTCCTCTTACAATAACGGTCGAGAGCTTAGCACACGCCTGGCACATAGGAAGCACTCTATAAACGTTAGCTATTTTCATCATTGTGACTGTTGTTTTAAAATAAAGAGATCGTACGTGACCCTTATGGCTCCTTCCGCTCTAGACCTGTGACCTTGCCTATGTGACCTTGGATAGGTCACTATTCTCTCTGCGCCTCAGTGCTTTCATCATTGAGAAATCTTATTATCCTTCAAGACTGCAGTTTGCCTGGTCTTCACATCTCCTCAGGCATCTCTGACTGGCCCTCTGACTGGAGGGCAAGGCCGTGGGTTCCAGGGCCTCTGTTTAAGGAGAGGGCTCAACACAATTTTCCTCCCCACATCCCACCAACTACACTATTTGGGGGCTTCTTTGGCACTCTCTAACATGTTCTGGCATTGCCCTGGGTACCCTGTATGTGCCCCTTTTTTTCCTTTTGTGTGTTTTCTGCCTCTATTAGATTGTAAGTTCCTTGAGAGCAAGGACTGTCTTGTTGCTTCCTCGCACTCAGCACAATGTGTGGCACATCATAGGTGCTTAATCAGTGCTTTTTAATTTATCCATTCATAAACTGGAGAGCATTGGGAAAGCAAGAGCTAATAAGTAAGTGTCTGAGGCCAGATTTGAACTTGGGAAGATGAGTCGTGCACTGTGGCGCCCCCTAGCGGCCCAGGTCCAAAGACCTGGTTCAGATCCGGCCTTGGCCACTTACTACCCTTGTGACTGTGGACAGATCGCTTCACTTCCTCCTCTATGAAATTGGGGGTCGGCCTCTGAGGCCCCTTCCGGCTTCACACCCATGATCCTCTGACTCACTCTTTCTGCTACAGCATTCACAGTATTGCTTGTACTCACCCTAGCTAGTTATAAAAGGTTCGTACTATAAAATTAGGCCACGAGGTTTTAAATGTCATTGGAAATCTGTAACAGGGTTAGGGCCTAAATGCAAGTCCATCTGAGAGCTCTCCAAAAGCGTGGTCTGTCCTGCCCTGAGCCAGCCGAGCCCGAGGGAGCAAGCCTGGACCCCTTTGGCCTGTCTCGCTGGCAGGAAAGGCTCGGTTCAGATTTGGAGAGATGCCGTTCTCCCTCTGTGAGCCCACTCCTTGGAATCGGTCTGACATACCGCAGGAGCGGGAGATGTGTGTGATCTATTGGTTGTTTTTGCTGAATTGTTACCAAAAAATTACTCATTTATGAGAGACGGTTCTCTGGAAGGCATTAGGGGAAGTTTAGATGTTATAAACAGAAGAGATATAAATTTTTAAAAACTAAGTTGGGTGATGGCAAACAGTCATACGTAACATGTGTGTCTTTCCAATTAGGGAAAAGGGGAAAAAAATTATCTTTCAAGTTGGGGGAAAGTAGTAGAAAAGACACTGTCCTGGAAGTCAAGAGAAACCCTGGTGCTTGTCCCAGCTCTAGCACTTATTAGCTGGGAGACAGTGGAAGGCACACAGCCTGGGGCAATGGAAGGAATTCTGGATGTGGAATCAGAGGCCCCAGCCTAGGGAAAGAGCTTAGAGAAAGTTCTCAGCCTGATAAAGCTCTTTACGACCTCCCTCCTGCCTTCTTTCTGCTACATTCTCCTTCTCTCCTCTCACTCAGCCATTCAGCCATCCTGGTTTACTTACTGTTCCCCATACAGGATCTGCCATCTCTCGTCGACTCACACTGCCTGGAATGCACTCCACCTGTATTGCCACCTTGTAGAATCCCCCAGCTGCTAGAACGCGTCCTTCAAAAACATTTTTGTTATGTTGTTTTTCAGTCATTTCAGTCATGTCTGACTCTCTATGACCCCATTTGGGGTTTTCTTGGCAAAGATACTGGTGGTTTGCCATTTCTTTTTCAGCTCATTTTACAGATGGGAAAACTGAGGCCAACAGGGTTAAGTGACTTGCCAGGGTCACACAGCTTCTAAATGTCCAAGATCTGATTTGAAATCAGGAAGATGAGTATTCCTGACTCCTGTTCTCTATCCATTTTGCCACCTAGTTGCATTCATTTTGTATGTCTTCTCTATTATGTGTATATGTTGTCTCTTCCATCAGAATGTAAGCTTCTCAAGGGCAGGGGCTACATCATTTTTGTCTTCCCAACACCTAGAACAACATCTGTCACATAGGAAAGGTTTAACAGATATTTGCTTTCTTTCTTGATTAGTTATAGTGGAAAGACCCCTATATATTTTTATTTTTAAAATTTTTATTAATTTATTTTGGTTTATCAGCGATCACTTCCATATGCTTTTGAGTTGAAAATTTTTCTCCCCCTTCCTCCCCACCACCCTCCCCAAGACAGAGCACAATCTGATATAGGCTATACATTTACATTCCTGTTAAACATATTTTCACATTAGTGAAGTTATAAGTAAAAATTAAAACCAATAGGAGGAACCATCAGAAAGAGGAAACAAAACTTAACAGAAGAGGGGGAAAAAAAGATAGCAATTTAACTTCCATAGTTCTTTCTTTGGATGTGGACAGCATTTTCCATCACAAGGCCTCTGGAGATGTCTTAGATCCTTGTAACGATGAGAAGGGTTCAGACTAACAATATTAGTCATCGCATAACGTGGCTGTTATTGTGTACAAAGTCCTCTTGGTTCTGCTCACTTCACTCAGCATCAGACCATATAAATCTTTCCAGGTTTTTCTGAAGTCAGCCTAGAGCACGATAGTATTCCATTACATTCATATGCCACAACTTGCTCAGCCATTCCCCAATTGATGGGCATCCCCTCAATTTCCAATTCTTTGCCACCACAAAAAGAGCTGCTGTGAATATCTTTGTACATGTGGGTCCTTTTCCCATTTGTTTGATCTCTTTGGGATATAGCCCTAGAAGTGCTATTGCTGGATCAAAGGGTATGCACATTTTTGTAGCCCTTTGGGCATAGTTCCAAATTGCTCTCCAGAATGGTTGGATCATTTCACAACTCCACCAACGATGCATTAGTGTTCCAATTTTCCTACGTCTTCTCCAACACTTATCATTTTCCTATTTTGTCATGTTGGCTAATCTGATAGTGTGAGGCGGTACCTCAGAGTTGTTTGGATTTGCATTTCTCTAATCAATAACGATTGAGAGAATTTTTTCATATGACTATAGGAAGGACCCCTATATTAAGAGTCATCAAGCCTGGGTTCTGATCCTGCCAGAAGACGTGGAGAGATTAATTTAGCCTTGATGTCATAGGGAAAACAAGAAGCCAAACGAACTTCCTAACAATTAGAGCTTTTCCAAAATGAAACAGGCTGCCTCGTCAGGGAGTGAGTTTCTCGTTCCTAGAGGTCTTCCATCAAAGGCAAGATGGCCATTTGTCGCATGTATTGTAGCAGAGGCTCCTCTCAGGTATGGATTGGACTAGATCGTCATTGAGGTCCCTCCCACCTGTCAAATTTTGTGACACTCATACTAGCCCCGCTTGCCCACTTATTTTGTGACCTTGGACAAGTCATTTCTAAGCCTCAGTTTCCTTCCCTGTGAAATAGAGATGGTGGTTTCTGCCCTCCCCCCTTCTCCCCGCCCTCCAGCCTAAAAATATAGCTTAGACCAGAGAATGAGACTAGGTAGTGGTCGCGTGAAGAAACGCATTACGTATTTCGCTTTCCAGCATACAGATGAAAGAAGTGAAACCGTGATACTGCCTTCCGTTCATTCACTCACTCAGCAACTGTGCAGCTCACTAGTGCATTGTTTACAGATATATAGTTACAGATGAAGATATCCATATAGACACGTATGTAGATAGGTACCTATCTCCTTGTCCTCTTTATAAAACAATCCACAACAAACGCTGTGAAATTGAAATGCGCAAGTTTGGCCCCAAAGAAGAGCTATGAGGAGATGTTTCCCTTCCTTCCGTGAAGGTCTCTTTGGCTCCAGAAAGGCATATTATGGTGGCAGGATTGCAGGGAGAGGCATTTTTTTCAGGATATATCTAAGAGGGCACATGGTGTAGTGGACAGAGGGCTGGACATAGAGTCAGGAAGACCTGGGTTAGAATCTTTCCTCAGGCACTTATTAGGAAGTGAGCAGAGCCAGGAGATCATTGTACACAATAACAGCGTCGTTGTGCGATGACTGATATTGATATTACTGTTTGTTTGGGTGTTTTCCTCCTCCTCGTTTTCTTTGTTTTCAATCTTTGCTCTAGAGGAGGCTGCCTGTCTGGGAGGACACAGGGGGAGACGTGAAGGGAGGGATCTCTTCTCTGGGGCCAACCTTGGTCATTGTCATTTTTATATTAAATTGTTCTTTTCCCTCACGTTGTTGTGGCGCTGGGTACATCGTCTTCTTGATCCTGCTCACTTCATTGCGCATCAGTTCCTCTTGAGTCTTTCCATCTTCTCTGTGTTCTTCATCACTTACCCTGTAATGCTATATAGTTTGTTTGGCCATTCCTTAATTAGTGGGCATCTGCTCTGTTTCTTGTTCTTTACTACTACTACTACAAAAAAAGAGCTGCTTTGACTGTTGTGGTAGGTACGGAACATTTCTTTCCATCTTTGTCCTTTCTGAGATGCACGTCTAGCAGTGGGTTAGAGGGTGTAGATGTTTTAATCACAATCCCAGACTGCTTTCCAGAACAGCTCATGCAGACCAGTTGATTGCTTCCATTCATTTCAACAAATTGGTCAGCCCATTAGAGGTGGGAGGTTAAAGGCCTGGAGAAATGCCTTTCTGTTTTCTTTTCTGGCCTTCTCTTCATTTCCACTGGGGAGCATTTTGTCTTCCCTGATGAGCCGGAGAGCAAGGGGAAAAAACCTCTAAGGGGATATGGGTCAATCATGAGTCAGGCCATGAGGGAAGAACAGGGCACTAAGGAAGAAGAAATGAAGGAGCGCTGAGAAACTGGATCTTTTCATTGCTGCCAGCCTCTTCCCGCAGAGGGTGTTTCTGGCCTCCAGGGGAAAGAGAAAAGCACGGAAGGAAGGAAGGAAGGAATGGAAAAGCATTTTTATGAGCTTATTATACGCCAAGCAGGGTGCTGTGTGTTGGGAGCGATACATACAAGGGCAAGACAGTCCCTGAGCTCAGAGATTTTACACCCAAATAGGGAGAGGGAAAACACATAGAAGGGGAGCAGTGACCAGGGAAAGGACTCTAGGATTCCACTCACTAGGAGAGTGAGCAGAACGATAGATCTGTTCACCAGCATGCCCTTTCCAGTGGCGATAGTAGTAAGGGTCGTTTTGCTTAGAGTAAGACGTAGAAGACATGAAGGTCTCTTTGGCTCCAGAAAGGCATATTATGGTGGCAGGATTCCAGGGAGAGGCATTTTTTTCAGGATATATCTAAGAGGGCACATGGTGTAGTGGACAGAGGGCTGGACATAGAGTCAGGAAGACCTGGGTTAGAATCTTTCCTCAGGCACTTATTAGATGTGTAACCCTGGGCAGTAATTCACTTCCCCTTTCTCTGCCTCAGTTTCCTCACCTGTAAAATGAGGAAGTCGGTCATCTTTAAGGTCCAGCTTTAAATCTATAGTCCTGTGAATTGTTAGACACGAGGACTGCTATCCAGTCTTTGAGATCCACTTGAGAACATAGGATGATGAGAAAGAGCTAAGAAAGTCTCAAGGGATTGTGTAGATCTGGTTAGGAAGCTGTTCAAAAACAAGCGATGGGTTTTTTTGTTTTGTTTTGTTTTAATCACTCATGCTGATTGAAGGTAAGGCCCTTGGAAGAAAGGGACCATATGGAAAATGAACAGCTGGGTGAGAAGATGGTGTTAGAGAATAGGATTTGGCTTTCTGGACCCGCAGTTTTAATTACAGGGATGATGGACTCTTAGTCAGGGGCAGAGTATAGTTAATACTACTTCCCCCAAAATTTTTATTTGGTTGGAGACTGATGATTGATGAATGAAGAAGCATTTATTAATAACCTCACTATGTGGCAAGCACTATGCTAAATTCTGGGGATACAAGTGCAAAAGCAAAGACAGTCTTTGCCCTCAAAGACCCTGCCTTGTAATGAGGGAAACAACATGCAAAGGGGAGTGGTCTGGAAAGCTACAGGGATGGTAAATAAGGACACATAGGAGTAGAATGCCATTGTTCCTGGATAGGACACATGAGTTTTGATTTGATCATGGTTCACAGTTCTAGAATTAAAGTAGAAGGATTGGGAGGGTAAGGAAAGAGTACTGGGGGTGGTCCAATATGGTATGAAGGAGGAGATGGCCAGAGAGTAGGGAGGGAAGTGAAACTGGTGTTTTCCTGAAGTTGTGATCTAGAAGAGGAAGTCACCAATGTGGTGGGGGAGAAGTTTCTCCAAGGTACAAGGTGGAGGTCAGGAAAGTGATAGGAGAATACGGAGGAAGTAGAGTATGCTAAGTCTTTTCTATTTTTCCCATATTCAATACCTGTCTATCATAAGATGGCTTCCATTTAAAAATAAAGTTTTCAGATATTTCTTGCTTTGTTGATATGATCTAGCCCTTACTTGGTCCATCATGCTGTCATCATCACAGTCTCCACCTGGATGCCCCGGGAGAGTCTGTTTTCCTGTCACAGCAAAGTGAAGCATGCTAGAGTAGAGCAAGGCAGTATGAAAGGAGGGAAAGATTTTATTTAGGAGACTTTAAAATAAAATAAAATTGGAAGGATAAAAGTGCTCTGGTATAGCCACTAAACCAGATTCTGTAGAGAGGAGTAGATAGGGCCTAGAAGAAAGAATATCAGTAAAAGTACTCCGTAAATGATAGGAGCCAATACCAGGGGGAAAGATCAGACACAATATTATTCATGTGCCTACTTGTCTAGGGTGAGAGCAAGAGTCTACATGCCAGGGCTCAATTTTATTCCATCCAATGGAATAAAATGAACTAGACGTGCCAGCCAGAAACAGGCAAATATGACCTCATGAATATCATTGAGACCTAGTGGGATAGAATTCCAGACTGGAATTATGATGGTGGAACCATTAAAGGGAACAAATTAGCTAGGGAGGCAGGGTATCACTTTATATCAAATTGTTTGCCTATGAGGAAATGCATTAACTTGGGAGGGGAAGTATAGCAGAAACCGTCTAAGTGAGGTTCAAAGGAGAGAGAAACATGGAGGGTGTATGTCAGAGACCACTTGGTCAGAAGGAGAGAATGATGAGTTCCTAAAGTAGCTTGAATAACCAGGTGAAGGTGACTCAATGGATAGAGCAGTAGCCCTGGATTCAGGAGGACTTGAGTTCAAATCCAGCCTCAGAAATTTATTAGCTGTGTGACCCTGGACTTACTTAAGTTACTTAAGTTGCTTACTTAAGTCACTTAAGTTCACGGGGCGGGGGGGGGAACCAGATGGGAGGCAGAGAGAATTTAATTGGGGGAGAGGGGGCTTAAACTATCCAGGCTTCTGCTGGAAGATTTTCATTGCCAAAAGCAGATCAGCTGATCAATGCTTGACTTACATTGCTAATAATTTCATTTTTCAAAAGGTGGAATAACTCATGGGACAGGCTGCAGAGAGAGACTTATTACTTGGGACCTGATTCTCACCAATGGGAAGAAACTAGGTGTCGAAGTAGAAATGATGAGGATCTTTGGAGGCACTGACTGTGCCATCCTGGAGTTAAGTGGTAAATGAGAAAGGAAATCTGACCTGTACCCTAGATTTTCAGGGAGCAGATTTCAAAGAGTTCTGAAAAAGGAGAGGCAGAAACCCATGTCCTTGTGGGCAAAATGGAGAGATGTGGACTGATGGTTTATAGTTAAGTAGGTACAGAACCAGTTTGATCGACTGGACCCAGAGCATAGTGATTAATAGATTAATGTCAAGTTGGAGGGATATCCCCAATAGAGTGCTGTCTATGCCTTTGGCTCTGTTCTATCATCATTAATTTCATGATGAAATAATGACCTCATCAAACTTGCAGGTGACAAAATCTGGAGCCTGAAAGATCTTGGATAGTTGAGGTAATTAAACTGAAGCTAGAGGAGGAAAGTTCATAGGAACTAATGTAAGGTCTCATCCCTGGGTTCAAAAAAAATAAAATGTAGACATAACATTGGTAAGACATGGCTTGAAAGTAGTTTTGTTGGGGGGAAAGTGTGTGGATTTGAATGAACGTTAGACGTAACAGGAGTCAATAATGGGACGAGGGGGTCAGTCAACAAACATTTATCAAGTTCCTAGTGTATGTAAGGCATTTTGCTAAGAGCCAACCAAAATAGCTAATGCCAACTTAGACTACATTAATAGATGTACAGCGTCCAGAACAAGTGTGGCAGTGATGGAGCAGTGGCAAGGTTCTCCTGTAGGTTTGCCCCGCTCAGGTCCCATCTGCCATATTGAACCTGGTTGGAGATTCTGTACTATGGAAAGGACATTAACAAGTTGGTACTAGAGATCAGCTGTTTTCAGGTGTGAGGCATCCGAAGATGGTACCTAGGAGCAATTAGTCAATAAAGGCATTTATTAAGCTCTTACTGTGTACAAGATACTATACTAGATGCTGGTGATAAAAAACAGAAGATAATGTCTACCCTCAAGGAGTTTAGGTTATGTTGGAGCAATGCACTCTGTCCATGGTAAGTTAAGTACGAGACATAGACAACTCCCCCATGCCTGGCATGTAGTAGGTGCTTAATAAATGCTTACTGACTGATGGAGAGAGGCAAGACTGACAACTAGGAGGATCAAGATAATCCTCTTTCATGATGGGAAAGGGCATCGAACCATGCCATGATGGAAGCTAAGGACAGTTATCCTGGAGAAGAGAAGACCTGGAAAGGAACAATAGAGTTGTCTGCAAGCATGCAGAATGGATGTTGGGCTTTGGGAGGTTGTGGGTCATGGGCTTGCAGGGCAGAAGGGGGAGCAATATGTGAAGGCTGCAGGGAGACAGATTTCAACTTAAAACGGGGTTAGAAAACCGGAGCTTTCCAAAAAGGCAGTGAATGGGCTGCCCAGTCAGCTAATGAGCAAAGCCACCCCTCAATACCGCATCACTGCAGGGCTTCAAGCAGTGACTAGGTCACCACTGGAGTTAGGCTGAACCATTTGAATAGAATAGATTTGAATTTAGATGGTCCCTCCCAACTCTACAATTCTCTGCTGAGGTTAGTGAGGAGATTGCAAAGTGAGGCGTGAAGATCACCTGAAGCAATTAGAGATGTTTAGCCTGGAAAAGGGAAGATTTAGGGGGTGGTCTAAGGGATACCTTTCTTCAGCTCTCTAGAGGGCAGTTACTGGGAGAGGGACTAGATGGGCTTTGCTTATCTCTCACCCTGAGGAGGAGAGGATCGGGAGTGGCAGATTTCATATTCATATTAAAAAGGGCTTTGTAATCATTGTAGATGCTTTCTCCCCTTTTGGGATGCCCTGTGTAAGCTTTGTAAAGGCAGCACAAAGACCTTTCTTCCCACACCTGGGCATGTGTGACCAGGTGAGCAAGGAGTTACCGCCACACATGTCCATCCAAGTCTACATGGGCCCCAGGGAAACTACATCTTACCAGACTTTGTGATATCACCACATGTAGAGGGGGGGAGTGGTTCAGGGCAGTGTGTAAGGTGAGAAGCTGAGAACAAGAATTGGGCACCTGGGCAGGGGACATTTGTGACTGGTTAATATCACTAGAGCCTGCCCAGCAACCATTTTCTGATTGGTCCAAGCTCTTGGGTGTCCTGCCTTGAATTATTTACCGATAAGAGAGCGGATGAACCTGGAATGCCTGGAGGTCAGCCACTATCAGCACTGAGGTTCCTAGCTTTCTAGAGGAAGGTACTTGGTTGTGTTGTTTTGTATTGCAAAACAACCCTGGCCAGGAGGGCTCCTTGTGGGCCTAGCCCTGTTTTTAGCCCTTCCTCGGATTCCAAAACCCCAAACTGACCTGACTGTGATTGATTTGGGGAGTACTATGTTAATTATCCAAGAAGCATTTATTAACGTCTCCCGTGTATCAGGCACTGTTCTAGCTGCTAGTGATACTGACACAAAAATGAAACAACCCCTGTCCTCAATGTGCTTACATTCTACCAGAGACATGATTAGCGTGGGGCAAAATACGCCTCCACGCCGGGAGGTCAGCTTGCTCCCCGCGGCTTGACAGTTGAGGCGTGACTGATGGTATGGTTCCCTGCCTTTGCCAGGGTCAACAGGTCAAGTCCATTAACATTTATTAAGCACCTACTATGTGCTAAGCACTAAAGATACAAAGAAGGGGGGGCACTCTCAAGGAGCTGAACCTATTATGGTACCCTCTCAGGCTGCCTTTCTTTCTAACTCCTGTTGAGGACTGAGGGAAGGACCCCTCCTCTCTCAGCGTAACTCTATCCATGACACCACTACTCTCCATTTGTGCCCTGGATGGAAAAGTAACCCCTGTCTCTACACACCATGCTGGTAGACCCTTGAATATTGTATCTGCCCCCTTCCCCTGTCATTGCCTGTTATGACTTACTGAGCACATTTCCTGAGATTCCTTTTCCTACACCCCATTTGTCCCATCTAGCTAGTTACATCTCTACCCCAAACAGCCATATCCAAAGTAAAATGGATGGGAGCTGAGGAGTTCAGGGGAAGGACCCCGAGGCCAAGCATTTGGAGACCTCTGTTCTAGTTACATTGTCAACGTTCAGGGATGCTTATCAGCAAGGCAGCCCTGCGTGGGCAGGACAAACCTGAAAAAAACAGATGGCTTCCAGCAGTTCTCGAGCGAATAACACATCTTCCTCTGCTGCTCAAACTTGTCTCGGTTTCCATCCCAGCTCTGCTCAATTCTGATGTTTTCCAGACGGCACCATGGGCATATCACTCGTGATCTTTTGAGTGTCAATTTCCTCATCGGTAATGTGGGGGTGCCACTCTGTTGTTCCCAGCACAGGCGGCCCCTTGCCCACCCACCCCCAGATATGGCTTGTAAAAAACCTGACTTCAGTCTAGAATTGTGTTCTTAGGGCCACAGGCACAGCGTGAAGTCCTGCTGGTCTCCCCAGCAGCAGCAGAAAGAGGAGGGATGGCATGCTTTCCCACAAGCCCACACATGCTGCCGAAGGAGCTTATGAAGTAGGAGAAAGGAGACCGCAAAGCCCTTCTCCTGGCTCCCTCTGAGCAACTGTCTGTATCCATGCCCAGATTCAGCTCTGCTCAAACTGGGTGGTTTGTCAATATCTCTTTTAATCTATGGCATTGAGATCAGAATATAGAGGCTATAAAGCTTGGTGGGGAGGGTGGGGAGAGGGAGCAGAGCCCTTCCAGGCAGAGGTAGCTTGGTACATGGGAAGGAGAATCTGGGTTCAAAACCCACCTTAAACTGTTCCCAGCCGTGTCTCTACAAATTGGAGCAGCTCTGTGCCCTCTCCTGAGCCCGGAGGGGTGGGTGATAGAAGAGGATCCCTGGGAATCCCCTTCCCAACCTACAACTCAAGTTCGTTTCCTATTTTTAGAAGACAATTGCCTAACCTTGGGACAGGGGGGTCATGGGCCCCCTTTGACAGTGTGGTTAATTAAGCCTTTGGAAACTTTCTCAGAGTCATGTCTGTAAAATGCATAAAATGAAACACATCAGATTATAAAGAAAACGAATTATATTAAAAAACAGCAAGCTTATGGCCCCCAGGTTATGAACCCTAGTAATAGATGACAGGGAAGCTGCCAGTTGCCAAGGCAGTTTGGTCAAACACAAGGGAAAAGCTGGGAGGGTCAGAGAAGTGTGGTATCCCCCCACCCCATTACTAGGATTCCTGAGCTTGGCGACTTCATAAGGGGCTGCTCTAGAAATGGTGTGAGCATTGGGCTGGAGGAGAAGAGCAGTGAGCGTGAAAGAGACATGAATGAACATTATCTGTGCTGTGTGATATTTATATTCCTTCTGTTAAACATTTCCCAATTACATTTTAATCTCTTTTGGGTTGCACGGGAGGGCCACGAGTGTGATACCTCTGCTCTGAGCAGCTTTCCAGGACTGGACTTTGGAGAGAAGGGGCTGATCTCCATGGGTTGGGGCTGTGGGGGAGTTCCGTGTTCCATTGAAATAACAGGTTCAGTCCTTTTCTGCATGATTCCCTACCTTTCCACATAGCAAAAGCATCACTACTTATGTTTAAGCAGAAAAGAAGAACAAAATGTTTGGCTTTCTTCCAAATAGGTCAGTATTTTTAAGGTGGTAATTATGTATAATTATTTTTCAGTGTATAGCTTTTTCAGTGATGGATGGATAGACTGATTTTTTTTTTCTTTTTAAAGACATCTCAGCTTAGGGCGTGGCCAGTATTCAGAACCAATTTTTTGGAACCGTTGGACCAAAGGGCGATACCTGCCCTGCCTACCTCATGGGGTTTTTATGAAGATCAAATGTGATAATGGCTGTGAAAAAGCTTTTAAAAGCACGAAGCACAATGCAAACGTTGGACGTTATTATCTCCCGGCAAACTTGAACTGCCTTTTGGCATGGTAGGCCCACCACAACTATTTGTTGGATCTCATTGTGGTGGCTGAGGAAGGGTGGTAGACAGGCCCTCTTTTTCTCCCAAAAGCCAAGAGCTATTATGTTGCTTTTAGCACAGATCCTGACTCATTAATTCAGTTGTTTTCAGTCATGCCCAACTCTTCATGACCCCATTTAGGGTTTTCCTGGCAAAGATATTGGATTGGTTTGCCATTTCCTTCTCCAGCTCATTTTTTAGATGAGGAAACGAGGCAGACAGGGTGAAGTGACTTGCCCAAGGTCACACAGCTAATAAGTGTTTGAGGTTGTATTTGAACTCAGGAAGATGAGTCTTCTTGACTCCAGCCCTGCACTCTATCCACTCTACCACCTAGCTGGCTCATCAGAAACACTTGACTGACTGACTGAATGGCTGACCCTATGATCACTAAGAATTTAACCTTTTGCAATTAAGTTTTAGATAGCAAACCTCCTCCTTTGATTCTTATACACATGCCTCAGACACTTACCGAAGTAAGTAAAACAGCCATCCTCACCCCTTTTTGTGGCTCCCTTTGGCTGGGTCTAGTATAGACCCCTTCTGAGAATCAAGTTGTTAATGCATACAGCAAAATAGAGAGGATTACAAAGGAAACCCATTTTATTGAAATGCAGTTATAAAAAGAATAATTTTTTAAAAGTTCACAGCCCCCAGGATAAGAACCCCTGTCCTAGGTCCTTGAGGCCCTGGAATGTAAGGAAAGTCCCTAGAGCTAGACAGAATCACCTTTCCTTTTGATCTGCAGCCTCCAATTTGCATTTTACTGCTTGGCTTTTCATGTGAACCTTCAGGTTTTATTCAGACAATAAAACCTTGTGGGAGCTGAGGCGGGGGCTTTGAGCAGCATTGTGAACTCTCTGGGAAGAAAAAAAAATTGTGTTTGGAAGAGGCAGGGCTGAACTTTGGATCCAACAGGCGTATAAAAGAAGGTCTTGGGCTCAGGTTTCACCGAGTTGGCCTGGGGCACGACACAAAAGGAGGAAGGCTCCCTCTTTCATGTCAAGTTTACACTGTTGGGAGGGGAAATTCCTCTTCCCATCTATATTAGGAGGAAGCCTCAGGGTGCACTGGCAACTCTGAAGAAGCTGTTGAGGCTGGACAGATGATGTCTCCTCCCCTTTCCCTCTACCCTTGGCAGCTTGAGGAATATTTATCCATCATCTTTATGGGATTAATTATTTGTCCCCAGTAGAAACCTGTTCCAAATAATAATAGACTGGAAAGAGCTGTGGCTCTGGAGTCAACCTGTGGACCTGGATTTGAATCTTGCCTCTGATGCTTGCTACTTGTGCGATCTTGTTCCCTCATCTGTAAAAGGAGGGGGTTGCAGTAGAAAGCCTCTGAAGCCCAATCTAGATCTATGAGCCCATGGTTCTAAGTTTCTCTGAGCCTCAGTTTCCCCATTTGTTCAGTGACAGGATTGGACTACGTGATCTGTATGGTCCCTTCCATCTCTAAATCTGTGAGCTTTTATTAATGCCTAGGTGGCTTTGGCCAAGTCACTGAATCTTCTGGGCCTCAGTTTCCTCATCTGTAGAATGAAAGAGTTGGACCAGATGGTCTCTGAGGTCCCTTCTAGGTCTAAAATCCTGTGATTGGTCTGGGGAGGCATCTGCACAGATGGGAGAGGGGCAAGCAGACAGGTGGAGGATTAGGTAAGAAACAAACCAGCAGTGAGAATTGCAGGACAGAGATGAGATCAGGAGCCTGGGGCCAGGGTAAACAGGGTGGGAGTGGTGAAGCTACAGAACTGAGGTCTGGAAGCAGGCAAACCAAATTGGAGTCTGGGGGAATTAGGGATGGTCTGGGGGCGCTGGGGAGCCAGGTCAGCATCCTGGGAAGTTTAGGATTAAGCACCTTAGGAATATTTGGGGCCAACCCAGCCAGAAAGGGCTGTTGGGAGTCAGCCTGAAAAATGTTAGCAGCAGAGTTGTACACCTGCTTCTAAGAGGACTGACTCCCGAGGTGGTATGGGCCAACTGATGAGGGCTGCAAGACAGGCTGTATCGCAGAAGATGATGGGGCATTCTAAATCTAGGTCTTTAATCTGCCCCTGGGTAGGATTCTGGTAGACAGAGAAGAGTACGGAGGAAGAGCATTCCGAACATGGGGATAGGGCGTGCAGTGCACTTGGAATCAGAACTTGGGTTCATTTCCTTCCTCAGACACATACTAGCTGTGTGACCCTGGATAAATCACGTCCTATCTCTGTGCCTCAGTTTCTTCAACTAGGGGGTTGCCCAAAGGTCCCTTCTAGCTCTAAATCTGTGGTCCTATGACCGTGAAGAAAACAGCTTTCCTGGATCAGAGGTTGTATGCAAGGGAATAAGGGGAGAAAGATATGACAGTTGTCCAGGGGACCAGATGTCCATGAAAACAAACCCCATTTCTATAGGGGAGAACAACAGGGGTCATTGACCCAAGAAGAGGGATCAACTGGAGAAGCATTTTCTTATAAGAGTCCCTGGTGGCCTGTTTAACCAACCCTGGTCTCTCTTCTAAAATGATGTCTTGAGATGGCAGCACGATGGCCTGTGTGAGGCTCATCAGAGGTCTTACTAAAAGAACTTAATCTGGCACTGGAGGATTCGCCATCCTTGGTCTTGGGCAGTTGGTCACAGGGGTTGAGCCATTAATCTCCTGGATTCCCATGATTGCCACACCTTCCAGGGCTCTGGAGACCAGACCCCAGAGAGTGCTTGCTTCCTGATCTGATCAGGGAGTTGGGCTTGGCATGACTTCCTAGCAGACCTGTGGCTAGGGCTTTGGAAGCCTCCTCACGATGCTCTGCCCCTGCCTCTTCTCCTCCCTGGGGTGTAGGGGAGAGCGGACCCCAGGGAGAGCTTTCTGGAGAGGGTTACCTTCGGTTGGGCTGGCAGTGCCAAGAAGACAGATTAGCCAGCTCTGTGTGATGCAAGCTTCCTTCCTTTTCAAGATGGTGCTTGTTAAGTTCGGGTCAGTTTCACAATTCATTTCCCAGACCCAGAGCCTCGGGGGTTTCCCAGGCCGTGGGGCTGGAGGAGGCCATGGGTTTGGGGCCTGTTTTCTGCCCAGATGTTTAACACCATTCTCTCCGGCCTTAGCTGACTGGGGACTGGTTGAGGGATTCCCCACCCGATGTGTGTGGTTCCCTAAGCAGTCCTCAGTTGCATAATGTGGATTTCCTGTGTGAGTCTTCAGGGAAGAGAGCCCCATGCACCCGCGTCAGCGGACCTGAGTTCTCACGCCACCTCTGCATGTTTAACTTTAGACAAGTCACTTAGCTACCCTGCACCTCAGTTTCCTCATCTGTACAAGCAAGGTAACTGAGGCCCAGAAAGCTCATATAGGTGTATTAAGCAGCAGTATCGGGATCTGGACTGGGTCTTCCTGATTCCAATTCCAGCTACCTATCCATGTGGTACATGCGAATTGAAAAGACACACAGACTTAGAGGAGGAGCATCGCAGAGCTCAGATCTCTCTGAAGAGGGTGCCGTTCACCTCTCTTACAGAATGGAAGGATTTGTTTTTATTTTTAATATTTTTACCCAATTACATGTAAAAATAATTTTAGGACTTTTTAAGGTGAATTTTCCAACTCTTTAAATTGGATCCTTCCTGTACATTTTCTCTTTTTTTGGGGGGGGAAGTATCCTGAATTCCTAGAGCAGCAGACAGATCCAGATTCAAAATATGGCCAGGTAATGAGGAGTATTATAGGTGATGGTAATGGTCATAATTAACTAGCCAGATGGATTAGTTGAAACTCTGAATTAGAGACTATTTGAGGGGCAGCTAGGTGGTACAGTGGATAGAACACTAGCCCTGAAGTCAGGAGGACCTGAGTTCAAATCTGGCCTCAGACCAAACACTTGATACTTACTAGCTGTGTGACCCTGGGCAAGTCACTTAACCCCAATTGCCTAAAAATGAAATAAATAAATAAATTAGAGACTTTTTTTTGAAACAATTTTTTTAAAAGGCAGCTTTATTACATCCTAGTGTAGGATAGAATAGAGAAAGCACTAGCTCTGGATACAAAAGGTCCTGGGTTCAAATCCTAGCTCTGATTTGTGTGACTTTATTCCCCTGGGCCTTGGTTTCCTCATCTGTAAAATGGGGAGGCTAGACTCAGTAGCCCTCTCAGGTCCCTTCCAGCTCTGCAGCTATGCTGTAATCATTAGCACTGGGCTCTACATTTAAATCACTCTCTGGACCTTTGGACCTGAGTCTACCATCAAGAGTTAACGACTCGGTTCTCATCACTGCGGTCTGTGGCTTCCCATTTATCTCTGTCATTCAGTCCTCAGTGGGGCCCAGGGTGTTCCAAGTGCAGGAGCTTTTAGCCCCACCCCAGGCCCTCTACCGAGAGCCTCTGGAAGAGACAGAATCAAAGGCCAAGTGGATGGTGACCCACGTGGTTTTGATTCTCTCATGCCTGCTATTTATTGGACATAGGAACCTGAGAGAGAATTTACCATTTTGTGGGCCAGTATCCATGCATGCTGTTCAGGGATTATTTTGAGCTCTGTGGGTACTGCAAGGCCCTGGGATAAACAGAGATTAGTGCTCATTTCTTCAGGGCACCCTATTTAATAATAATAATCCCACTTCAGACTGCTCTCCCAAGCCCCAGCTAATGCTTCCCTGGGCCCCAGGGGCAGAGGGGTGAGCAAAGCTGCTGGAGAAGAATGAAGGGAATTTAGAAAGCTTCTAAACTGAGAAGAGTTAAAGCCTTCAGCCATTTTTCAGGCCAAAGGTAGGGGAGACTTGGGTTTCTGTTTCTTTCTTCCTTTTTTTTCTTCAAGTTTTCTTTTTGACTGTGAAGTTAAACATCAACAAGCATGAATGCTCTTCCCTATATAAAAAGAGGAAACCATGAACCTGAACTCTAAACAGTTTTTTAAAAATATATATTAAATTTAGAGTTCAGTTGTCTGACTCTTCATGACCCTATTTGGGGTTCTCTTGGCAGAGATACTGGAGTGATTCACCATTTCCTTCTCCAGCTCCTTTTACAGATGAGGAAACTGAGGCAAACAGGGTGAAGTGACTTGCCCAGGGTCATGCAGCTAGTTAGTGTCTGAGGCTGGATTTGAACTGGGGGAGATGAGTCTTCCTACTCCGGGCCCAGCGCTCTGTGCAATATGGCGCCCCCTAGCTGCCCTAAATTTTGAGGTAAGGTAGTATAGGGAATAGAGCTGGCCTTGAAACAAGGAAGCCTGGTTCAGATCCTGCCTCTGACTTCTCTGCCTTAGCCCAGAGCCTAGCCACTGTGCCACCTGGCTTCTTGAAAACCTCGCCACCTACAACTTCCAAGTCATTTCTTGTCTCTTGGACACACAGTGACAGAATGATAGATTTTTAGAACTCAGACGTCTAACCTAAACCCCTGGATTTTTAGATAAATGTTTATTGAACTCAGATGAATTGCAGATGAAGAAACTGAGGCACAGAGAGAGAATTGATCACATGGTCCAGTGCTGGTTCAAGAGTCAGAGAATCTGGGTTCAAATGCTACCTGTGTAGCCTTGGACAAGTCATTTCAACTCTTTGGACTTCACTTTTCTCATCTGTAAAATGAGCAGGTTGGACTAGATCAGAATCGTCAGACGCATCCCTCAAGTGTCTGGTAAAAATCCCAAGTATAGTAGGAACTAAATTAAAATGTAATTGGGAAATGTTTAACAAAATAAATGAAAATGCCATGCAACATAGATAATGTGAATTTGTGGTCTTCTAAGTCAACGTGTGCTTACAGGATCTGTTTCTTTTTGAGTCTGACATTAACAGGCTTGATGATTTCAGTTCCAGACGAGGGTTGTTGTTGTTTATCTCTTGTTCTTGAAGAGGACCATGACATCATGGAGGTGATGCCATGACATGAAAGTGAATTGGGTTTAAGTGAGGCAGGGCTGTGCAAAGTCACCAGCCTCACTTTCTCCTCCGGAGCCGTCTGGGTCCAGCTGCCAGATACAGATTGGGATGACTGGAGATGGCCCTGGACCTGTGGAAGTATGAACTACTCCCCTTTGTGACTGCCTTTTCTCAGCCTCAGTAGATAATCAGTCAGTATTGTCTGGACGGTTCATGGAGCACCCACTCAGACCTTGACTTGGTCTTTCTCGGTGGATCACGGTATGTGCTTGGCTCTCCAAGTGAGAAAGAAGCAGGATCTCTGCTTTTCCCTTGGATGGGTGGAATGTTGGGAATAGCGTGCCTTCTCCAAGGGTTGACTTGGAGTGCCATGTAATTTTCTATCCTCCTTAAATCCCCCTTAACTTCCTGGCCCCTCCAGTGGAGATGCCAAAGAGGGCTGAGCAGTTGTTCTTGGCTTCAGAATCCTAATTTCCTTCAAAGAAGAGAAGGATGGGGAAGTGTTGGGATGTATGAGACTATTAGTCTAATGTCAGTCCGTCAGTCATTACGCATTTCATAAACACCTACTGTGTGCCAGGCACCATGCCAGGTTCTGGGGCATATGTGAATTCCCTAGACACAAATGTGCAACTGTTCCTGCCCTTAAGCAGCTTATGGGGAATACAGCATGTACTGTATATATTTAAACATATTCAGGATAAATATAGACTGAAGAATCCTAGATTCAAGAGCCAGAGAAGCCATCCCTTCATTTTACAAATGAGGAAACTGAGGCCCAGAGAAGTTTAAGTGTCTAAAAGAAATACAAGGCAGTTAAATGCAAAGTGGCCAGAGAGGGAGTGCGTGTTCCAGGGGTTCACTTAGAAAGGCATCCAAGATGCTGTCTCTGAAGCAGTCCAGAGAGGGGCTTATGTTTTTGCTGGGAGAAAGAGACAGGAGGCTTAGAAAGTCTGGTTCCTGGATATGGGAGGTGAAGCCCCCTGCAGGCTACTTGGTGGTTTGCTTTGGAGAGAATGGGGTCTCTGGGCAGGTTCTACGTGTTGGCAGGTGTGGGGGGAGGGCCCCCACCCCTACCCCTCAGAGTTTGGGAAGAGTCCAGAGTTAGTAACCCAGGACTAGGAAAGGGAACTTCCCAAGGTTATTTGAAGTGCAGATGAAAAGGTAAATGAGCATTAAACCTGAAACCCTGAGGGTGCCCTAGATCTCTTCTTGCTTTCCCTGTAACCTTTGAAACCTGAGACAATGTTACCTCTGAGGGTTGAGCTCTATAGGCCTGCATTGGTCTCTGTGTGCTAGAGATGTGGCCTCCCAAGGGGGGGGGGAAGGAAGGAGGGAGAGAGGGACAGAGTCACAGAGACAGAGACACAGAGGAGAGAGAGACAGAGAGGGCTCTCGACCATGATTTGTGCTGGCATCAGCTCTAAGACTCTTTTCTAGGACCCACCCAAATCCCACCTCCTCCCTCAGGTCTCTGCCCAGGCTGATGGCCAGCAGCTTTGACCTGTAGGGAGCCGCCATCACTCCCCCTCTACATCCCATCCATGGCAAACTTCTTGTCCTCAAAGACCTTATGTTCTAATGAGGGAAATAAAGTATACCTCTCAATCCGTCAGCAAATATTTATGAAGCACCTACTATGTGTCAGCCACTATGATAAGCTCTGGGAATACAAAAAGAAAGCCAGGGTGGGTCTGAAGGGGCTTTGGGGGCTCTCTGCCTTCTGTGCTGTATGCAGTATGTACACAAAATGAATACAGGCTCCCAAGGGTCACGTGAAGAAGTGGCCAGGAAAGGTGCGTTTGCTCTTGTAGCAACTTGTGCCCAGGGTCCAGTACTGAGCCTCCCAAGGCAAGGGGCCACTTCTTCTTAGACTCTGTCTGGCCCTTTGTGTCCAGTAACTCTAATGCTATAGGTCAGGTCACAGCATTAGGACACTCCGATCAGTCCACAAGCTTTATTGAGCACCTACTGTGTGCCTGCTGTCGTGCTAGGTACTAGAGATACAAAGTAAAAAAGTTCCTGCCCTCAAGCAGATTCCTTCAGGAGATGGGCTATGTACACCTATAAGTATGTACATGCCTGTAAACACACATGTACCAATATGCATTGCATGCACATGTACGCATTGCACACAAATGTGTTGCAGGTGTGCATGTGTATAAATACACAGGTGTAAGTATGTTATGAAATACGCATATGCACACATATACAGAGTATACAAAATATATGCGTGTATGCATATATACCTGCACGTGTAAAACATACCTATATGTACAAATAGAGATGTATATGCAAAATATACCTATATGTACACATCTGCGTGTGTATGCGAAATCTACCTGTGTATTTATGCATTGTGAAATGTGTGTGAACATACATGTGTAGACAAAACATATATGTATATGCACATATACCTATATGTAAAATATACCTATATGTACACATGTAGCTGTGAGTGTATATTAAAATGCCTATATGTACACATATGTGAAATATACGTTATGAACACACATGCCTTGTGTAAGCACACATTATGTGAATGTTATATATGCAAATATATACATGCATACATATAATCTACACACACACACAACACACAAAGCAGTTGGAGAGGAAGGGGGGAAGGCATGAGCCCCTGAAGGAATCAGAGAAGGCTTTCTGTAGAAGATGTCTGCTGAGCTGAGTTTTGTTATTTTGTTTTTGGTTTTTTTGTGAGGCAATTTGGGGTTAAGTGATTTACCTCGAGTCACACAGCTAGTAAGTGTCAAGTGTTTGAGGCCGAATTTGAACTTGGGTCCTCCTGACTCCAGGGCTGGTGCTCTATCCACTGTACCACCGAGCTGCCCCCTGAGCTGAGTTTTGAATGGATCCCAAGAGGTGAAGGGGAGGAAGAAGTGCCTTCTAGACATGAGGGAGAGACAGTGCAGAGACCCAAAGATGGGAGGTGAATTACCCTTTGAGAAGGGCAGAGAGAAGGCCCAGGTTAGCTGGACTTTCGGGTATACGGAGGGGAGCTGTAAGCAGTGAGATTGAAAGGATAGGTTGGAGCCAGGCTGTGAGCATTCTCCCTTCTTTGCCAAACCAGGGGATTTGGCTGTGACCCTCGAGGTGACAGGGAGCCTCTGGTATTTACTGAGTAGGGGGTGACATGATCAGAGCCGCGCTTTAGGAAAATCACTTGGGCATCTGTGGGGAAGATGGGATTGGAGGAGGGAAATTGAGGCAAGGAGACCAAGGAGGAGGCTCTTGCAGCTGATGTGTGTGAAAAAGGCTTTGGAAACCACGGATGCTGCTTAAAGAGTAGAAGCAATAAAACGCACTGTCTTTGGTAGAGCCCTTCTGGTGGTCAGAAAGAACCCTTTATGGATTTTGATCCCCCTTCCCACCTGTGGCTTTTAGAGGTTATGGTTTCAGACTGACTCTTCCCAGTGAACTCAACTTTTCTTCCAGGTTCAAGAAAGTCCTGTTTTCCCCCTAACCCCCCTGGAGTCACTGGAGAGGGAGGAGGAGAGAAGAGACCTGGGACTCCCCCAGGGCCCCACTTTGGTTCTGCACATTCATCTGAATCTCTTTGAAATGGTACCATGAGGCCAGCATGCCCTGGGAGACTAGTCTGTGTGGGCGTTTTCTAGTACCTGCTAGCACGTAGGTAGCTCTAGCCAACACCAGGGGGCACCGCTGGGGGCAGGTGGTCCAACCTGTTTGGGTTAGGCTCTTTGAACGGAGACCCCTCCCTGCTGCCCACTCAGCCAGCCCAAGACCAGAGTGACTTTGACAAGTGGCCTTGGGGCTTCCAGTCGGTGTGAAAGTAGGACAGCATTTGCCTCGGGGCCACCTGTCTAGATTAAAAGCCAGCCAGCTTCCATCCTGTTCTGTGAGAGCTAGTGGAGACATTTCACTGAGGACCTTTGTTTCCAGAGCTGGCCTCTGGAGGAGGAGCGCATTCCTTTTCCCTTGGCCTGGGGTTTTCTTGGACATCATGCAGTGCCGTCAGTCACCACACTAGACACACACACACACACACACACACACACACACACACACACACACGTGTGTGTGTATATATGTATGTGTATATGTGTGAATACATATATACATATACACATGCACACATGCATATATACACACACGTGTGTGTATGTATATATACACATATATATGTATGTGTGTGTATATATATATGTATATATATACACATATATATGTATGTGTGTGTATATATATATGTGTATATATATATACATATATATATATGTATGTATATATATACATATATATGTGTATATATATGCATATATATGTATGTATATATACATATATATATACATATATATATGTATGTATATATACACACACACATCTTCTCCCCCAGAGCATAAGTGGTGTTGTGCCTTCCTGAAGGCCATGGTTGCTCTCAAAGCCAGGTCATCACAGAACCACCTGATGGGTCTTCTCTGCCTTCGGTGGTTGACCATTCCGTGGTCAGCTGCCCAGCAGGAGTATGGTGCGTGGATCTGAGAGTGGCCTTAATGCAGGAGCTGACTTAGTAAATTTGGGTCAGTTTCACGGTGAATTTCCCAACAGTGGAGTAGAGTTTGGAAATTAGACACCAGAATACTGAGATCCAACGGGAGACTCCTCCTCCTCCTCCTCTTTATGGATGAACACAGGTGTTTCTGTTGATTCTTTCAGGAGACAGCTAAAACACCTCCATCCCATCTCCTAAATGGTTTTCTGCAGGCTCTGGCTCTAACGTGCAATGCAGTATTGACTTGGCTGCAGTCAGTCCACAAGCTTTTCGGGACATTGGGAGGCGATTAGCTTTAGAGTCCAAGGACCTGGGCTCAGATCTTGGCTCTGTGACCTTGGGCAAGTCACGTCATGCTGCCAAGCCTTAGTTTTCTCCTGTGTAAGATGGACTTTATTCCGTTAGTCATTAGGAGCCATTGGAGGCACTACAATGACATGATTGATGAAAAGTTTATTATTGGAAGTTTAATCTGACGATGGTCACGTCTACTGAAATCCTTCATCACCCTTGTTCATGGGGGTGTGTCCAGAAAATGAAGATTAGGAGGTTTAGGCTAAATGACCTCAAAGATTCCTTCTGATTGGTTCCCAGTCTGTTTCTCTTGTCACCTTTGAGGGTGGGAAGCTTGAAAGGTCAGTGACTGAAGTCAGAGGAAACAAATTCACATCCTACCTCTGATGACTTCCTTCCCATTAGCCGAGCTGCTTGACCTTCCATCGAGCCATGGAAGGGACCCCATATCTTCTGGTCCAACCCCTACATTTTACAGATGAAGAAACAGGCCCAAGGTGGTAAGGTGACTTGCCCGGGGTCATACAGATAATAAGCATCAGAGCAGGGATTTCAGCCTACAGTATCCTGAGTTCAAAAACCTATTCTCAGTTAACTACTATTTCAAGGCCAGACTTTTCAGTTTGACATTCAAGGCCTTTGATTTTAAATACCAGTCTTGTACTTTTCGAATGTATTTCCCTCTCCTCCATAATTCACCTGTGCTGTAGCAAGGTGAGTTTCTCCCCTGTCCTGTGAGCGTCATGCAGTACTTTCCCGGTCCCTGTCCAATTAACATTGGCTTCTGTCCCTGACCCCCTTCTGTTCTCTCTTTTCCCTTCAGTCTCTTCTACTCTCATGACTTTAACCACCTCCTCTACATACGGAAGCAGGGAAGGGTAGCACCTGACCTCAAGGATCTTATGTTCCATTGTTGTTCAAGCATTTCAGTTGTATCTGACCCTCCATGACCCCATTTGGGGTTTTTTTTGGCAGATACTAGATTGCCTTCTCCAGCTCATTTTACAGATAAGGAAATGATGGGGTAAAGTGACTTGCCCAGGGTCACAGAGCCGGAGGTTGGATTTGAACCCAGGTCTTCCTGACTCCTGGGCCACTTCACCACCTACCTGCCCTTACATCCCCATAGAGAACTCCCAAATCTCTCTCTCTCCAGACAACTTCTGTGATGTCTTCATCATACCTCTTAGAACAGGACTAGGTAGCAACCAGTCATGGTTTTCATTGATTAAAAATTAGTCACCTTGGTGATGTGACCTGGTGTCCTGGATCTGAACACAGATGACTCCCCACTGTCAGGACTTGAGCCTTTCTTTGTGACAGTGAAGTTTTGGCCTATTAGGCCTCCCTTGTATGCAAGAAAACCTTTGGATAGGGACCAGACGTGAAGAGACTTTGGACTTGAAGAGGAGACCAGCTCTGGGCTGTGTTAATACACCCAGAGGGGTCAGAATAAAAGTGGTGGGGTTCAGTTAAAAAAAATTATTCCTAGCCATTTTGTTTAACTTTAGGGGGTGCTGTCTAAATTCTCCTGGTCTGTTTTTGTCCTCCAGTTTGTGTGTGTAGCCTCTGATGGACTTACTACGCACTCCCTGCTTATCTTGGGAGACTTGACCAGGAGCCAGATTCACTGCCAACAGCTTTGTTTATTTTTTACCTTTATGTTACATCCTTTTATCTTCAAAATTTCCATTGCCAGCCTTTGGCTCTCTTGCCAGATTGTTATGAGATTGAGGGTAGTTCTGTCCCTTGCCAGTGAGTCAGCCAGTGTGGGTGACAGAGCTCACTATGGCTTTATAATTTACTTTCATTCTGGAGAACAGGGCTTTCTCCTCCCCCCCCACTTTTTCCCATCTCCACCCTCTCTCCCCTCTCCCCCAATTTCAACTTGGGTGTTCTATGAAGGTCACATCCCAGAGTGAACAGGTGGCCTTCCCCTAAAATAGAACCTGTTCCTCCCTCTCCAACACCTTCTCCCCACTTCCCCACCCCATTTTCCTAGTTTCCACTGCCCTTCCAAGTTTCCATAAGCGTGTGCAGAAACTAAGTTGTTTATTTGATCTCTCTCTGTGTCTCTCTGTCTCTGTATGACTCCCTCTCCATCTCCCCCTCTCCCTCCTCTCTCCATCCCTCCCCCCTCTCTCCCTCTCTCTCTCCCTCCCTCCCTCCCTCTCCTCCCTCCTCCCTCCCTCTCCCTCCTCCCCCTCCCTCCCTCTCCCTCCCTCCCTCCCCCTCCCTCCCTCCCTCCCTCTCCTCTCTCTCTCTCTCTCTCTCTCTCTCTCTCTCTCTCTCTCCTCTCTCTCTCTCTCTCTCTCTCCTCTCTCCTCTCCCCCCTCCCTCCCCTGAATGCCATGGAGACATTTTAACCAGGGAGACTCTATAGAGCACAGATATGTCTCCAGACATAATGACTATGATTTCTTGCCAAATCAATTACTTATCAAAAGACATGATGTATAGAAAATATTTTGCAAGCTATTAGAATAAGAAGTCCTTGAGAGCAGAGACTGATTCATCTTTGTTTGTGTATCCCCAGTGTCTAGTGCACAGTAGGTAAATGAATGTTGAATCGAAGTGCTATATAAATTTTAACCACTATAATCATTATTATTATCTTCTCACCGTGTTTGACGAAGTTTGGATAGATATTGTCCTGGGACAAGTTCCTAGAATGCTTTGTATTTATTTTGTATTTATATTTTATATTATTATATTTATTTTAATATATTTTAATTCTTTTATATTTAATATTCTGTGAACTACAGAAGAGTTGGATAAAACAATTAGGTTTTATAGTTGATTCCCAGCACCTATTGTGTGGAGGGCCCTGTGCGGGGCCTTCCCAGCTCACCAAGAGCATGCTCTGTCCAGCTCCAGTGGCCCACAGAACAATGAGGTTGAGGTGCCCCTCGCCCTCTTCCCTCATGATTTTGATCTCACCCACCTTTCTGTATTTTTGCAAGCTTTATGTATGAGGTGCCTTGGAGATTATGAATAATCGGGATGGCGACATCTATTAAAAAGATTGTTCGTGAATTTTGAGAGATCAAGGTAGTTGCCAGGTGGCTGAGGCTGCAGTTCAGTCTCTGATAGGGTCTGGGGCCAGTATAATTCATTGGTTGAATTCTTCAGGACAGTTTGAGGTTTGTATTTGCAGTGTGTAGATTTGTCCTCTGCTTGGGAATGGCAGGCCAATGGGGTCACAAGAGCTGAGTGTGACTGAAACGGCTGACCAGAAACAACCCCAGTCATGAAGGGGTCCTGCTGGAGTGCCCCTTCCTCTTGGAAACCTGGAATTGTAGGGGTAGAACTAAAAGGGGCCTCAGGCCCCATCTAGTCTCACCCCTTCCTTTTACTGATAAGGAAACTGAGGCCCAGAGAGGTGAAGTGATTGTCCAAGGTCACATAGGTAGTAAAAGGGGCAGAGGCAGGATTTGAACCCATGTCCTCTGCCCCCCAAAGGAATGATCTTTCCAATGCACCCTAATTTAGAGGGGTAGAATGGGTGACTCCAGAGAGAGCAGGTTTCTGACTCTGTGGAGGTCTTCACTAGGACGACCACTGGTTAGGGATGCTAGAGAGAAGATTTTTGGTCAGTTTTAAGTTGGATTAGATGGCTTCTGTTGTTTCTTCCTACTCTGCGTATCAGTGAAAAAAACAGAGTGAGGATTCAAACCCAGGTCCTCCGACTCCAAATTCAATGTTCTCTTTACTAACCCCATGACACTTCATTTTATAAAGGAGAAGTAGAGAGGGCTCACTACTGAGTGGTGAAAACTGGGTCCTGGAGAAGTTTGGTACCTTGCCCAAGGTGACCGAGTGATTCAGTGACAAGAAGCAACATGGTAGAGTAGAAGTAACAGGGGCTTGGAAGTCACAGAACCTGGGTTCAAATCCTCTCTCAGACACTTACTAACCCTATGGCCTTGAGTAAGTCAAGTAGCCTTTCTATAACCTCCTCCATAAGATGAGGGGGCTGGACTCAATGACCTCTTAGGTCACTTCCAGCTGTCGATGTAGCATCCTATAAACTTACTGCTTCTATGACCTTAGGCAAGTCATTGAACCTCTCTGGGCCTCAGTTTCCCCATCAGTAAAATGACTGGACTGGATGGCCCCTTTCCAACTCCAGATCTGTGATCCTATGCACTCAGTCAGCTACCAAGGATGGTCCCAAAGGTGGGAGGGATGAGGCCAGCAGCATATGAGGCCCTTGAATAGGTGATACTTTCAAGGAAAGGTGCCCATGAGTCACCCTCATGATGAAATGAAGCATGACAGGCGTTTTAAAAAAAAACCTGCTTAGGTTTATAATTAATGCAGGCACTCCTTGGGGAGGTGGTATTTTTATTCTGGTTGCTGTTCTCAGCACTCCTGGGCTCTTGAGTGAAGCAGACGCATTATTATCACCCTGGGCTCACTGTTAATTTTTGCTACGCAAACTGTGTTTGCTGAGAAGGGCCTCTGGAATGGGACCAGACTTTTTTACTGCAGGAAAGGGAACCCCTACTTCCCCGTCAGGGCTCTGTTCAAATGACACTTCCTGTAGGAAGCCGAGCCTGGCCTGACCCCACTCCCCATTTCTTAGTGTGTTGTCTTCAAGCTTTGTTGTTATTATTCAGTAATTTCAGACTCTTTGTGCGCCAATTTGGGCTTTTCTTGGCAAAGATACTGGAGTGGTTTGCCATTTCCTTCTCCAGCTTATTTGACAGATGAGGAAACTGAGGCAAGCAGGGTGAAGTGACTTGCCCAGGGTCACACAGCTAGTAAGTGTCTAAGGCAGTATTTGAACTTGGGGAGATGAGTCTTCCTTACTCTAGGCCTTGTGCTCCAGGCCTAGTACATGGCTATGGCTCTTCCTTAGCTGTGTATACACATATAAGAGAAAAACAACATGGCCCAGTGGATGGAGGGCCTCTATCTCTGACTCCTTATTTCCCTTGAGGTTCTTGACCTTTTGTTCTTCTGGGGAAATTTTGTTATTTTTTTCTAGCTCCATAAAGTAATCTGTTGGTAGTTTGATTGGTATGAGATGTTGAATAAGTAATGGTAATGTCATTTTTTTATTATATTGGCTCAGCCTACCCATTCTCTCTTTGACTGCACTACTGTGGCAGCATAAGCTAATCATTTAATCTCTTAGTAGCCCCAAGCTAAGTCTCTAAGACTATAAATTGCAAGCCAGTTACCCATCTGTACCTATGGAGGGATTTTCCATATTGGAAATTCCATACCTTGATGAAATTATAGCTTTAGACCAAAAACGTGTGTGTGTGTGTGTGTGTGTGTGTGTGTGTGTGTGTGTTTGTACACAAACCAGCTTTCTTTCCCTCATGCACATTTTGAATCCATTGGAATTTGAATTCAAGATGTGCAGACAGAAGGCATTTCCTTGAATAAAAGTAATGCATTGAACATAAGTGTGGCTCTGTAGTCAGAAAGTCATAGATTCAAATCCTACCTCTAATGATTCCTACCTGTGTGGGATGAGTTACTTAACCTCCCTTTTCTCATCCTAAAATGATGGCTTTGGAGTAGTATCCCCAATGCTTTATATGTAGTGCGTGCTTAGTGAATGTTTATTGAACCTGATTGAATTAAGTATCCTGAGGGTACTGGGAGAGGGAAAGTTTCCAGTTGATCGACGAGCATTTATTAAGGTCCTACTATGAACCCACTCAAGTCTGCTAAGGAGACGGGGAACCCAAAGCAGTTACTGTGTTATAGGGACTGGGAGGTGCCCGAGTAAAGCATGTCTGATTCATTCAAGACCCCTCTAGTTGGGGTCAGAGATGGATGTTGTGGGTGGCCTCTGTCATGCAAAGAGAGGCAGAATCCTTATGGAAAATAATTACCAGTCTATTCTTTCATGTTCAGAAACCCCACCACTCAGGAGCAGAATTAGCCTGTTATTAGGGACCAAAATAGTGTTGTTATTCTGTGGAAGACGCCCACACATCCCAGCTTTGCTCCAAAATCAGAAATGACTCTCATTAGTCCCCAAGTCAGACCCACTTCTCCACATGTCTAGGCGGATCATAATGGTTGGGGGAAGGGACTTTGTTTCTTTCTGGTCTATGGGGTTTGTGGAAGAGTCACACACTAGGAACATGGATGGCCCAAAACCACAGCATTGGACTCAGAACCGGGAAGACCTGGGTCCAAGTCTCCACCTTGGACACTGTGTGGCCATGGGCAAGTCACTTTACTTCTCTGAGCCTCAGTCTCCTCATCTGTAAAATGAGGAGGGTACACTAACTGACCTCCAAGGTCCCTTCCATCTTTAAATCTACGATTCCAGAATCCTGTGAATCTCTAACTCATAGTAATGGTCTTACTCAGAGGTCAAACCAAGTGACCCCAGGAGCTGGTCCTAGGACATCAGGACTAGAAGGAGCCTTTGAGGTTAGCTCATTTAACCCCTTTAATTTTGTTTTGTATGTGTCGAATTGCCATTTCCCTAATGCCTTTTGTTTTTTATATCCCAGTCATTTTGAAATGTTCCCCTACCCAGGCTGCCCACTCAGGGAGCTTTCCTTTTAATAGAGAAAAACAGCTAAGCAAAACCATCAGATGCAGTGCTCATGTCTGATTGTGTATGCAACATTCTGTGCCTGTGATCTCTACCTCTCAGAGGAAGGTGGAACAACTCCCGTATTTTAGAAAAGAGGAAACTGAGTCTGAGAAAGGACTGGGCAAGGTCACACAGCAAAGGCACTTGATAAATGCTTGTTGGTTGACTTTTCTGCCCCTTTTCCTTTTCTCAGCACTCTTGGACTCTCTCCTACTCCTTTCTATAACAAGTTGCCTTCAGATTCTACATCAATCCAGATGGCCCATGTCCGTGTCAGTGGCTGGGGTAGCTTCCAATGGGCTGACTCTGGGGATGTATTGGTCCGTTTGGGAATTAAGGAAGAGAGAACACAGCTCCCTCCCATAGGAAACTCACCTGGTTCTAATTTATTGATACCAAAATAAAGGATATAGTGAGGAAATATACCAGCCTGTGACTCAGGAGCCCTGCATTCCTTTTTTCCTGGCTTTGGGGGATGACAGTGCACACGGTGTCAAATCAGGACCTGGACAGCTCTTCCAGGACTGCAGGCTAACCTGAATAGCCTTGGGGCATGTACTCCTTTTAGAGTCTGGAGTAAACCTAGAGGCTGTACCAGCCTCGGGTACAAACCCGCCCACACACAGGGAACCCAGGAATACATAAATCATGAGTGAGTCAAGTCAGGCTGCGGGGTTGGGGTAGAAGAGGACTCTTGTTCCTCAGTGTGTTCATTTATACATTCCTCGGTCCCCTTGGCTGTTTCTGGCTCTAGGTCAATGATAACATTAACAACAACAATGCTAACACATTGCTAGCATGTACACAGTGCTTGAAGGTTTGCATAGATCTTTACAAATATTATCTCATTGGATCCTCACAACAACCCTGGAAACTTGGTGCTATTATTATCCCGATTTTACAGATGAGGAAACTAAGGCAGACAGATTTTAAGTGACTTATTCAGGAGTCACAAAACTAATAAATGTCTGAGGCTGGATTTGAACTCAGACTTTCCTGACTCTAGCTACTTTACCACCTAGTTTTCTCTCCATCTGAAAGCAGAATCCAAGGCCAGTCAACCTGCCTCATAGGGAATTGGTATTCTAGGAGGAATCAAAATATTTAGCTTAAGGGGCAGCTAGGTGACGCAGTGGATAGAGCTCTGACCTTGGAGTTGGGAGGACCTGAGTTCAAATCTGACCTCAGACACTTGACACTTACTAGCTGTGTGACCCTGGGCAAGTCACTTAACGTCGATTGCCTCACCAAAAAAAAAAAAAAAGTTTAGCTTAAAAATCTAAACCTTGGATTTTCTGACATTAGTAGGGTCATCCCAGGACCCCTGAAATCCTGCCATGTAGGCAGCTGCGTGTCCTGTCTGCAGGAAATGCCTGCATTCAACAAGCATTTGTATGTACTTTCTATGTGCCAGGCACGTCTTACTGAATCCTCACAAGAACCTCAGGAGGTAGGTGCTATTATTATCCCCATTTTATGGAGGAGGAAACTAAGGCCAACAGATTAAATGACTTGTCCAGGGTCAGATAGCTAGGAAGTACCTGAGGCAAGATTTGAATTCAGGTTTTCCGGACTCTGGACTCAGTGTTCTATCTGCTGTGCCACCAGCTGCCTCCTAAGGCAACTCTTTGAGACCAGAAGCTGCAAAGCAGGTGCCCATTTGCATAGGTAGAGGGCATTTGTTCTGGGAGAGTTCCCTATACTAATCAAACCAAAAGTCCAGTCCAAAAAAAACAGAGGAAAAAAGAAATCTAAATGGAGAATGTGTTAAAATGGTGCAGCCTCCAGCAGGGCGTATTTCACTCATTAGCCCACAGGGATGTTTGCTTGGCTTTTACAGACCATCTGTTTGGGAAGATATCTTCCTGCTTTAGGGTTGGAATCCCAGCGAGCTATAAAGGAAGGACTGAATTTAGTCTCTCTCTCCCCAAAGCTAATGAGTAGCTCACTCCAGTTCTGTGGCCACGGGGTGAGGAATTAAGGGTCTGAATTTTCCGAGGATGTTGAAAGACCGGCCACACAAGCCAGGGCTCCCCTAATCTTCCTGCCTTGGTGTGTTATCAGTCATGGAATCACAAACTAGAGCTGGAATGGATCTCAAAGGCCATCTAGTCCAGCCCTCACTTTACAGGTGGGGAAACTGAGGCGCACAGAGAGGTTACATGGCTGTAACTCTTGCATGAGACTTTGGGGCAGTCTCTTCCTATCTACTAAGCTTAAGTTCATCTGTAAAAGAAAGGGGTGGACTCAACAATCCAGATCGAAGTCAGTGATCCTGCGAACTGTCATTTTTTACAGATGAAGAACTGAGGCTCAGATAGGGTAAATGCTTTACCCAACCTTCCCTAGGAAGTTATACTCTGGTTTGGAAATGGTGCTCTCAAAACATCACGTAGACTGCACAAAGCATTCTAGACATGGTCTGGCCAGTGCAGAGTGCAATAGAATGACCCCTTTCTGTGGTCCGGACTCTTGGACTGTGGGACTACCAGATCATACTATCAGCACTGCCGTCTTGTGGTCCACTAGAAACCTTAGGTCTTTTTCACAGAGACTGCTGTTAAACTAGTCTTTCCGACCCTGCTTCTTTCATCCTGTACTTATGGGGATGGTTTTCTTAATCTAAATACGGGTCATTGCCAGTTTTTGTGTTGAGGAAGAATTTCATACCTTAGTTCTTTTCCTTTGGAAGCTATTTGGGTTTTTTGCCTAAATGGGCAGAGATAGCCTCCCTCCTCCCACAGGTCCCAGAGCTCTGTTATTTGCTTAAATGAATATTGATTCCCTTGTAAATTGTCTTCTGTTTATGCAAATAGTGGATTTCCCTGTATGTCCCTTTGGGTCCTATTGTTTGTTTGGTTTTGTGGTTATTACTGTTTTTCATCTCCAACTCCAAAGAATGACAAACTCTGTCCCTCCCAGGGCCTTTCACTGTCCCACCTCCCAGGCTTTGACCCTCCTGTCCCTGAAGCTTAGAATTTCTGCCTGCCGGTGTGATGTGATATAGAGAGTGGGGGGAGGTCAGGAGGAGAAGCCAGACATTGCACTGGGTAACCACGGACCAGGAACTTCATTTTTCTGACACTCAGTTTCCTCACCTGCAAAGTGAGGATCATGATGCTTGTGTTATTATAAAGGAAAACATTTTCCAAAACTTGTATCTATGGGAGCTTATCAATCAGCAGATCCCCAAGGGTTTATTTATTAAGCACTGTAAAGATGACAGCATCCTCATTCTTCACTCCTAGCCCCCAGCCTCTGTTCTCTGGCCTCCTCTTAGCACTTCCTTTGGTACCTAACTACCTTCTCCCTGGTATCATGGTCAGAGACGTGCATGTCTTATTCCCCCCCAGCCTCCTACTCATTTGCAAGCCATGTGAGAATAGGGGACGTGACCCACTTATTCATCTCTGTATGTCCCCTTCCCTCTCCAGCCTGCCAAGCCTGGGTGCCCCAGTGCTCAATGATTGTTTCTGATGAATGAATGAACGATTCTGAGTTGGTCAGCATCCCGTCAGGTCTTCTTTACAACAAACCCTGTGCAGTAGACAGTACATGTATCATCCTCCCCATTTCACAGGTGAGGGCATTTGGGAGTCCAGAGAGATGATGAAGCCCATGGTCACACAAAGCCTTAGACCCTTTCCTCTATACCATAGGCTGGTGGGTTGAGGGATTTCTTTTACCTGCTACTTTTCATCCGTACGTTCAGCCCGCCGTTGGTCATAGCCAAGGCCCTGATTGTCTGTGGTCACTTCAGATCCTGAGGCACTAGAGTGAACTGGTTAATTTCTTGTCCTGGCCAGGCCCCGGAGAGGGACGTGTTTGAAGCCAACACCACTGAGAACCCTATTTCTTCTCTTCATAGCCGTGCCTCATCACATGCCAAAGCTCTGACAAGCACCACTGCATTTCTCTGGGCCTCAGTTTTCTCATCCGTAAAATGACATAGTTAGACTAGATTGTCTTTGACGTCCATTCACCTCTCAACCTATGGCTCCGTGATCCTTGGCATAGGTAGAATCACACAGGATTGTAGATTTTAAAGGTGGAGAGACCTTAGGGACCTTCTAAGTCTACCTCCTTCATTTTACAGATGAGGAAACTGAGGCCAGGGAGGTTGTAAGCTCATAGATCCAGAGCCAGGTTTTCTAGCATTATCTGTGCTGAAGCCTGACCCTTCTCCCTCCCCCTTCCCCTCTTTTATCCCTCCCCTTTTCCTTCCTCTCTCCTCCCCTACCACCCTTCAGTGCCATGATCTCAGAGCTGTCCCCATGAAGGATCTTTCAGTGTGACTTTTGGGGCTTCCCCTCCATCAGGGCAGCTCCATGGGGCCCAGCAGAATTAACAGGATCAGAATAGTTTCCCCCAGCTGCCAATCTTCTGTTTCTCTTTACTTTTTCATCATGTTTTTACTATTAAAATAACTCCCCTTCCTCCTTTCAGAGCTGTTCCTGCCAAATTATGGCCTGAAATGCCTCGTTATGGCTGGTTCTAGGGGCCTCCCCCACCTCGGCTGTTCCCTAGAATGAGAGTTAATGATGGAAACACTGACTCAGCCTCCGTGCTGGGCCCACTCGTTACATGTTACCCGGCTGACCACCGCCTTGCTCTTGATACTGCTTGACAAGTGGGGGCTGCTGGGGATGGGGAGGTGCATCTCACATGCGGTTTGGACCTTGGGTTTGGAGGCTGGTGGCCCGTGGGATGGCCAGCTGGAGGCCAGCAAACAGACCTCTGTATTAGCCTGCCGATCGGCAAGGTGGATCCTTTGGCCAGGGTATAAACAGGATGCACATGGCAGGTCAGGCATCACCAGTCCTTCGATGAGTAGCTGCTACCCAGCAGCATGGGTGGGTGGGGGCCAGCATGAGAGGGCTGGGGAGAAGAGCCTGGGATGGGGATGGGGCCTGGGCCCACTTGTCCTCGACTCTCACTCTGGTAGGGCCTGAGCTTAGGCACCCCCTCACAGTTTTCTTGAGGCAAGAATAATGCCTGGTCCTTTTTCCCTTAAAAAAATTTTTTTTGCATTAAATGGTGGATTCAAATTAATATTTCATATCAGCACTATTAAGTGTACAGCTAAGACATCTAAAGAGACAGCATGGTATGGCAGAATGAGAACTAGATTTAGAATCGGGAAACCTGGGCTCCCAGGCCCCTTCTGTTGCCCTGCAAGTCAGAGGCCTGGGTTCAAATCCTACTTACTACCTGTATGACTTTACCTCCTTGGGCTTCAGTTTCCTTGACTGTTAAATGAGAGCGTTAAACCAGATGATCTGTGAATCCCCTTCTAGCTCCTGGATTCGAGAAAGCTCTGAATGCCAGGCTGAATTCAAATTCTTTCCTATAAGCAATATGGAGGTTGTAGGCAGTATGGCAGTTATAGACAATATGGAAGGTTTTTGAGCAGGGAGACAATGTCACTTAACTGGTCCCCATGTCCCCAGTGTCTCTAGTCTCCCATCTGTCCTTTACTCAGCAGCCAGAATAACCTCATGAGACAGTCAATAAGCATTCATTAATGCTTGTACTGTGTCACCGCCCAGGATACTGAGGTGAGGATGTGGTCCCCAGCCTCACAGAGCTCACATTCAAAGGGGAAAGACAGCATGTCAGTGACTATGTCCAACCTATGAGACAGTGAAAAAGGAAAGTCACCTGAGCGCCCAGGATTCTTCACTCTCGTCATGTCATGCGCTTCTTGGGCTCTTTGGTGAAGGCTGTGCACCCCGTCTCAGAAAAGTGTTTGTAAGTGCATAAAATAAAATAGGTGAGTTTACAAAGGAAATGAATTGCTTGGAAGTACAATTATCGAACTGTTTTTCAAGACGAGTGCACAGACCCCACATTAATAATCTTTGCCTTAGAGGAAGTGCACTTAGAAGGGGTAGAGGGAGAGCAGATTTGTTGAATAAAATTAAATTGACTATATATATATATACATATATATATATAAAACTTAGGTTATAATCTATGGAGATTGGAAGTAAGGAGACCAGTTAGGAGGACAAATGCAGCGGTCCAAGGTGGGCCGATGGGGACCTATCAAGTGACAGCAATGGAGGGCCAAGAAGGGGACCGATGGGAAGGTTTGTGCAGGTGGGATCAACAGGATGGGCCAACCCATGGGAAAAGGCAGAAAGAAGGAAAAAGTGACTTTGAGGGTTTGAACTTGGGTGCCCAGGAGGATGGTGGCATCATAAACAAAAAGAGAAAATATGGAGAAAAAGCAAGCGACTTTGACGGGAAAGACAATGAGTTCCATTGTCCAGATTTTCAGTCGGACAAGCTGTTGGAACTTGCAGATGAAAATCAAAGCCCAGCAGTCGATTGGAGATGCAGGTCTGACATTCAGGGATGAGATTAGGGCTGTGAAATCTGTAAAGTGGGGGATTGGAATACACGGCCTCCGAGATCCTTCCTAGCTCCAGTTTTTATGACCCGGTGTGTGAGAGTCATCTGCATAGAGGTGATAATTGAACCCATGGGAGACAATGAAATCACTGGGAGAGTGAATGTGAAGGAAGAGGGCCTTCCCTCCCCATGTGGCCAAGTCCCTATAGGGAGCTCATTGGCTCCAGACCCTCCCTGATGACGTCATTGATCCCTAACCCACTAGGGCTGGCTAGTCTTGGGCCCCTGGTTCATGTCGCCCTTGGGCAAAGCATCAAGGAATAAGGTGGGCTCGTGGCTGAGTAGACTGGTCAGTCCCCCAGAGAGCTAAAGAGCCCTTGGGAGTTCACATTTTTCACTGCTAGGAAGGGTCCCTAGCAGCAGTTGCTCTGACAGTTGCCTGGGGGTTTCTGTTGCCTTTTCAGCTGAAGTACCTCAGGCCTTCCAGTACAGCCATCCTGTGCCTGGCCGAGGTGGGTGACATTCATGTTGAAGGACCAGGACAATGAATTTCAATTCCTTCTCATAACAGGAGCACCCTGTCCTGGTCCAAGGTTCCCACATATGTGAACCCCAACTTCTGTCTTGAGTTCCATAAAGTACCAAGAAAATGTAGTTTTCAAGGAAAAAATCTGAGAAACGTCACCTCTAAATCTAACAATGTGAACTGGTGGAAAGATTGGTATTAAACAGCCCTTCCTGCCAGAGTGGATGCTTTGGGAACTAAGGATCATGGAGTTTAGAACTGATAGGGAGTTTAGAGCTCAGCTAATCCAATCCCCAGATTTTACAGTTGAGGAAACTGAGTCCCAGAGAAGTAGTGATTTGCCAAAGTTCATACAGCTAGGATCAGTGCTTGGATTCAAACCCAAGTCTGTCATTTCCAAGTCTAGTATGCTTACTTCTTAACTGGGTTTAACTTCTCCTGGCCTCAGCTTCTCCATGTGCAAAACAAAGATCCTAGGCCAGAGGATCTCAAAGGTCCCAACATCTAGAATCTTGTTCTATTTCTGTCAAGCCATGGTAACCCGTCAAATGGTCCTTCACATTTTGGATGTTCCAGACCAAACACCCAGGACCCAATATCTCGGATGAGAGGCCCTTGTTCCCTGGACAGGTTTGGGACACAGTGCCCAGTGATCACCCACCATCTCTCCCTGTTCTGAATTCGATGTGCACTGCCATCTTCCTTTTCTCTGCTCTTATAATCCCTCTCCTTGCCTCTAACTCGAGGCGATCACAAGATGCGAGGTAGAAGGGGAACTTACTCAACATGAATGGATGTATGAGGAAACTTGGGATTTGGGTCTCAAAGGTTGTTAGTATTCAAGACCAAATTAAAACCTTGGGGGACCCATGCCCCCTACTTTCCTCCCTATTTGGTGGTCTCTTTAACCAGGTCTCTTAATACCTTTCTAGTCTTCTTACACATTATTCTTAATTCACTCTGTGGTTCCACTGTGCTGACCTGCTTGTTACCCATGACCCTCCATGTCCTGTTCCTGTACTTCCTTTGCTCTGGCTGTCCCCCCATGCCTAGAACACCTCATCCCCTTATCTCCAACACTCAGCTTCCCTGGCTCCCTTCAATCTCAGTTCAAGTACCAGCTTCTAGGGGCTTAGGATTCGATCTTGTAGCTCTAGAAGGGACCTCAGGGGCCAGCAAGTTCACCCTCTTATTTTGCTGATGAGGAAACTGAGGCCCAAAGAACCTTCCCTGATCCCCAAGCTCCCGGCAGCCTCCTTCCCAAAACTACTTTGCAGTCATTGTGTATACTAGGTATAGATTGTGTCCGCCGTTAGAATATAAACTCCCTGAGGTCAGGGACTCTGCTGTCTCTGTCTCTAGTACCCGCAGGGCCTGGCACATACTAGGCCCCTATAAATGTTTGTGGATTGGTTGACTCTTTTGATCACCTTTGAGGCATCATACCCGGGTATTGTGTCATCCCCCAGCAGCTGCCTCTTCCACATCCCCTGGCTGTCCTCTGGCACGTTGGACTCTGAGGGTATGGCCCCCAAGGTCCAGTGCCCCTCAGCTCCTCCGGTCCAGAGCGTTCCGTCCCTGCAGCCCATCTCCAGCCCCCCAATCACTCCTGTGCCTGTCTTTGTAATGTGCAGTCAGAGAACTGTCCACAGACCAGCTCAGCCACTGTCCCCCAGCCCTGCAACCATTCAGCTGCCCTGCTCATCTCTGTTTTCCCCTTTTCCAGGTGAGCACCTGAGGATCTGCCCACAGGGCTACACCTGCTGCACCAGTGAGATGGAGGAGAACTTTGCCAACCGGAGTCGCAGCGAGTTGGAGGGGGCCCTCCGGGAGACCAGCCGTTCCATGCAGGTGATGCTCAGCACTCAGCTCGTAACTTTGATGGTAAGTGACCCCAGCTAACACACCTTTGGGGAGCCCGAGCCACCATTCCCCAGCCAGTGGAACCCCTTCTAGGGGACCCCACAGAGCCATCTGCGTCCAGGGCCCTCCCAGAGCAGGGCACACAGGGGACACTGGAGATTGGTTGGTGCAAGAGTTACTGGATTGTTTCCCATTCTGAAAGGCGTCGCACAAGAGAATAAATAGCTAATGGCAGAATCTCATCTAATGGAATCTTCCATCCGGTGATGGAAGATCTAATAAGGGGATTTCAGACTCTGCGGTGAGGGGCATTACACACTCTGCCTCCAGGTCAAACTGACCTTAGTTTAGTGACAGGTGATATTAAAAGGCATGTCCCTGATTGTTGTGAAGAGGTAGAGTATGATACTGGGGAAGGAGCTTTAGACCCAGATTCATATTCCTCTCCTGTCATTTCCCTGGGTGATGCTGAGCAGGTCTGGACCTCAGTTCCCTCATCTGTGCAATGAGGGAATTAGACCAGGTGGGCTCTGAGACCCTTCCAACTCTGGATCCTAGAATTCTAAGAAGTTACCCCACCCCCCCCAACTCTGCCTCACTCCCCAATAGCGATTGCTTGGAGATGGTAACGTGGGCCCATTATACCGTCAAAGCATCACATGGCGATCTCGGCATGGTGATAGCTGTCCTGTTAGGATGCGTTGATCAAAAAAAACAGAGGGTAATACAAAGCTACTGTAAATTCAGCAAGGCTTTTAACTGAGTGTATGTTTTATTAATCATAGCAGCATCTACCTATGTTTGATAAATAGGAATCCGTGTGTGGTGTGAGACAATTCTTTATTCATCCTTGGACGTTTACTTATTTATTATACTGAGTCATTTAACGAGATGGCTGGGGCTGTTTGGCAGCTTTCAGAAATTGGACGTCTGGATCTTCGGGGCCCCCCACAAGTATCTCATCCCTTCTTCTGTTCCCTTCAGACCCCCCAGGTGTCTGCGTCTCACAGGTTGAGGGCCACCATGTTAGGGCTTTCAGAGGAGCCTTGCACACGTCCAGGGAAAGATCACAGAACCTGGAGCTGCATTCAAATCCCAGGCTACTCTGGTTCCATGGACTGCAGTTTCTTCTTCTCTAAAGGAGGGGATTGGGTGGCACAGCTAGGTGGCGCAGTGGATAGAGCACTAGCCCTGGAGTCAGGAGGACAAATCTGGCCTCAGATACATAACACTCACTAGCTGTGTGACTCTGGGCAAATCACTTAACCCCAACTGCCTCACCAATAAATGAATGAATGATTGAATGAATGAATGAGGGGGTTGGGCGAGATGGCCCCTAAAGTCCCTTTCAGCCTTGAATCAATAGGCCTCTATGTAACAGAGGTTGGATTCAGTGGCTTCTAAGTTACCTTAAAGCTCCAGATCTTGAATCCTATGAACTTAAGCTCTCTGGGCCTCAGTTTCCCCCACTGTAAGACTGTTGGATTAAATGGCCTTTGAGGTCCCTTCCAGCCGGAAATCGATGATCCTATAACCTGTGGATAGGGATGGATCCTAGTCTAGGAGGTTCTGTAGTTTTCCAGGGTTTGATGTCTGCACACATAGCCTGACAGCACAGTGTTTCCAATCAGTAAGCATTCATTAAGTACCTACTGTTACACACAGTGGGATGACAACTTGGATTGTTCTTGTGTGAAGGCAGAGAAACAGAGTAAACTACTGTCTTGGGTTGTGTGGAAGACAAATGTGTGGGGCCAGGACAGACTCACTCAAAACCAAAAGCAAACCACCCAGTCTCGGGCGGAGCGCTGGGCCAGCTCCTTCTCCATGGCCTCATTTCATGTTCTCTCTGAGAGATGGATTGCCTTTCTGCAGACACGCCCCGGGTGGAGCCCTTTGCACAAAGGAGGCAGCCCTGCCCAACTGCCCACAGGGATGGAGCTGAAGACAGAAACTGGCTTTTGATCTGTTCCCTGGAGCTAGAGGCCTGGGAGAAACGGGCCAGGGAGCTGTCAGAGCCAACTGTGGGCTCCCAGTGGAAATGAATGGTGACAGATGGGGGCCTCGGGTGTACGGGGCTGGTGCTCAGCTGGAACAGTTCCTGTACTTAATACATTCTTTAGCTCAGGGCCACCTCTCTCCTCATGGAGGTGAGAGCTAGGAGAGGGTGGAAGGTTGTGTTGAATTCCTCGTTGCTTTGTCAGGGGGCTGAGGACTGGGGCAGGGCAGAGCCCCTGGGGTAAAGCAGACAAAGACTAGAAATCCTTTCCAATAACAATGCTTCAATAAGCAGCCTCAGTACAGGAGGTGAGAAGATAAGGTTTGCCCCTGTGTCACAAAGGGAGAAACTGAGGCACAGTGACTTGCCTGGGGATCACTCGGGCTGAGCAGTGGATAGAACAGGACATCTGTGTCCCAGAGAGGTCCTCTTTCCACCAACGTTGCTTACTTCCTTTGGCCAGAATTACCCTGTCAGGGACAGAGCAGTTTCTCCTTGGAACATTTGAGTAGTGTGTCTTCCTTTGCAGTTTCGTGGAAACACAATGGTGGAGGCAGTCTGGTGATACTGGAAACACCAGGAAAAGGCTCAGTTATTTAGTCAGGAGACCTGAATTCAACTCCTGGCACTGCTGTTTACCCATCTGTGGCCTTAGACAAGTAGCTTTCTCTCTGGGCCTCAGTTTCCTCATCTGTAAAAATGGGGGGGGGGTGTCTCTGAGGTCCCTTCCAGCTCTAGATTTATGAGTCTATGATCCCATTTAAGCTCTGTGGGCTTCAGCTTTCATCTCCATAAAGTAAGGGGCTGGATGAAGTGATCTCTAAGGACCCCCAAATCTTTTCAAATATCCTTCCTTATAACCACCCTGAGCTTTCTTGTAGTCATTAAGTCCCATCTCTCCCAGGATGCCTGCTACCTAAGTCCATATTGATCTCCACCCTTTCCAAATATGCACAGATCTTATTTTCTGTGCCACTTGTTTTATAGAACCATATTTAGCATTTCACTGGCAATACCCTGCTAATTGTTTTGTGGGCATCAGTATAAGAGACAAGAAGTATAATAATAGCAGCAGATACATAACTGCCTTAAGATCTGCAAAATGCTTTACAAAATATTATCTCATTTGATCCTCACAACAACTCTGGGATGTAGGTGCTATTATTATTCCCATTTTACAGATGAGAAAATTGGGACAGTTGTTAAGTGACTTACCCAAGGTCACACAGCTAGTAAGCATCCGAGGCTAGATTTGAATTCTGTTCTTTCTGATTCCAGGTCCAGTGATCTCAGTTAAGTCACTTAACATCTCTGGGCCTCAGTTTCCTCACTGGTAAAATAAGAGGGTCAGACTAGGTGACCTCTGAGGTCCCTTCCAGCCCTAAATCTGTGGTCCGTGATCTCATGGCTGGATCCTCTTTAAAGTGCCTTCTGATAATGTGCTCTGATGGTTTGAGAAGCAGCAGCAGCTCCAGATTGATTATTAACTTTCCTAATACCCTGCTTTTTGTCACGGCTCTGCTATGCTTCCAGTGTGTCCCCATACCTAGAGCTGGGGTTCTTCAGTTGTTTTTGTCTTTAGACCCCTTTGGCAGTCTGGTGAAGCCTACACATCCTTTCTCAGTGTGTTTTTAAATACATAAAATAAAATACATAGGCTTACAAAGAATTGTATGATACTGAAATATAATTATCAAAAGAAAATTTTTAAACAAGTTCGTGGACCTTATTTTAAGAGCCTCTAACTGAGGAGGCGCTAAGATGGTGGAGTAAAGGCAGGGACTCACCTGAGCTCTCCCCCAAACTCCTCCAAATACCTTTAAATAGTGACTCTAAAATAAATTCTAGAGCAGCATAACCCACAAAAAAAGGGAAACAAATTTCCAGCCCAAGACAACTTGGAAGGCCGGCAGGAAAGGTCTGTCACACCAGGGTGAGAGAGTCCCACAGTCCAGTGCAGGCCGTAGCAGCAGAGAGCGGACCCCAGCATATCAGGAGCAGGCCTTGGGGCGACTGAATCAGTGGCAGCAGTGGCAGTTTCCAGGCCTCTCAGCCCACAAATGGTAAGGGGGTCAAACAACTGACCAGGAGATGACAAGGGTCCCTTGGCTGGCATCAGGGGCAGAGCTCTGCTGCGTTGCCTATTCTTGGATCTGAGTCGCATTCCTGGGTCTTAGTCCCAGTGCGAGGAGGAGCACTGGCACAGCAGAGCTTGGGGCCAGAGAGGAGCAGGGACCCTGGTCACAGTTCCAGGGTGGAAAAGAGTGCTTGGGGTCATTCTACAAACCGGTGCACAGTACAGGAGAGTAGTAAACACACCTCTCTCTGAATCATACCACCTTGCAAGAGCCCAAAACTTACAGGTCCCCAGAATTACCCCTGAAAACAGCTGCACAAAAAAACCTAAAGCTTGAGACAATGCCCCCTCCACTTGGGAAGCAGAGCCCCACTGTAGCAAAGAGTTAAAAGTCAAGAAATAGACTGAGAGGGGCAGCTAGGTGGCACAGTGGATAGAGCTCTGACCTTGGAGTCAGGAGGACCTGAGTTCACTTACACTTGACACTTACTAGCTGTGTGACCCTGGGCAAGTCACTTAACCCTGATTGCCTCATCAAAAAAGAAAAGAAAAGAAAAGAAATAGACTGAGAAATGAGCAAACAACAGAAAAAAATTCTGGCTGTTGAAAGTTATTATGATGACAAGGAAGATCAAAACACACACTCAGAAGAAGACAACAAAGTCAAAATTTCTGCATCCAAAGCATCTCAAAGAAAAAATATGGATTGGCTTCAGGCCATGGATGAGCTCAAAAAGGATTTTAAAAATCAAGTAAGAGAGGTAGAGGAAAAAATTGGGAAGAGAAGTAAGAGTGATGCAAGAAAATCATGAAAAAAGAGTCAACAGCTTGGTAAAAGAGGCACAAAAAAATGCTGAAGAAAATAACACTTTAAAAAACAGAGTAGGTCAAACAATAAGAGAGACATAAAAATCCAGTAAAGAGAAGAATGCCTTGAAAAGCAGAATTGGCCAAATGGAAAAAGATATACAAAAATTCACTTAAGAGAAGGACTCCTTAAAAAGGAGAATTGGCCAAATGGAAAAGGAAGTACAGAAGCTCATTAAAGAAACTAATTCCTTAAAACTTAGAATTGGGCAAGTGGAAGCTAATGACTTTATGAGACATCAAGAAACAATCAAACAAAATCAAAATAATGAAAAAATAGAAGAAATAAAAATGAAAAGCAGCTGACCTGGAAAATAGATCCAGGAGAGAGAATTTAATTATTACTGGATACCTGAAAGTCATGATCAAAAAAAAAAAAAAGAGCCTGGACATCATCTTTTAAGAAATTATCAAAGAAAACTGCCCTGATATTCTAGAGCCAGAGGTTAAAATAAAAATTGAAAGAATCCACCAATCACCTCCTGAAACAGATCCCAAAATGAAAACTCCCAGGAATATGATAGCCAAATTCCAGACCTCCCAGATCAGGGAGAAAGTACTGCAAGCAGCCAGAAAGAAACAATTCAATATGGTGGCACCACAGTCAGGACAATAGAAGATTCAGCAGGTTCTACATTAAAGAATCACAGGGCTTGGAATATGTGATTCCAGAGTACAAAAGAGCTCTTTTGCAACTAAGAATCACCTAGCCAGCAAAACTGGATATTCAGTGAAACAGAGGACTTTGAAGCATTCCTGATGAAAAGACCAGAGCTGAATAGAAAATTTAACTTTCAAAGACAAGATACAAGAGAAGCATAAAAAGGTAAACAGGAAAGAGCAAGCATAAGGGATTTGATAAGGTTAAACTGTTTATATTCCTACATGGAAAAATGATATTTATAAATCCTAAAAACTTACTCATTTTTAGGGCAGTTAGAGTATATACATAGACAGAAAGCAGAGTGTGAGTTGAATGTGATGGTATGATTATCTAAAAAAAATTGACAATGAATTTCTCTGATGAAAAACTCCATTTCTCAAACATAGAAAATGGAGTCAAATTTAGAGAAATAAGAGCCATTTCTCAATTGATAAATTGGCCAAAGGCAGTTTTCAGACAAAGTAATCAAAGCTATCTATAGTCATATGAAAAAATGCTCTAAATCGCTATTGATGAGAGAAATGCAAATTAATACAACTCTGAGCTGCTATCTCACTTCTGTCAGATTGGCTAATATGACAGAAAAGGAAAATAACAGATGTTGGAGGGGAGGTGAGAAAATTAAAACACTGATGTACTATTGGTGAAGTTGTATACTGATTCAACCATTCTGGAAAGCAATTTGGAACTACTCAAAGCACTACAAAACCATGTGTACCCTTTGACCAACCAATACCACTACTAGGTCTGTATCCTAAAGAGATAAAAAATACAAGGGAAAAGAACCTATGTGTACAAAAATATTTATAGCAGCTCTTTTAGCAGTGGCAAAGAATTGGAAATTGAGATGCCCATCAGTAGGGGAATGGCTGAAGAAATTGTGTATCATTGTGATGGAATACTACTCTGCTTTAAGAAATGACGAGCTGGATGCTCTCAGAAAAACATGGAAAGACAGTTACGTGAACTGATGCAAAGTGAAATGAGCAGCATCTAGAGAGCATTGTTTTCAGTATCAGCGATATTGTATGATGATCTACTATGAATAACTTGGCTATTCTTAACAATACAATGGTCCAAGACAATTCAGTAGGATTTATAATGAAAGGTGCTGTCCATCTCCAGAGAAAGAACTGATAGAGACTGAAAGATACTTTTTCTTCACTTTCTTTATTTTTCTTGGGGTTTTTTTCCTACTATGCTGATCTAACTCTCTAGAGGTTCAAAGAAAAAATATAATTGGGAAATGTTTAGCAAAATAAATAAAAATATACAATATTTAAAAAAACAAACCTCTCACCTAGAAGAAAAAGTCAAACACCATAATCTAGTATTCAAAGCCTTCCACATTGAGTCCCAACTTTCTTTCCAGCCTTACCTCCCACTACACCTTACCATGCTATCCTTGAATATTTCTTGTACTTTTTGGACTTTTTATCTACCTGGAATGCCTTGCTAGAATTCTTTGTATGATCTTATCCCTCATTCAAGACCCTGCTCAAATCTTTCCTCTTTCATGGAGTCTTCTTGACTATACCTATAATGATCTTGCCTTCTTGTAATCTCCTTTAGCCTTTTCTTTAATGAAAAGATGTGGCATCTTCTAAATGGGAACATTAGAGAGTATACATATTTCTAAACACCATGGTACCTTTACAAAAAACAGACCATATGCTAGAGCCCAAAAATCTGTTACTTAGCCGTGACTGGGATTGTGACATCTTTTGTCTCAAGTAACATTTCATTGCATATTTCTTTTCTCCCCCACTAAACTACACTGTCAGCTCCACAGGGAGTTGACACTCATCCCAGTGTCTTTCACAACACCTCACATAAGTGTGATGCAGAAATATGAAGACCTGACTGACAGTGCTCCCTGCAGCCAGAATAGAAAGATGTCTATCCACTTGGGAGCTTCTCATCACTAGGGCCCCAGTGGTGCTAATTGGCCAGGCCCTTTTCAGTCCATGGCTAGCTAATTAGCCAGTCTCTGCTGGTCCCTGGGTAGGAGGTCAGCGTTACTATCTCTTTTTCTTTGATGATGAAACTTGGGTGCAAGCATTCTCTTCCCTGTCACAGAAAGGTGATCTGACGCGAAGGAGACTTGGACCTTGGGTGATGGAGCGGTCAGAGAAAGTAGATTAGGAAGTAGCTGGTCCTGAGTCCAGCACTCAGCCCCACCGCCCGTACACTCCCCACTCCCTCAGGTTTCCAGCCTTCCTCTGAGCTTTTATGTCAGACATTCATCAAGACCTTTGGAGAACAGCTTTCCCAGTTATCATCACAACATGCTAGTCAGCCCAGGCACACAGATGACAACTTTGTACAACCCAGAACCTCATACAAACCAGGGACCCTTTGACTTTCTCAATTTGCTCCATGTCCATTGTAAATTAGAAATTAGATTGTAAATTAGAGTGCATTAGAGACCTTGGCCCTGGGTCCAGTGTTTAGCTTCTCAGGGTCCCAGTCCTCTGCCATCCTCTGTTAGACCTTCACATCCAGGACCTAGTGAATAAGAAGTCACCTTTATATAGTTCTTTTAAGGTTTACAAAGCACTTTACATACATTATCTCATTTGATCTCACAACCAACTCGGTGGAAGAAGTGCTGTTATTATCCCCATTATACAGAGAAGTCTAATGACTTGCTCTGGGCTAGTCAGTGACTAAGGCAGGATTTGAACTCGAGTCTTCCTGATTTCAAGCCCAGATTCTATCTTGCTATACCACCTTGGTGCCTCAGTTGTTACAGATGTCTTCCAAACATGCTTATCAGCCTAGAAGCATACATACATACCTACCTAACATTCATATGTATCCTACAACTTTAAGCCTGTAGAATACATCTTACCTTCCTTAAGTTTTAATCAAATCAATCGATACGTTAAGTCTTTACTATATACCAGGCACCGCGCGAAGCATAGAGGATTTAGGTTTGATCAGACTCCATATTCTAGAATTTCCGGTACTTATCACAGACTTCTGAATATAGGAAATCAACAAGTGTGCATTGTGATATAATGATAGAGTGTTGGACTTGCAGTCAGGAAGACCTGGATTCAAATCCTGCCCTGCCTGTTTACTGACTGTGTGACCCTGGATTAATCACTTAACCTCCCAACTTTAGTTTCCCCATCTGTAAAATGAGGATAATAATAGCATCTACTTCACAGGGTTGTTTTGAGGATTAACTAAGATAACCCTGAACCTCAAAGCATTACATAAATGTTAGTGATTGCTATTATTATCAGAGATGGGCTTCTCTCCCCTCCTTAGAGACTTAGATCCTGACTTATGCCAAGTACCCGTTTCCAAAAAAATCTTTGCCTTGATACAAGAAAATAAAGCACTGTCTGCCTGCCTGCCTCTGTCTACCTCTGTCTCCGTGTCTATTTCTGTCTCTCTCTCTCTTCTTCTCCTCTCCTCTGTCTTTCTCCCTAGCTGTATTGCACACTTTTTTCTTCCTTCTTGGATACATTGACAGGCAAAATCCACTTTAAAACAACCCCACTGTTGGCTCTCTGATGGCACTGGGCTACTCTAGTGTTTATTCTGCCTCTTGTCCTTGCTGAAAGTATCAGGCAATGATGGGGATGGATTGTGAATCTGATTGTGACATACACACATTGTGATCATACATTAAATTAAGCTCCTACTGTGTGCCAGGCTCTGTGCTAGACGCTAGAGATACAGGGACAAACCCTGCCCTCAGGGAGCTTACATAGAGATCTGGGTCATAGTGCTCAGTGGTTAAAAAAAAAAATGATGATGCCATGTGGTATAATAGGAAAGCCCTGGCTCTGGAGTTGTAGAGCTCAGGTTCAAATTCTACCTCTGAGTATAGGTTACCTTGAGCCTCAGTTTCCTCCTCTGTAAAATGAGTGGGGATGGACTAGAGAGCCCCTCCTTCTAGCCCTCCTTCTGGATCCTGTGTGGACTGAAGCCCCCTGGCACCATGCATGGGTGGAGGCTCCATCAGCGCCCCCCGGGGAACTAGTGAGGGGTTTGGAGGCAACTGGGACCCGGCTTCATTTAGAGTCTCACTTCCCTTCCTTCAGTCATTTAACCTGCAGATTGTTACTGAGCCCTGGAACTTGACTTATCTCTGAATGCCCAGGGGTACCGGAGGAGGAGAAGCGAGTCCCTTCTTCTTACCCTTTCCTCCTCCCCACCCCTGCCACATATTTTCTCCTGCGTCTCCTTCCCCCAACGCCTCTCTGCAGACATGCAACTAATCCTTGTTTTCAGTTGTTAATGTCAGATCAAAAGGCTCCGCTTCCCAGGGTTACCCTCGAGAGGGGCCTCTTTAGACCTGAAAGTCGAAGGAAACAAACGGGAGAGAGGAGGGACGGAAGCTGTAGCCTTTCGACCTGGGAGTCTTACGAACTTATAGTGGTCAGTCCTGGGAGCTGGGAAGCAGCAGGACAAAGGAGACCAGAAAATGGCCTGGAATTGGGACTAGACAGAGAGGCTTGACTTGGAAGGGCCGACGATCCGGGAGCGTCCCAGCTGTGGGGAAGAGGAGGAAGTCTGGGCAGGTGGTTAGAGCATTCAGGAATTTTGGCTACAGGTGACATGAAGGCAAGTATGTAGCGTCAAGAGGAATCCTTCTGGGGAGGGTCTCGGCAGGCAGACACATGAGGTAGTTTTGTATTGAGACAAGGTGTCCCCAAGTCCTAGTGAAGCTATGAGCTCTGATAGCTAACAGGCCTGCATGAAGACGTTGGGGAGGCCCTGTTTCTAAGGGGATATGTGTGTGTGTGTGGTGTATCGCCCTATGGAATATGAGCCCCTTGAGGGTGAGGACCGTTTGACTTTTGTGTTTGTGTCTTCAGACCCTAGCACAGTGCCTAGTACATAGAGGGCACTTAATGCATGTTTGCTTGCAAGCTTCTGCCAGGGGGCAAGTGGCAAAAATTAAAGCAAAGAAATAATGACCGTCAGGGAAGTCTGGCAGCAGGCACACCCCGTCCAGGACTAGGGGTTCAAGGACAAAAACTCATCAGGTCATAGATTTAGAGCCCAAAGGGACTTTAGAGTCCAAATCCCTTATTCTATCAGTGGGAAAAAACTGGAGCCCAAAGAAGCTGATGACTTACCTAGGGCCAAATAGCTGGTAAGAACAAGTATAAGAATACCTGGCATCTATACCACCCACACCAACTGTCAGCTATGGGCTCTAGGAATAGCAGCCCCCTCACCCCCACTACCACCACATGATGCCCCCCGCTTGCAGCCTCGTCTCAGAGTCCATCATCCACGGGAGAGAGGGCTGCCAAAGCAATCATGGACGCAAAGAGCTAAGAACCTTGGCACCTAGGGTCCATAGCCTGACCGAGAGCTGCCAAACAGGACTGTGGAGGCAGGAAGCCAGGCCTGCCATTAGGGCAGGTCAAGGTCAGGATTTGCCCTGATGAATCAGGGCCCCCTGACTTTGTTTGAAGCAGACAATTAATTCTCTTTTGGTCTAAACAAGACCAGTCTATGAGAAGGCTCAAGTAGGAAGCCAGAGGACCCCACCAATTGCCCATTTCATTGCAGAGTATTTCAATAGGGACATAAATATGTTTTATGGCCTGACTATGGGTCAGAATACCAGGAAATGGAATTAAATGCCTTGGGGGTTGGGAGAGAAGCCTTAGAATGACATGGGAAATAGGTATTGAGCTTCCAAGCGTCAGCCTGTAAGTGCGCCCACAGTCCTATTTTTCTTCCAGTCCTGCTGAGGACTTTTGCTTCTCTACGGATGGGAGGGAGGGGCCATTCCCATTGCAAAGTGTATACTCTGCCTTTCATCCTGAATTATTTAAATCATTTACATTAGAAGCTGAGGAGTTGCAGTGGTAATTATAAAGGTATTAGGAACCTGACAATTATCTTTAATTATGTGAGGCTGCTCTGGTTATGAAGGAGGCCAGCTATATCTGAATGGTGTTTTTTTTTTCCCCTCCTCCTTCTAGAAAACAAAACCAGAAAGGGAAAAAAAAAAAAGCCATCAGGAAAGTTTAATCTGGCCAGAGTGAGTGCTCTCGGTTGGAAACTGGTATGTTTTTGAACAAAAGAACATCCAGACAGAATCTCGGCTTCGCCATAATGGAAGCCAGCCACCGTTCCCTAAATAAAAAGGAGACTTTTTAATTCATTCTAACATCAGGCGCTGCGTTAATGTCGCTTTCAATCTCAAGAGCTTGTTATGCTGTAGATGGCTCTAACAACCATTTAAAAACACATCTTTCAAGTTTGGGGGTGAAATAACATCATCTGACAAAATGGATACAGATTTTCTGCAGTGCATGTAATTCTACCAAGTCTGCAAACACACCCAAAACCTTAAGGATAGATGGAAGATCAGCTCAGTGTCTGGCAGAGATAGGCTGGCATCACTGGGAGGGGGAGGAAAGGAGCATATCAAGGGACTGCCCACTTCCCCCTCCTTATTGAAGGACCCTTAGACCTTGTCACTGGCAGGGATATATCTGGGAAGATATAGGCTGATCTGTCCAATACATCTTTGAATAATAGATTTAGAGCTGGAGGGGATATTAGAGACCACCACCACCCATTTTGCAAATGAGGAAACTAAGGCACAGAAGAGTTAAGTCCAAGGTCACACAACTGATAAATATCTAAGGAGTGATTTGAACCTATGTCTTCCTGGCTCCAAGTCCAGCATGTTATCCACTATACCATGCAGCTTCTCAACGATTAAGGTCACAAATCTCAAGCTTGATGGAGCCTCAGTGGTCCTCTGGTCCAATGGCTTCATTTTGAATGCAAGAAAATTGATGTCGGAAGGAAGTTCAATAACTTACCCAAAGTCACACAGATAGGAAGCCTGAGGCTTTGAACGGAAGTCCACTGATTCCAAAGTCAGTGCTCCTATCTTGGGGTTGTAGGCAGAGGAACTAGGGGCAGTGCTATGAGGTGGTCAGGATACAAAATAAAACAGCCTCCCCAGAACAGAGTTGATTTGGAGCTGATACCCTGTGGGGCAGATAACTTCTCCTTCTGTGAGTTCCCTCTTTCCTCCATACGCATAGAGAAGAGAGTCTTCCTACAAGCCGTTTCCAACAGGTACTTCTTTTTAGAAAACAGTTGTGGTTAAGTTAGCCTTGTCCAAAATCTGGGGTAAAGTTCAGAATATCATAAAGGATTGTATGTGAGTGCCCATTTTATACCACAGGGGAAGCTTATATTAAAGTAGAGTTACTCAAGAAGAAGAAAATTCAAACCTAGTTTTTCTGTCACCACTAACTTTTTCTACTTGGCCTCAAAGAGCAGAACCAGGAGAAATGGGTATAATTGCAGAGAGGTAGATTTCAACTCCATGTAAGTGGTAAAATGGACAGCTTCACAAAGTGCTGAGTTCCATCCCTGGAGGTCTTCATGACCTCCATCCCTGGAGCCTGCATGACCGTCTCTCGGGGTGTTGGAAAAGGGATTCCTGCTCAGGTAAGGATTAGGCTCAGGCCTGACCTTAACGGTCTCTTCTATGATTTTGTGCTGTAGGAATTTAGAAAGGGAAAAATCAGTGTGGAACTGGCATTGTGGAGGGAAATTTCATGAAAGACGTGAGCCTTGAATCAGGCTTGGAAAAGGATAGTATGAGCAAAGACGCAGAATTGGGAATGACCATGTATCACTGGACTCGGGGGACCTGGGCTTGAGTCCCAGCTTCACACTTGTTTTCAGTGTGCGTTTAGCCAAATCGGGTCACCTCTGGGCCTCAGTTTACTTTTCTGTAAAATTGGAGGGTAGTACTAGATGGCTGCTAAGGTTTGTCCCAGCTCTAAATCTAGGGTCCTATAATCCCAGCTGCAACTGGAGCTTTCCACACCTATAAATCAGGTCCCTCTACACCCAAAACATTGTCTGCAGGCCTTCCTCCTGGCAGGCTTCTGACACACTTCCAGAAACAGCCCTGTCCTGTGTACTTGGGAAGCTGCTAGAGGCATCTGCAGAACGCCTATCAGGCAGGAGCCGTATTCTGAAGCAGGCCAGACTCTAAATTAGAAACAGCCCAGGCACAGAGCCTGGCTGCTCTGGGAGCCGAGGGGAACTTTGGGAGTGAGCACTGCCAGGGAGTGGGGAGAGAACCAGGCGGCTCCTTGGGGGAATTCTCATTAAGAAAAAAAAGCCTCTTGGAGACTTGGTGTTGTTATAGAGGTGACAGAGGGGGCAAAAGTTCGATTGAGAGGGAGGAATTTCAGCTTTGAACTTGTCAATGGACAAATCATATGATCATTCAGTTCCTTGGTTTTTCCATCTGGGAAACGAGAAACTGGCAACTGATGTCTGAGATCAGAATAGCTCTGTGCCTATGATAGGGATAGATGATGTAAACAATAGTTATTGGGGGGGGGGAGGTGGGGACGGGGAGATTTGTTCTCAGACCTTGAGAACTGACCCCTCGCACAGAGAAACATCGCTTGTTTCTTTTTATGGATTTTTGAACTATCAGAGATCTAAGGCACCTTAGATAGTATCACTCACTCTGTCAATGAATAGGCATTTATTAAGCACCTACTATGTACCAGGCACTTTTTGAGGTGCTAGGGATACAAAATACAAAAATTAAGAAACCGATAAGTGACATAGGGAATGGAGTGTGCTGGATCTGGATTCCAGATAGGTGAGTTCAAAGCCAGCCTCAGCCCCTCACTAGCTGACTTACTGGTCACTGGTCCTCTAAGGATGGATGGAGGGATGGATAGACAGACAGACAGCTCCCTGCCCCCAGGGAGCTCACATTTTACTAGGGGAATACCACATGTGCCGTGTACATATATACAAAGTGAATACATAAATAGGGACAGAGAGAGGATTTCTGATGCCATTTGTCTTCCCAGATAAAGAAACTCCTTCTGCCCGTGTAGGCAGGACCCCTCTCTGAAATTTATAATCTTAGTGAGTTGCTTAGAGCGATAAGGTGAAGTGACTTACCCAGGGTCACATAACCAGAAGGCATCAGGGAATAAGACTTGAACCTACTTCCTATCTACTAAGCCATGTTGCTTTCTCAAATGCGTCCACACAAGATAATTTTAATAAAATATAATCCCTTGTTAGTAGGGATTGTTTCATTCACTAAATTTGTATCTGTGGCACTTAACACGTAGTGGGTGCTTGATAAATGCTTATCAGTGAGACACTAACAGTTCTTCTTACTCCTTCATTTGATAGAAAATAAAACTGAGTTCCTGAGAAGGAAGTGAGTTGGCCGAGGTCACACAGGTTGATCCAGCAAGGCACTATGCTACAACAGAATAGTTGTTAGGGTCAAGAGGCCTGGGTTCTAATCCTGGCTTTGCTGTTTTCTTGACTGTATGACCCTTTACCATCCTCCACCTCACTTCTCTGCAAAGCAAGGGTCCATTCAAATGCTAATATTCTAATTCAGGCTTCCTGGGTCCTTCCACCATATCCTTTTAGCCCTGCCTCTGAATTTTTAAAATTCTTTTTCTGGGGGCAGCTGGGTAGTACAGTGGATAGGGCACAGGCCCTGAAGTCAGGAGGACCTGAGTTCAAATCTGGCCTCAGACCAAAATGCTTGACACTTATTAGGTGTGTGACCCTGGGCAAGTCACTTAACCTCAATTGCCTAAAAGAAAATTCTTTTTCTGTAACTGGGGTCTCTTGCTCATCATAGTGAAGCTATAGTTTGCTCTTTATCTCCTCCTCCTCCTCCTTCACCCCCCTTCCCTCCCTTGTCTCCTTTCCTTCTTCCTCCCTCCTCCTCCTCCTCCTCCATAAGTATGTCTGTTCTGGCAGGATCAGTCTCCTCCTTGTCACCCTCCCCACTATCCCCACCACCACCACCAGACGCCATTCTCATTCTCTTCCAGGAAGCCTTCCGTAGGCACACCAGCCCAAAGTGAACTCCCCATCCTCAGAACTCCCATCACTTTCCATTCTGTGTAGCCCAAGTCTACATATACTGTCCTACATGGCTGCCTGACTGTGTCACCTATGGGAGCATTATCCTGCCCCACCCCCTTCACCTAGACTGTGAGCTCCCAGGGGCAGGGCTGTTTCTCATCCTTCTCCTGTTTCTGCAGAGCTGGCCACATTGCCCACGCTCAGAACATAATTGTAGATCTGTCCCGAGTTGTATTTCTAGAGCACGGATCTGGCCACGTTACTCCTAGCTCAGTAAACTTCGGTGGCTCTCTGTTGCCTCCAGGATTAATTACAAATTCTTCTGCTGTACATTTCACACCCTTCCAATCTGCCCTTCACACAACATGGCGGTCCCAGACCAACTGGCTCATGGAATTCCCCTTCCCTCCCCCACACCTTTGTCTGTCTGTCTCTCAGGGTTGGAACTGCCTCTCTCCCCGCTTTCACCTTTTAGAATCCCGGCTGTATCTCAGGGCTCAGGCCAAATGACTCCAGATCCCGCCAGCTACTGGTGCCTCCCCACCAAAATTACCTTGTATATATGTTTTTATATACTTATATGTATATATGATGTCCCCCTCAATAGAGTGTAAGCTCCTTGAGGGCAGGAGCTGTTTCCATTTTATTTTAATATCTTCAGCGCCCAAGAGACAACATGGTATAGTGCAAGGAGACCCAGCCAAAGACCAGGGTTCAAGTCCTTCCTCTGAGACATATTGGCTGTGTGACCCTGGGCATCCTCTCTACGCTCTGGGAAAGGCGCTAAGACTGTATGTTGCTGAGAAGATAGCGATCTGCATTGGTGAAGGGAATGTCCTCATCCCGGAGTCCCCATACCAACAAAAACACACAAAACCCAATACCCAGGGAATAGTTGGTGCCTAATAAATGCTTGTTGATTGACTGATCCTTACCCAATTAGGACTTCAGTGAACCTCCCAAGGAGCACCAAATAAAGAGCTTGGGTTCAAATCCTGCCTGCCTTCCTGGGTCTTCTTTAAAATAAGGGGATTGGATCAAATGGCCCTTTGGGTCCATTCCAGCCCTAGATCTATTACCCTTTCACAGATCTATGATAGAAGGTGTCTATGATCCCCTCTCTGGGCCTCAGTTTCCTCCTTTGTAAAATGAGCAGTCTGGACATGAGATGTTCATTGAGGTCCCGTCCAGCTCTGGATCGATGTTGATATAATCCCAAGCCTGTGGACAGGGCTGAGTGGAGGACCATCCAGGTGGGCGCCATGTGTGGAGGGCACAGGGCCTCCTGGCTGCATGCCCCAGCCTGAGCCAGCCCAGATAGAACAAATGTGGGGTGTGGCACAGATGCTATTGGCATTCTGTGCTTTAAAAGCCCCAGTGATTCATTTTCCCAGAAAGCCCAAGGGATTCTGATCCCAGGCTCTCATCAGATTGACTCCTCCAGCTGGGCTATGAGTTTCCAAGGACCACTCTTTGAGGTTGCCCCAACGTCTGCAAGATGGTGAGTTGGGTCATCATCTGGCAACGATGTGGTCACTCAGCCCTGGAACCTGCTTGTGCTCGCTAGAATTGGAGGAGACCTTTGAGATCATCTGATCCAACTCCTTCATTTTACAAATCAGGAAACTGAGGCTCAGCCTGCCCAGGAAACAGGTCATGTAACCAAAATTTGAACCTCCTGAATTCCAAATTCAATGCTCTTTCCATTATATCCCAGAAGGAACCAGGAGCCTTTAGCATGGAGAATGAGAAAATGGGGAATCATTGAGAGGCAGCATGCAGTAGTGGATAGAAAACTGGTCAAAGAGTCAGAAAGGCTTGAATTCAAATCCTGCCTCAGATTCTTACAAAGTGGGCCTCATCTGTAAAATGAGGGGGGGTGGACTCAGTGGCCTCCAAGGTGCCTTCCTATGCTAAATCTAGCATCCTGTGAAGTCTGTAAAAGGCTGTTGTTGGGGAGAAGGATTAGGCTAATTCCATTTGGTCCCAGAGGGCAGGCAGAGCTGGTTACAAGTTGCAGAAAGACAACTTTAGACTTGAGAGGGGAAGAAGAAAAAATCCCCCCAATTAGTGCTGCCCAAAGTGGAATCACCTGTTTCTGGAGGTGGTGAGTGGGCTCCTCCCTAATGAAGCCTTTTAAGTGAAGGCTGGATAACTAGTCAGAGACAAACTCCCAGCTTCCTTCCTGCTCTGAAATGCTTTGATTCTGTGATTCTAAGGAAGGGCTTGAATCAGTTTTTTAAAAAATCAGTCATTAAGAGATTGAAAGATACTGGCATTCATCACCAAAACTAGTGAGATGCAGGTCAGTGCAACAATTATGAAGGTTCAGAAAATCAGTATGTAAGTGCAGGAGACCTGGATCACTATTAATTCACGTGAAAAGACTTGGAGGGGGGTGGGGGCGAGGTTCTTTGAGCATAAACTCAGTGTGAGCCGATGGTGTTATATAGCTGCTGAGATGCTTGTCAAGTCTGGGGCTACGTAGATAGAAGTGTAGGGTCTAAGAGGGAGGAGACGATGGTTCCTGCTGCCCCTGCCCTGGTCAGACCTCTTCAGATCACCATGCCCTGTTCCACATGCTGTGGTAAGGGAGATATTGACAGGCTGGAGCACATGGATTGAGAGACAGAAACTTGTGAAAAAATGGTTGGGAGGAGGAGAGAAAGATGTTCAACTCGGAGATGAAAAGATGCAGTGTTGTCTTATAGACTTCTAAAGGGCTGGTGTGAGCAAAGAATTGGTCCTCTCTTCTCTTCAACTTTTCCCAAGTTAAAGGGAAGCTGATTCTGTCTCGACAATAAGAAATAACTTTCTGCCCAGATGATGTCTCATCTTGAGCTCCCAGTCAACGGAAGGGAGAAAACAAAAGCTCTTTGACTATCTGCTAGGAATGTTGAAGAGGGTTTTCCTGCATGGGGAGGTTATACTAGATGCCTCCCTCCCTAGCTTACAGAATCAGTGAGAATACTAATAATAATACACGTCAAATAGATGAGTGAGCAAATGAATAAATGAATGAAAAAGTATTTAATAAGTGCTTACTATTAAGTACCAAGCCCACTGCTCTATCCTCTGTGCTGCCTAGCTGTTAGCACATAGTAGGTGCTATATAAATGCTAGCTATTAATTTCAAAAGTGAAGAGAGATCCTGCCCTAAGTAGCTTTTGTTCTATTGGGGGTGGGGGAGACACATAAAATTGGTGGCCATGTTGGGATATTTTGGTCCGGAAAGTTACAGAGATGGTGAAAGGCTCCATTGGGAAGTAGACTGACATTCTTCCCTAGCAACAGCAGTACTGACCTAATTATGTCTATGCCTTGATTTGAGGCAGCAGTGGGTAAATAGTATTAGACTTAGAATCAGGAAGACCTGAGTTCAAATTCTGCCTTGGATGACTTATTAGCACCGTGACCCTGAGCAAATTCTCTCAGTTTCTTCATCAGTAAAATGGGGATAATAATAGCACCCTACCTCACATCACTGTGCTGTATAAGTGGCTTGCCCAGGGTCACAGCACTTGTAATACATTTCAGCAAACTGAGGCAAACAGAAGTTAAGTGACTTGTCACACAGCTAGTAAGTGCCTGAGGTGGTATTTGAACCAAGATCTGGTCATTCTCTAATAAACAGGTCATTTGCCTGCATCTAAGTTTTTCATCTCTCATTCTTTCCCCCTCCCCCTTCTGTGTGTATGGTGTGTGTGTGTGTGTGTGTGTGTGTGTGTGTGTGTGTGTGTGTGTGTGTGTGTACGTGCGAGCATGCTTCCCAGTGGTCTGAGCTCCTGGTGTCATTGGTATAAAGTCTCAAGCACATCTCTTCTTAAGTGTCCTCTTAATGACTGGATTGTCAGAATAAGCCTTTCAGCCTTAAAAACGAATTTCCCCAAGACCCAGGCGGTAGCTCAGAGACACTGTGATGACAGAGCCCCACAAAGTGGCTCACCTCCTGAGACAGGCTTCAGAAAGAGCCTGAATGCCTTGTGAAATGATAGCTCCGGGCAGATAGGGTGGGGGAGCTCACAGGGTCATCTGCTCTGGCGACCATAAGGGCCCTTCCAGGACCAGGAGGACAAACAAGGGATCGTCAGTTCTTAAGACCTGTCTCAGCAGAAAATCATCCCAGAATCCTGGATGCTTAGAGTTGAGAGGGATGGGAGAAGTCATCCCAGCTTCCATTCAGCGACAGAATCTCCCCTTCAGCATCTCTGACAGTTTACCCAGCCTCCGCAAGGCACTTTGGGAAGCAGACACACCCTCCAAGCCTCTGGGGAAGACACAACACACTCATGCACGAAAGCACTGAAGGGCCCTTACTTCTGAGTACAAATCCGTGTTGGTGGAAAGGGGATGTAAAGTAGAGGTGGGTTCCAAGCTGTAACTAGCGTGGGGCAATTGGGGATTTCAGAGATTTAGAGGGCACAAATGTTTAACACGTGTACTCCTTCAGATGTGTGGAAGCCACTGTAGTTACTAATCCCTCCTCCCACTCAACCGGATGTGTCTTAATTACTTCTTGCATTATTTTCACATCATGAATTTTATAAATTTGAAGACATGTTTCATGCTGCTTATGCCGGCATTGATTTATGCTGTTTGCCCCAGGGATCTCTCCTGCTGCTTGCTCCAGAAACGTGGAGGTGGGGGCTCCGCCGTAACTCAGGAATAATGAGTGTACAATTGCTCATTGTGTCTCTGAGGGGGAGTAGTCTAGGGTTAATCATGGAAGATTTCCATGAAGATCATAAAATCATGGATTTAGAGCCATGTAGGAGCTGAGAGACCATGTCCAGCGCCCTTGTTTTACAAAAGAGGAAACTGAGGCCCAGAGAGGTAGAGACCCACCTGAGTTCACATGGCTAGTAAGTGACTGAGGCAGGATCACATCATCACACCAGAGAGCCCTCTGATCAGGATCGGGAGGAGACCAACCAAATAGCCAGGCCCATTGGCTGTGTGTGGGGAGGGGGGTTCTCTTTCTCAGATTTTACTAGTCAGTATCCAAAACAATTTTGTTTTATCTTTTTTTTTTTGCAAGGGGGGGTATGATATGCTTATTCAGTAAATCAGTAAGCATCTATTAAACACCTACTATGTGCTAGGTACTGTACTAGGTCCTGCATCTATTAAATACCTGCTGTGTGTCAGGTACTGTGCTAGGCACTGGTGATACAGAGAGAGATATGAAGCTGCTCCTGTCCTCAAGGCCTCTTCCTGGACATCTCCAGCCACACCCTCTACGTTCCACACAGGCCATTATCTCTACCTCCTCCCCTCCTGAGAACAGGATGCCAACCCTAAGACCACCCAGGCCTGTGATAGGCCAGCGCTGGCTTTATTCACTTGGCTCCCTCAGAGTGTGGCCTGGCTAAAAAGGCAAAGGCAATGACACAGGTGTCCCAGACCTGAGAAGCAGGGCAACAGAATCCATAGAGAGTCAGCTTTGGAATAGAGAAGAGCCGGGTTCAAGTCCTCCCTGGATGATCTGGCTGAGGGGCTCTGAGAAATTTCTTAAGCTTCCAGTGGTCCAGGCACTTCTCCCAGGGGCTGGGGCTGGAAGAGAAAGTTTCCTCACTGAGAGAGTTTCCCTAAACTATTGCACTCACAAGCGTAGACCAAAAACTCAAGGGCTTCCTGTAAGCACTGACCCCAGGAGGAGTGACTCAGAATTGGAAAGAGATTACAGTGGGCTGGAGGCATGGACACCTTGCTAGTGACACATGCACACGTACACATCACGTGGGAAGGGCTTACTGTGTGCCAGGCACCATGTTCAACACTGAGGCCCAAAAGAGAAAAGTGAAATGGCCCCTGTCTTCAAGGAGCTTATATTCTAGAGAGATAGACAAGAGAGAGTGCTAGGTTAAGGCAGATAGAGCGATGGATCTTAGATAATGGCTAGACAGACAAATGGATGATCGATGGGTGGGTAGACAGGTGGTTGATAGATGATAGTAGACAGAGCCCTCCTGTTGGTGTGGTTATTCTTTCTGCACATCTGTGAAGTATCTGGGGAAGGCATAGCAGGTGCACAGTGGGCTGGGCCCAGAATCGAAGCTGGTCGCCTTGCTTTGCATTTGGGAAATTGGGCGACACTTTTAACGTCCCTCCCCCCAAACACAGATGTGTCATTCTCAACCTGGGAACAGCATAGTCTGAAAAGTCACGGTTTGAGGTGACTCAAAGAGCAATAGAAAATCATAGGTTGGGCTCTAGTGACCGGTGGCACAGTCCTAAGGCAGCCAGGTGGTGCAGTGGAGAGCGATGGATGCGGAGTCAGGAAGACCCGAGAGACACCTCATCCCTGGGTGACACTGGGCAATCACCAGCCCCTCTCGGCATTAGCGTCTTCATCTTTAAAATGGGGATGATAACAGCACTCACCTCATGGGGTTGTCGTGAGGTCCAAGGAAGAGAGAAGTGGAAGCTTCTTTGCAAATCTATATAATTGTTAGTTGTTATTATTTTAAATATTAAGTCCTCCATGCAAGGAAGAGACACAGACCTCTGAGATTCCTTCTAGAGTTAAATCCGAGATCCTAAGGGTATCATCCAGGAGATGGACGACTGAAAGAGATGATTTGGTCGTATGGTGGGATTAAAAGATAACAGAAGCATAGGTCCATCCACCTACTGCAGCGATCCCTGCAAAATGACAAAGGAGACATTGGAAGGTGGACAGATTGTTGGGTGGATACAATCAGCCAATGAGTATCTATTAAGCACTAGCTTTTTGCACTAGGAAGGGAGAAAAGGAGGAAGAGAGGAAAGAAGGAAGGGAGGGAGGAAGGGAAGAAGAAAGGAGAGGAAGGATGGAGGAAGGAGGAAAAGAAGGAAAGAAGGAAGGGAAGAGGAAAAGAGAAAGGAGCATTCATAAAGCCGAGAATAAAAAGACAAAAGGGAAGAAGTCTCTCCCCTCAGAGAGCTTCCATTCTTATGAGATAACATGTATATAAATATAGACAAGGTACTTTTAGTCACTGGGCTGCCTAGCAGACGAGAGCCAGGGGAGGTCTGCAGAAGGTAGCGTTTGAGCTGAGTCTTAGAGGAGAAGAGGAGCCTCCCAGGCGTGGAGGCAACTCCACGGAGGAACAAAGAACACGGACACTGGATAATGTAGGACAGACAGACTGAGATCTGTACTGGTGGAGAGAATAGTCCCATCAGTGAAGTCATGGATGCACTGACAGTTGGAAGAAGCCTACAGGAGGGTCTCTGGGGGAGTGTTTGTAGGCGTATCCGTAGGCCTGTCTATAGGCGCCTCTTAGCTGGTATCTGTGGGCCAGATGGTACTAGGGCTGAGATTAGGGAGTGCCTCCATTCCCAGACTTGGCAAGAAATGTCAGTGGCAACTGGGACTGCAGCCACTGTGTTCTGTCTCTTCCTGTCCCTGGGGTTGACCTAAACCTGCTTTTTCTCCTGGACATAATTGGGCCGCATTCTCTCTCCAGTGGACAAAGATCTTCTCAAAGAAGCAGCCCTCAAGTGCCCTTACAAGATCATAGCTCTAGAGCTGGAAGGGACCCTAGACATCATCCAGTCTAATCCAAACTCTCCCCACTTTACAGATGAGAAAACAGCCCTGGAGGGATCATTTGAATTGTTCAGGGTCACACAGGTAGTAAGTGACAGAGGCCAAAACAAGTGGCATTTAAAGTCATGCATTTTATCTTGAGAAAATTCATCAGGCCCTCACATGGGACCTTTTAACTCTTACTTTACAGTTATCACAAGCTGGGTTATCTGAGTTCTTAGACCACAGTGGAGTAGAGAAAGTCCATCAAAAGGTAGTAGATTGTCATTGGCTGTTACAGGAAGCTAGAAGTGACAGCTAATACCTCAACACTCAGGAAAGAGACAGAAAAACGATGATAAGCAGACATAAGAACTCAGAAAGCACAGTTGTGTGGATCCATGGAGTTGAGAGGCAAATTTCCTTACATTATGCTGCTACACTTCTGCCCTAAAGGTGTCATTGTATAACAAGCAGAGTAAGTCATAAGTATGTATATTGAGCAGCCCAAGCAAAATCATTTGAGATAAAGGAGAAGCATGTGATCCGTGGAGGTGAGCACTCAGCTGATTGGAAAACTTCAGTATCTTATGGGTAGGGATAGAGATGAAAAAGAAAAGAGTGTCAGCGAAACTTTTTTATACAGTGAGGAGAGCAGGAGTTCAGAAAAGAGAAATTTTGTTACTACCATGTGAAATTTAACATACGTTTTAAAACTACATTACATTTTTGTAGTTTTGTGTACAATCCCCTTTTTTTGCTCTTATTTATATATTGGTAATTGCAAGTTGATTTTTGTTAAGCCAATAATAGAGATAGAACCTGGACTGGTGATTTCAATGATAAAAGGAATTTTCTGAGAGGCAAAAAATACTCTCTACCCAGCATCTTCTCCATAATGTGTAGTCCTACTTTTCTGAGGCAATAAATGGTTAAGTGACTTGCCCAGGATTACACAGCCTGTGGGTATCAGAGGTGGAAACTGAACCCAGGTCTTCCTGACTCCAAGACCAGTAGTTCATCCACTATGCCAGGACTGCCCTTAAAAAAAAAAGGAGGAGGAAGATGAAAAAAAGGAATAATGAGGAGAAGGCAAAAAGTTTAACAGTAAAATTCAGGTATCCAAAAAACGTTATTTCCTGAGGCTCCTGTATTTTGGGACTAGAAGGCAAAAGTTATTTATTTCAGCAAGGTACATGCAAGGCAGCTAGGTAGCATAGTGTTGGATTTGCAGTTAATAAGACCTGGGTTCAAATTCTGCCTCAGATACTTGTTGTGAAATCCTTAGTCACTTAACCTCTGGGGGTAACAGTTTCCTCATGTGTAAAATGTTAAAAAAAAAAAAAAGGAGGAGGAAGATGAAAAAAGGGAATAATGATGAGAAGGCAAAAAATTTAACAATAAAATTCAGGTATCCATACCTCTAAGATCTCTTCCAGATCTAGATCTGTGATCCTATAAAATTCTCATGGGCCAGTGAGAGAAATGTGAATAAGATAACAATATAATTAAGTGAATTTATAGCTGGTCAGCATCTGTTCTGGGAGTATTGATTAACATGTTTAGTGAGTTGATGTAAACCTGGTGGGGAGGGCTCTAGTGGAGTGTCTCAGGGCTCTGTCCTTGGTCTTGTTCTGTGTATACTGTCCGATGAATGGATGGTCTGAGTGAAGATGCAGTGATTGGAGGGTCCCATTGCACTGGATGACCACAATTTAGAGATTTAACAGAACTGATTCTTGCTCAGACAAGATGGCCTCTAAAGTCCGTTTCAGTGCAGAAAGTTACTTTTAGAAGACATATGAATCAAACTTGCAGCTTACCCAGAGCTAAGAATGACTCATGGCAGAATCAAATTCAGAGTGATCCCAATAGTCTTAAACTCAGTGCCAGACTTAATTGAATTAAAATGGGGATCAATACAAAGTTGTCAGAGCTCAGATTCCCTCCTATACATGAACAGGACAGGGGAAACCCGGCTTCACAAAAACCGTTTGTTTTTGACCACGTTCTCATAATGAGTGAATTGATAGCCAAAATAACTAGTAAATTATTTGGCTGAAAAAATACGAGGAATGTGCCCAGAACAAGGGAGATAATAGCCCCACTTTACACAGTGCCAATCAGACCATTTCTAGGGAGTGCCGTCCAGTCCTGAAGCCCACACTTTAAATGGGACAGTGACCAGATGAGGCACATGCAAATGAGGGAGATTAGCATAGGGGGAAAGTCTGAAAACCATGTCAGTTGGTGAGTGGTTAAAGGATGTTTAGTTGGAAGAAAGAGATGATTTGGGAGAGGAAGAAGGAAGAGAGCATGGTAATTAAGTTCACTTCACAGAATTTGAAGCCAGATTCCACTCAGAGCCAGAATGGACTTCCTAACAATTAGCCTGAATAAGAATCCTGCTGCAGACATTTCTACTTTTTAGCTGTGTAACGATGGGCCATCTTGACTTCTCTGGTCTTCGCATTCTTCAGCTGGAAAATGGGGTGACTCATACTACCTACTTCAGTGGTGGTGATAAGGAACTGTTTTGTGAGCCTGCCAGTGCTATAGAAATGTGAATTGTTGTAGAGTTATGGAACAGTCAAAATTATATTTGTAAATCACTTATTACAGTGCCTAGCACATAGGTGCTTAAGAACTGGGGGTTTTTTCTCCCTCCTTCCCAATTGCACAGGCTACCTTGTGCAGTAGTGAGCTCTCCATCCCTAGCTAGCATTTAAGCGGAGGAGAGGCTAGATCAATCAGGATTGCTCTAGAGGGGATTCCTGCATAGAGTGGAAGTTCCTTCTAGCTCCAAGATTCTAGCATCCAGAAATCTTAAGGAATGAATCCAGTTTGTCTTGATGGCACAGTAAAGGAGATATCCCAGTTTGGGTCAACCCCAAAACACAAGTTATTCAGGGAAGAACACCTTACTTGAAAAGAACAAGTAGGTAAAATGGAAGGAATAAGATTTAAACCAGCAGCTTCCACCACGTACCACAGTAAGCACAAAATGAATATGTAGCCTGCATATTAAAGATCCTTTAACTGGGGAAGCCACTTCAGGACTAGGGAAGAACACAAACTCTCCCCCTAGTCTTTCTTCATGGTCTCTTTTCTCTCTAAAGCTGTTCTGGGGAGCTTGCTATTCTTTAGGACCAGTTCGTGCACTTTCATGGAGGGATTGTTTTAACCTATGTATTTTTAACGATGGGAAGCTGGAAATTGTTACTCTGCTTACAAGTCGTATTGCTTTATTATGATATTGGTGTGCCTCACTTTATGCAGTCACAATATGTGAAAATTCAATATTTCCAGAAAGGTAATTTGATAGGGATGGGGGAGATGATTTACTTTGTAAAGGGTTTTTCCACTTTTCTGAAGTATTTCATTGTAGGATCTCTTTAATAATTATAATAGCTGATATTTATATAGCACTTTAAGGTCTGCAAAGCATTTGGCAAAGCTTTTTAAAATTGCTTTACAGGAACATCGCCTCAGATTCTACAATACTTTTCACTTTTTAAAGCACGTTCCCTCCCACCTGATCTTTTTGCCTTAAGACGCGGACAGACTTAATTCATACTCATTTGTCAAGAAGCATGTCTACTCAGATAGAATGTAATAATAGCACAGCATAATGGGGAAAGCATTGACTTTGGAGCCCAAGGACCTGAATGAAGTGACCTAGTACCTGTGTGACCTTGGGCAAGTCCCTGGCCTCAGTTTTCTCTACTTGTAAAACTGAGAGGCTTAGACTATACTAGGGCTTCTTAACTGGGAACCTGTGAGCTTTTAAAAAAATATATTAATAAATTATTTTGATATAATTAGTTTCCCCTGTGAATTTTATGTTTTGCATTTAAAAACATAATTCTGAGAAGGAGTCAGTGGGCTTCCCTGGACTGGTCTGAGATACACAAACGGTGAAGAAGCTCTGGCCTGGTTAATTGCTAAGGTCCCTTTCAGCTCTGGATCTGTGATCCTCCCAATGCAAGCTTCTTGAAGGAAGGCGCTGTTTGTGTTCGGAGCACAGTGCCTTAAATGCTTGTGTGCAGAGAGTTAACTCCCATGGTGTCTCCCTGTACTGCATCCTGCAGTGGTCTGCCCCTTGATGAGCTAGTGGGATTAGGGTCCCCCTGGTTGGAATGGTTGATCCCCCTGAGGCTGATGCAGTTGTCTCCCAGCCTCAGTTTCCCCCCCCAAAGCAAGTGAGCGCTCTGGACACTTGGGTCCTCTGCCTTGGCCAACTCTGGGCAGTTTGAATTTAGACACAACAGTCCTCACTTGCCCAGATATGACCTTTGGCCAGTCCCTGGCCTGTTCCTTAGCATCCACCTCTGGGTAATTTGGCCGATATCAGGGACCAAAGGGCCTCGAAAAGCCTAAAGAGGAATGCGAGGGCTGGGTGGATATCTTATTTACCGCTTTGTTGTGGTCGGTGCTTTCCCACCGTCTGCTTTGTGGGTGATATTTTATTTTGCTAAATTTAACAATCTGTGTTTGCATCGGCACACGTTTACTTTGCAATCTGGTAGTAAGTCTGTTGCGTGCTCCTTCCCCCCCCTCCCCACATTTCATCTTTTTTTGGGAGTAGACAAAAGGTGAAACTTCACAAGGTATATTGTGTGTGGCCCGAGATAAAAAAGAGCAAACTCTCAGCAGGGTTTTGTCCACGCTTTGTGCTATTTCGACCCATCTGGCTTCTCCCCCCTCTCTGTCTGCATGGCAAATGAAAATAATTTTGCATTGAATTTTAAAACCAAGCATGTCTTTGTGTGTGTGTGCGGGAGAGCTGGGTGAGTCCAAAGCATCGTGAATCTGCAGCTGACTAACCAAAGGCCATGGTCATTGGGAATCCAGAATGGCCACCTTCAGAGGGGCTTCCAGATCCATTTGGAGATATTTGACGTGACAGGTGTGTGTGTGTGTGTGTGATAAAGTACCAAAGTCAGGCGGTTATATAAAACTTATTAGCCAAATGTTTTACTTCCCTTTTCTAGGGGAAAAAAAGGGAAGGGACTCTTTTCCTGTGGGTGCTCACAATACCTCCTGGGTGGTCTGACAGTATCTCCAATAATTCTTTGAAAAGATGAAATGATTGGTTCTGGTAAGGAAAATCAGAGTGTGTATCCCTAAACCCAAGAGAGCCATATTGACACGAGAGCGGAATATGGCTCCTAGTCTGGGGAAAACTGTGTGTTTAATGAACTGGAGTGTATCATTGCTAAGTCTGTGTACACAGTTAACAAATTAAGGCACTCAGTTTACCATGATTCAGCAGCATTTATTACATAAAACACTATGTGTAGGCAAATAAGTGAATACTACACACACACACACACACACACACACACACACACAGAGTCAGAAAATGGCTCTGATGTCACTTGGTTCACTTCTCACCTTCAATGCTTACTTAGGTCACCTTGTACATCGGATTACTTGACATTTCTGGGCTTCGCTTCATTCATCTTTTAAGTAACTGGGCTAGACCAGATGGGATCTGAGGTCTCTTCCACTCAGTCTGTCCTGCGATCTTGACATAAAGCAGTTTCCAGAGGGAGAGTAATGATACCTGGGGAATCTTGGTCCATATATCATAGTATGAGACTTGGGGACTGCTAATGGACTGTTTATTGGAGGGTGAGTCAGTGGGAGATGGATCCTCATGAGGTCCATGACCGCTCAGAAGCAGCACCTCAGTGAGGACTTTTGACCACCACATGGCCCTGGGTATTACCTAGGAGGAGCCAATCAACATTTATCAAGTGTCACTCAGCTAGGCACTGTACAGATATAAGAAGGAAACTGTCCCCGCCCTCAGGGAACTTACATACTATCAGGGGACACACTGTGTGTGTGTGTGTGTGTAGATACATATTATATACAGATATGGATGTATGTAATATTAGAAATGTTATTTTCCACATAAATATATTTAATATGTGTGTTATATGTACATATTATACAAAAGTAATATGTGCACATATGAATATATATATATGTAGTTATATACAAGCTATATACAAAATAGATACAAGACAATAAAACTTTGACCACTGTGTCAGGCACTGAGGACACAGAAATAAGGAAACAGGCCATCCTTGCAGGGAGCTTTCTGTTTTATCATTTCAGTCCCATCTAACTCTTTGTGACCCCATTTGGGATTTTCTTGGCAGAGATACTGGAGTGGTTTGCCATTTCCTTCCTGAGCTCATTTTTACAGATGAGGAAACTGAGGCAAACAGGGTGAAGCGACTTGTCCAAGGTCACGTAGCTAGTCAAGTGTCTGAAGCCAGATTTGAACTCAGGAAGATGAGTCTTCCTGACTCCAGGCCCAGCGCTCTGTGCACTGTGGCGCCACCTAGCTGCCCCTCAGGAAGCCTACCTGTACAGCTATAGGTAGATACAAGCTATATACCAAACAGATGGAGCCTCCTGGACCACAGGTGGTCCTAGACCGTCCGGGTTGGTGAATGGTCTTCATGTGGTTCTGCTCTTGCTGCTGACAGCAGGCAGGGGTGAAGCTCCTCAGGCCCGGCAGCTAGGAGTCGCTATGCCTACAGGACCCTTGTCGTATTCTTGGGGCCTTCTGAGAGGGTGTCCTTGAGTCTGGGGAGGGGTCCCGATCTGGGCAGGACATTCATCGTGTCACTGGATCCTCCGGGACCTCTGAGTCCTCCGCATTTCAGAGCAGGGGCTGAAAGGGAGTGGTCCTCGTGGGAATTCTGTTTCTTGTGAAAAGCACAGGCTGGGGACGAATGAACAACAAAACAAAGTCTGCGTCACAGAGCTTAATCAGCGCTTACTGGATGGAGGAGCGCTGGGATGAGAGTCCATCTTTCCATTCCTCTCTGGGCTTCGGTCTCCTAATCCATAGTAAAAGGGATTGGAACGCCTCATCTCTGAGCTTTCTTCCAGCTCTGAAATCCCGGGTCTGTTCTGTCTCCTTTTCTGGGTCACCACTTCACTTGATTTGGACCCCTTGGTTCTATCTGCTTTTCTTTAATTACTAGGCAGGTACCAACGTCCACATCATTTGTGTAAACACAAGCATGGACGGCCAAATCAGAGCACGCGAGTGCGCCATGAACAGCTTTGACTTGGTCTGCACCATTAGCCGGGAGTATATAGGCCCCATCCTTCTCCTGTGCTAGGTCGGGATGGGCCAGGGTGGACATCTTGCATGAGCCCAATAGCGCCTATTTGTCAATGAAAGGCACTCATCCCCTTCTCTGTCCCCTTCCCCACACACACCCACCCTTGTGACCCCTGATGACCCAGCTCCAATATTAGCATTGCTCTGGGGGGCTTCCCTCTGTAGGAAAATCAGCTAGCATCAATGGAACGATTCTCAGTGAATCATTGCCACGGTTCCTGTGCTGTGTGCAGCACTAGTGAGCCCTCTCTCCCTTCTCCGTCCACCCACCCTGGCCTTTTGTGCCCTGCTAGGACCCTGGACGAGCCCCACTTCTCGCCCCGTCCTGCCACGTTCTGGAGGGGGGGATCAGCAAACATTTGCTCAGACAGCGGGTGGCTCTTTCCCCAGACACTGTGAAGTGTGTGAGACAGCTCAGATGTAAGGGGCTATATAACAGTGAGATTGTTTTTATTGTGAGTGCCTCTCTCCTTACTTCTACATAAAATATATTCGTGAGCAAAAAAGCATAGGATGTAACCATTTTATAGGGGTTTTCATCAAATCCTCCCCCTCCCAAAGCAAACCACTCAGCTGCCACCCCTGGCAAGTGAAAACCCATAAAGCATACCTTCTAGGTGCTATTTAGCTGGGGAGGATGATAAGAAGGAAAAATCATGGTTGTAATAAGAGATGGGGATGCTGCTGAAATGAAGGTTAGGTTCCAGTTCAATATTACGGGCTAGTGTAAGACTATGACCCTTTAAGGATTTAGTAATTTATAAAGTACTGCACGATGAAGAGACAGGGGAATTGAATCCCAAGCCCCTTTGGATTAAGAGTGACGGAACCTGGTTAGAACCGGAGAAGAGCTGGTGGGAGGGCTGGCCCAGCAGCAGATGCCCCCTGGGCAGCTGGCTGTCAGCGCGGCTGTCGACAGAGAGATCTCAGGCTCCAGAAGGGGCTCTATAAGAATCCTTCAGCCCCAGCCCTGCTGCCTCCCTGTACAACTCCCCCGAACAGCGTGACCCTGAGCCATCAGGACAACACCCCCTCGGCCCGACCCTGTTCCCTGGACTCATGGCCAGCGGCCCCTGCTTGGCTGACCATGTTCATGTTTAGTCTTACGGCTTAACTGTTCAGCAGAACTGATGCTGTAATGGACTTTACAGACACTGATACCCACTGCTTCTCCCTATAGACCAGAGTCAGATTTGCTGGAGTGTTTCCCAGCCTACACTGGGCCAGGCATTTTACAGCATCATTCAAAGAGGATCAGGATTCTGAAACCAAGCTGCAAAGTGAGCTTTGTCCCACTGTCTCCTGCACCCTCTGCTTTTCAGAGAGAATCTCTTAATCTTTTCTAGGCCCTGAAGGTTGCTTACATATTACAGTCTGGCTTAAGACCGTCTGGAAATGGACAAAAATAAATCCAATCCATTTTACATTAAGCATGGGCAGGATGGAAGGTACATAAGGTTATGCCTCCCTGAACAGATGACCCCATATCTGATCTAGCACTCACTCTGTCCACAAATAAGAGTCTGAGTTGTTTTGGGATTTGGAAGGAAACTAGAGTCACTGCACCGACTGTGGCCAGCAGATGGGCCGTATAAGAGAAGGCCTGTTTTTTAGATGGGGTAATATCATTAATAGTGTCCAAGCAGAGCTCTCTGTCTCCCTGGCCAAGGCAAGCCTTCATGGCATATCTATGTGCTGCCACACTGTGGCTGTGGACATGATCAGCTCATTCCACTGGACAGCCCACACCCCCTACTACCCAGCCTGGCAAATCACGACCTGTGGCTGCCCTGAGCTGGCAGACCTTCCATTATATCTTTTACTGATATAGCCAGGCCTCGAACCCGGGGCCTCTGACTCCAAATCTTAATGCTCTTTCCACTATGATATGCTACCTGTCTGAGCACAAACATTCACTGAATGCCTCCTCTCTGACCAGCCCGAAGCTAAACTACCGTCTATGTATCTGGAACCATGCTAGGAGCCCCTTGGGGGACATTTTTTAAATTTTATTTTTTCCAACTTTAAAAAAATCTATTTTTTCTCCTTCCTATCTTAACCCCCTTTAAAAAATAAAAACAAGACATTTGGCAGTAATTTTTAAAATCTTCTACCTTCAAGGACTGCCTGGTTGCACGGGCAGGGGAAGGGTGGGGAAGACCACCATGTTCGTCATTGTTAGACACAAAGCCAGACTGAATAGATATAAGCACTGGGTTGTGGAAGATGAACTTAGGTGCTGGAGGAATTTGGAGAGGAGAGGGAGGAGGGTGGTAGACATACTCAGGGAAAGCTTCCCAAAAGAGGTGAAGCTGGAGCTGAGCCCCAAAGGACCAAGAGCGGATAGACTGCTAGAAGGGAGCGGGGGGACAGCATTCCCATGAAAGAGATCCTTCGGGAAAGGAAGGAAGCCAACTTGTTCCTGGGCCTTTGGCCTCTCCTCAGTGCAAGAGAAAGAACCATTCTTTTTACCATTCCAAGAGAAGGAGCAGTGGCCCAGAGGTCATATTGGGGACTGCCCTCATCCCCGAGCAAAGCCCGTTCCCAAAGCCTCAGACCAGGTGGTCCCGCTCTCACTGCAGAGACCTGAGTTGATAGCCTGCTTATCTCTAAGCATCAGATGGGATGTAGTTTGGCCAATATCCATCTCAGGTAGCAGGAAGGAAAGCTGTCGTTTGCTGGTTTTGTACAGCAGAAAGAGGGTAGAATTTGCGTCAAAGGACTTGGATTCAAATGGTGACTATGACATGTACTCCCTTGTGTGGCCGTGAGCAAGTCAGTTCACCACCTCCTTGGGTCTCAGTTTCTTGTTCTATAAAATGCGGGGGAGGGGGGACTAGATGACTCAAAAGGCCCTTTGATAACTATGTGGTAGGTTCAAATACTGGTTGTACCTCTTACTACCTGTGTCATGTTAGGCCAGTCAGAGAGTTGGATTAAGTCAAAGGGATTGGTGGATCGTCTGGAACCAGACAAAAATGTAACTGGGAAATGTTTCACAAAATAAATAAAAAATACCATAAAACACAGATAATGTTAATATGTGGTTTTCTCAGTCATTCTTTAGCCCATCCTTTTGTATGATTTAGTGGCCCCCGTTTCTTTCGGGACGTTAGCCCCTCCCTGGACTGGATGACACCTAAGATTTCCTCCAGCTCCAAGCGCATGATCCTGGGGGCTGGCTCCGTTTCAGGAAGATCTTTGCCAAACTTATGGCGCCCCCCCCCCCATGTCCAGGCCTTCAAGATGAGCTCGTTTATACTTGGTTATTTCAGTCAAGTGAGTGAAAGCATGCTTTGGATGCACCTCTTCCATTAACATCTTTCTTCGATGCATCATCTTGGCACAAAAGTAGCTCAGGATTCTCAGAGTTTCTTCTAGCATCATGCAGGAGGGGAGACCAGGAGCTGGCGATCACGATAGTCCACACTAACGCCTGGGAGAGAACTGACGCACTGTATTGCTGTGAAAAGTTTGTTTGGGGTTGTTTGACAGCATGGCGTGGTCAGAGGACCTGGGTTCAAATCTCCCTTCACCTCCCCGGGCATGTTTTCTCATCTGTAAAATGAAGGCAGGATGGCATATGACGGACGACCAGTACAAATGCGTGGAGAGAGGAATGGAGCATCATGTGTGAGGAAGAGGAAGAAGGCCAATTTGGGTGGATCCCAGCATGTGGGAGGGAGAATAGTGTCCAACAAGACTGGACACTATTGGTTAGGACAAGGTTGGGAAAGGCTTAAAAGCCACATGGAGGCATTTACATTTGTTCCTGGAGGCAACAGGGAGCCACTGGAATTGACTGAGTAGAAGGGAGATGATCAGATATGGGATTAAGGAAAATCACTTTGGTCATTGTATGGAGGATGGACTGAAATGGGGAGAGGCATGAGGCAAGGGAGGCCCACTGGGGGCCCCTGCAATAATTGAGTGTTGTTTTGGTCTTGGAGTTGGGATTGGAATCTTGCTGTTAGACACTTAATAGCGGTGTGACCTTGAGCAGGTCTAAGTGATGAAGTGAGCTTTCTCAGCCTCAGTTTTCTCATCTGCAAAATGGAAGTAGTAGTAGCACCTACCTCATGGGGTTGTCAAGAAAATCAAATGAGATAATGTATGTTTTGCACACCCTAAAGTGCTATATCGATACTAGTTAATACTGTTGTTGCTGTTGCTAATTACGATGAGGGCCTGAACTAAGGTGGTGGGCATGGGAATAGAGGAAAGGGGTTGGATGCAGGAAATACTGTGGAGGTAGAAACAGCAAGCTTTGGCAGCTGGTTGGATACATGGGGTGAAGGGTCCACTTTGAGGGAGCATGAACGTGAATGTTGAAGAACTCTAGTATCACAGTACGAGTAGGAGAGGACAGGAAGAGAGTGAGCTGAGCTCCTTGAAAGAGACAACAGCCGCCATAATGTGGACTTTGAAAGGCACTTCAAAGAAGGTAAAGTGGGTGAATGAGAGTGGTGAAGGAGATTTGAAAGTGGCAGCCGGGGGTCAAGGAGTATTCTGACTCTCTCTGTAGGGGGTGTGTGTGTGTGTGTGTGTGTGTGTGTGTGTGTTGGGGTAGCAAGGAGACACCACCAACATACAGCCAGTGGATGAGAAGAAGGTTGAAGATGTAGCAAGGTCTTCAGGGGGAAGCAGGTCTTGGGGAAAGCCAATAGACTGGGGACAACAATGTAAATGACTTGGATCTGGGGGCGGGGGGGGTGGGAGGAGTGCTTCACCACTGTCTCTGCTTGACCGTGACAGTGAAGGCAGAGGGCTCAGTGCTTCTTTACGGGGTTTGCTCAGGGGCTCACGTGTCCGGATCGTCCACACAGATGAGAGCTGAGAACAGTAGCAGCTAAGCCCTTTTTCTCTCTTCTACAAAAATAGCTTTGTTTGTCTCTCAAGTTGACTGCCTTCCCAAGCAATCTGGCTGCTGCTGCTCACCAGTGTGAGATAAGGACTTGAGAAATGATTGTTTAGAGGGTGAGTGCAGAAAAGGACGAAAGGAAATCTATCACTTCACCCCCGTATACCAGGCAATTAATTCCTGTAGACTGCCTTCCACCTCCCTGTCTCTCTTTGCTGCGTTTGACTGTCCCTGTTTGTCAGAGAATACTAGGTCACAAAGAACCTGCTAGTAACTCTTACCCCCAACTTTTCCCCAGCAAGCTTTTTGAGTTCTGCTTTGCTTGGGCTGATGTCAGGATGAGGTTGTGTTCCCTGAGTTTAGTGTGGTACTTTCACGAGCAGATCGTGAATTAAGAGCCAGCCACTTTTTTATTTTGAGTCTTCCTTGAGGTTCTGTGTTGGGATGTTCAGTGGGTTTCCAGGGATGGGCTCTGTCTCCATAACCTCCAACCCAATGGCTCTTCCCAAGTGTTAGCATAAACATGTCCTTGGGAGCCAGTCCCTTGGGGATCCTTGGACCAGCCCAGAACAAGAATCATTTCATTAAAAATTCACTTCCTCTGCAATTTGCCTCCCTCTGCTTAATCCCCAGCCCCCCAACCTCTCTGTCTCCCATGTAGGCTTGGGGCTGTTTTAAATGGGGCAACATTTGACCCCCAAAATGTTGAAAACTGCATAGGATCTGAGCTCCTGAGCTAGAAGACCTCGGGGTTCTTCTAGCACAACCCCCTTATTTTACAGATGAGGAAACTGAGGCCCAGATTGGTAAAGTAATTTGCTCAAGTCACATATATAGGTCACAGAATCATAGATTTTGAGCCAGAAAGGGGCTTTAGAGGGTCACCAATTCTAACCCCCTATTTTACAGAAGCCTAGGAAGGTCTCTTGTTTTCATTGGATTATAGATCTAGAGGTGGAAGGGACTTGAAAACAATCAAAACTACTCTCTTGTTTTACAGAACAGTAAAGTCAGATCTCTATGATTTCAGTGCTCTTATGTACTTCACTACACAGATCAAGGATTTGGGCCTGCATCCTCTGGCACCATAGTGACTAGAGTACCAGGCCTGGAGTGAGGAAGACTCATCTTCCTGAGTTCAAATCTGGCCTCAGACACTTAATAGCTGTGTGACCCTGGGCTAGTCACTTCACCCTATTTGCCTCAGTTTCCTCATCTGTAAAATGAGCTGGAAATGGCAAACCGGGATCTTTGCCAAGAAAATCCTAAATGGGGTCAAAGAGAGTTGGCCATGAGTGAAACAACTGAACAGCCTCTAACACCAAAGCCAGTATTCTTTCCCTGTAAAACAAGGGAACTGGATGCTGTCTTTGGACAAAAGCAAAACTTCACTTTAGATTTTATTTTTACAGAGGTAAATTTTAAATTTTACATAGACTTCTTTTCTACACTGACAATGAGTATTTGAATCTTAGGGACATCCTATCCCCCTAAATACATCCACAGAGGATGACTGTGCCCAGAATCCCTGGTGCCTGAAGACCAGGCCCTTGATTCCTGGAGAATATGGGGTAGAAATACGCAGCCAGGCCCACCCCCACCCCCAGAGCCTGGGTGGAGCAGACTGCCAGTTTGGATTGTTCCTGAAAGGCTGCCAGCTGACAGTTTGCGGCCACATCTCTGTGTGACTTCTGAAAGCAATGTTTGTTCCTGAAATAGGCTTTTTTCTTTTCAGCTGTTTAAACTGGTTTCTGCAGGGTGGGTCATCCCCTTAGTGCCCTCACCTTGCTGAAGTGGTGTGGAAATAGTTCTTCTAATGACTCTTTCCTAGCACGAGGGTTTTGCTCTACGGACCTGGCATTTCTTTGTCGCCACATTTGCCCTGGGAACCGCCTTGCACATTGAGCCCCATGTAGGCAGTCACCCTCGCCTCTTCCTTCTGGTTCTGGGGACCTGGTTTGTGTCTCTGCTCTTCAAAAAACCCACTTAAATGACTTGGCTCTTTCCCTCCAAGTGACGCGTTAGGGCATGGCGGTCAGGTGGCATCATCACTTGGCCATGGTGTTTGGCCCCCAAGCTAAAACGAGGAGCAAGGACAGGGTCAACGTTTCAAAGAGGGAGACTTTAATCCAATAGAAAGAAGAAAAACGACTTCTCCATAACAACTAGAGCTATCCAGAAGTGAAATGGGTGACCTTGAGAGGTGACCAGTTCCCCTTCACTGGAGGTCTTCAGGCGGGGCCTAGCTGGCCCCTTGTTGGGAGAGGGTAGAGGGGATTCTCACTCACACTGGACTAGACCAAAAGCCCTAAACCTTGTGTGTGTCGTGGACCCCCCTTGCAAACTGGCAAAGCCCGGGCACCTCTTCTGAGTGTCCCCATCCATGAAATGAGGGAGCTGGAGTATGGCCCCCGACGCTGTCTTCCAGCTGAAGAGCTGTGATTCTGTGATATTGCTCCCCACTGGAAGTTGGAGTGACTGCTCCTAATTGACTCCCAGGCCTCTGTAGACAAGATCATAGGATCACAGAAAATTTAGAGATTGTTCCTTGAGGTTACTTTGATCTGGCTCTGGGTGTTCTTGGCAGGTCAGACTAAGGGCTATTCAGCAGGTGAGATGTGGTTTCCCCACCCATGCCCTGGGGAGCCTCACAGGTGTGTCTACACCTGTACAACCAGACAGGGCCTAGTCAGAATGGATTACTTGGCAGCCTGACAGTTTGGGCTGGGGGGCTTCACTTCCCCACCTAAGGCTGCCAAGCCCCTTTCTTCTTCCAGGCAGAGTGACATCAGCCTCCCCTTCTCCCCAATAGCTCTTGCGTGTTTAAATAAGGATTTGTGGTTAGGATCCATACCGCAAGCAGCTGTCTCTTGTCTCTCTTTCCTCCAACCTCACTACACACACACACACACACACACACCCCTTTTCTTCATCCCTTATTCAATGGCCAGAATAGGCCCTTCTCCCAATACTAGGCCTCAGAGCCTAGTGTCCAGGACTATGGCCTATTACTTTAGGTACAATGGAAAGAGTGTTGGACCCTGGTTCAAATCCCACCTCTGACAGTTACAAGTGTGACTTGGGAAAAATCACTTCCCCTTTCTGGGCTACTTTCTTTATCTGTTAAGTGAGGGGAGGGGGCATTGTACTAGATGACCTCTAAGGTCACTTCCAGCTCTAGACTTGTAGTCTATATTTCCCAACTTACCCCAATAGAATTGCAAACCTTAAAGAACTATATGGGTATGAAATCTTATATATACATATATATGTGTGTATATATATAATTGTATATATCATATAAAATATACAGTGTTATATATCATATTATTACCATTGAATTATTAGGTACTATGTTATTAGATACTCATATAACATTTTATAACATAATTAATACACTATAATTAAATATGTATAGTGACTTGGATGCTACAAACAAGAGAGCTAGTTAGTACTTCTTGACCAGGGAGAGATTCCCAGGGTGTGGGCATGTGATATACTGTGCTAGAAACCAGTGGTTCCAAGAGTATCTTCTTGACCATAGAGGACTTAACCTTTTCAGTTCCAAGAATCCTGCCTAGGGGCCCCACTGTCCTCATTGGCAAATACTCCATGGTCCCCACTCTATCTAGGCAGGCCACCATGTTTCAGTTTGTTCTCTAGCTATCTTGTTGGCAAACTCACCCCTACTTTTCAGTCCTGGATAGGGCTAGGCATTCCATTTGTGAATTCTTTGATTAGGAAACTCGTAAACCAATATACTCCCTCTACCAATGCAGGTCGGCACCTTCTCTGTACCTTGTAATCTTAAAGAACTGCCTAAAATGGGGAGAGCATAAGTGACTCGTCCAGGACCACAAAGCCAGTGTGCATTAGAGCTGAGACTTGAATCCAGATTTTCCCAGGCTTCCAGGGCAACTCTCCATCCACTTACACAAAATTCCTTCCAGTTCTAGAATCAAAATCCAATCAGTACCACATTCCTACTGGAAAGGGTGTTGATCAATTTCCCAATGGCATCATCTACTATTCTTGTAATTCTTCAGTGAAAATACCCACCCCAGCCACCACTCCCCTCTATGTCGTGTCTGTCTTGGGTTAGAAGGTAAGCTACCTGAGGGCAAGCCCTGTCTTTCCTTTTGCATTTGTAAGTCTAGAACTTAGCACAGGGCCTGGCATATAGTATGTTTTTAATAAATGTATTTTTATTCATTCATTCATTTGTATCTCCAACACTTAATACACTGCCTGGTGTGCCTCTTCATTCTGTCAGCCAGGGAACCAAGGCAAAGGCGTGTGGAGAAGCCCATTTGATTGAGCCATTTATGGGCCTAATGTAAAGTGATGGGTCTGTTTGACCATTTAAGCGTCACCCATTAGACCAGCTATGACAAGTGCAGACTTAATATGGGATTAGTCTGACCAGCGGGTCACCCAGTCAGTTGGCTATTGTCATAAAGAGCTGCCTCAGCCAATGTGATGGTCTGGTGCCTGAGCTCAGCTTTATGTCCTATTGAAAAAATATCCCAGCGTGACAATTTTGATTTTAAAACAAATTTAAAAGCAATCTGACCATGGCAAAGTTATGAGCTAAGAAAGGAAACCCGTGAAGAAAAGGACCACCTTGTTAACCAGGATCAGCCATCTTCATTTCCTTTTTCCGGAAGATTTTTCGAGCCCAGAATTTGTGTGGCCTGCGGTTGGGTCTGGGGTGGTCTAAAGCCTTCTCCAATGTGATTGACCCCCAGGCCCCAGCCTTTTTCAAAGGACAACCCTGTGTACGTACGTGTCAATACCTATGGGTGCTCACACACCACGAACTGGGAGGGATTTGGAAAGATGCTAGATTGGCCCTGTTCCCAGGCAGGATATTGTACAAACCTTTCCCCAACAGGATGGGGCCTTCATCATAAATCCAGTTACCAAGAAACTCCCAGGGACCCAGCAAGGCCCCTCCTTCCTCTGAATTCCTAGCATCCACCTCTCCTCTGGTGCTTAGAAAACACACTGTCTTCCCTTGTTCTCGATTTTGCATGAGTGAGGATCCAGTGAAATCCAGACTTCTTCACCTGGATCAAGGGGCTCCATGATCTAGGCCCCACCCACCCTTCTGGGCCCATCCCCGTACTCCTCCCCTACCCAGACTCCAAGCTACCAGCCCACTTGGACTGCAGACTGCTTCATAAGTGTGTACCACGTCTTCCCTGCTCTGTAGGAAACGCTGAACTGCCCTTTCAGGCTCAGCCCAGGTACCACCTCCTGTATGAAGCCTAGGCAGCCAGGTGGTACACTAGGTAGGACACTGGGCCTGGAGTCAGAAAGACAGGTTCAAATCCTGCCTCAGACACTGTGTGACCCTGGACAGTCATTTAACCATTATCTGCCCCAGTTTCTTCAACTGCAAAATGAGGAGGAAAATATCCCAGGGTTGTTGTGAGGATCAAATGAGATAATATTTGGAAGGCATTTAGCAGTGTTTGGCACACAGTAGGTACTTTAACATGTTTCCTTCCCCCCCCCAATCCAGAAATGAAATTTTCTGATCATTATCAGAAATGATCTCATCCTCTGTTGGGCTCCCATAACACTCTGAATATCTCTTATGGAACTTCTCATGGAGGGAGGAAGGAAGGGAAGGAAGGAGGGAGGGAGGGAAGGAAGGAAGAGGAAAGGGAGGGAGTCATTACTCCCAAGAAGCTTACATTCTAATAGGCAAAACAAATACAAAGGGAAGCCGGAAGGTGAGAGGAGTAAAGAGGAGGAGGAAGAGAGGGGGACCCTATGGGGCAAGGCAGATAGTGGGGAGGTGGAGCAGCCAGAGAATAAGCTGAGCCAGGAGCAAGGTTGTGTTTGGGGATTATTTGGACAGGACAGAAGGGTACACACGCCATTGGTGTCAGGGGGACTCCAGATAACTCCCTCCATCAATGTGGATTAGCATTTTCTCGGTAATGTATAGTCACAAGGACATAGGTTTAGAGCTGGAAGGGACCTTTGAGGCCATCTAGACATACCCCCCCTCATTTTACAGAGGAGGAAACTGAGTCACAGTGAGATTAAGTGACTTGCCCAGGATCACAGTGGCTGAAGCAGGATTTGAACTTGGGCCTTCCTGACTCCAAATCCACCACTCTATCCACTCTGAGTTGCCCGGATCACTGAGTGATTGAATGACTTGCCCAGGATGACATAGGCTATGTGTGTCAGAGGTAAGAGTGAACCCACAGCTCCCTGAGTCTGAGGCCAACAGTCTCTCCACTAGCATGGCTACCTCTCAAAATAATGCTCAATCATCAATATGCATTTAGTAAGCACCAACTATATACCAGGCACTGTACTAGGCACTGGGAATCCAAATATCAAGAAAGAATTTAATGACGAGGAATTTAAATTATCCAGACCTCCACTGAAGCTCTCTCTGCACAAAGCAAAGTAGCCGCTAAATCGCTGGCTTGCCCTCCTGATGGTAGTTGCCTTTCAAAAGGAAGAGAAAGCAGTTGGGGGAGAGACAGCTGCTTTACTTGGGATTTGTTTCTGACCAAGAAAATAGAAGTGTAAACTGAAGGAAAAGCTGGGAACCTTGGGGAGAAGTGGATGCTCCATTTGAAAGTTCATGGCAGAAGAGGAGAACAAGGCCTGACACAATCTGCCACGCTTTCAAAGAGTTATGTGAACAGTTAGTGTCTGGAAAGAAAACCCACTGTTACAAATGAGGGTTGTGGTTCATCGTTTTTCTGTCCTGTCTGACTCTTTGTGACCCATTTTGGGTTTTCTTGGCAGAGATGCTGGAGTGATTCGCCATTTCCTTCTCCAGCTCTTTTACAGATGAGGAAACCGAGGCAAACAGAGTGAAGTGACTTGCCCAGGGTCACGCAGCTGGTTAGTGTCTGAGGCTGGATTTGAACTCAGGAAAATGAGTCTTCCTGACTACGGGCCTTGCGCTCTGTGCACTATGGTGCCCCCTAGCTGCCCTAAATTTTGAGGTAAGGTAGTATAGGGAATAGAGCTGGCCTTGAAACAAGGAAGCCTGGTTCAGATCCTGCTTCTGACTTCTCTGCCTTAGGCCAGAGCCTAGCCACTGTGCCACCTGGCTTCTTGAAAACCTCTCCACCTACTACTTCCAAGTCATTTATTGTCTCTTCAACACACAGTGACAGAATGATAGATTTTAGAACTCAGACGTCTAACCTAAACCCCTGGTTTTTTAGATAAATGTTTATTGAACTCCGTTGAATTACAGATGAAAAAACTGAGGCACAGAGAGTGAATTGATCCATGGTCCAGTGCTGGTTCAGGAGTGAGAGGATCTGGGTTCAAATGCTACCTGTGTGGCCTTGGACAAGTCATTTCAACTCTTTGGACTTCACTTTTCTCATCTGTAAAATGAGCAGGTTGGACTAGATCAGACTTGTCAGATGCACCCCTCAAGTGTCCGGCAAAGAGGACATGGGCCACCCTTAGCTCAGTATCAGGCAGAGCGAACCAAGGCCTCCTCTATCACCCAGGCTACTTCTGGGCAAGTTGGGGTTAAGGCTCCTCCATTTCAGCACCAGGGTGTAGTCAGGAAGAGCTGAGTTCAAATCCTGCCTCAGACACTCAGTGGAATCCCTGGACAATTCACTTTACCTCCCTCCCCCTTCATTTCCTCATCTGTAAAATGGAGATAATAGCACTTGCCTCATGGCGCTCTTGTGAAGATCCAGTGAGATAATATATGGAAAGTGCTTTGCAAAGCTAAAGGAACTATTAGTAGCAGTATGACCTTTATCTCCAGACTAGGCAGAATGGGTGCAGGTGGTGGGTAGCAGTGACTACCTTGGATTGCCCTTGTCCCCAAGGTCAGGAGATGCAGATGTTGGCAGAGGGCCAGAAGCTCAGAGGCTCCCAGGGCCATTGAACGGTCGGAAAACAGAAGTGTTTGTTGTAAGAGGAGGAGAATGGATTTGTCATCTACTGGCCAAATGACTTCCACACCCATTTGGAAAATGCCAAGTGGTGAGTGGATCTCTTCTTGATGGATGAAGTCCCTTGTTGGGGCCTGGTTCCAGAGGGAAGGATATGGCGGCAGCTACAGACTCATTATTGACCAGGGATTGGAAGGCTTGGTGCTGGACCTTGTGAGGAAGCCATAGTGGAGGAGGCTGTGGTCCTTGCAATCAAGGAGAGCCAAGGGAGAGGCCATGATCGGCTCATTTGTTGAAATTTCCATCGGAGACACCAGAGTCCTCTTGGTTGGGTTGGGAAGATGTTGGCAACCTGTGTAGAAGGCCCCAGGCAGTCGAGAAAACCACAGTCAGCCTGCAGCCAGGCCTGTGGAGGCTGGAGAAGTGTTGGCAAGATGGGCCCCCATCATCTGGGCTCTCTCTAGGTAAATATTGAAGTTGTTGCTAAGACATTTGCCCCAAACTACATGATATCACCCTGTTATTTTCCTAGGGCCATACATCATCCAGGAGAGAAACAAAAACAGGGCTGTTCGAACCTGGAATTAATTCCCCAGTGATCTAGCTATGGCGGGAAGGCTGCAGCTATCCACCCTGTAATCCGGCTCTGCCGTCAGCCGCCGACCCTGCCCCAGACATGCTGCTTGTGGAAGGAAGGGGCGATGTCTCTGTCCCCACAGGATGTTCCAAATTTCACTGAGGGAGGCTCTGGAATATGTCTTTGGTTGAGAACAGAGCAGGCTCACCGGGGCTGATATCTGATCCCACCACGCTGTCCCCAAGCCCTGAGCATCAGCCTCCTCAGAACATTTGGTCTCAGCATGTTTCAGAGGCAGAATCCTAAGCCCCGGAAAACAGAGACCTTTCATTAAAGCGTGGGATGATGACTTCCATGCCAGACTCACTGCCCCATGTGTCTGTAATTAGTCTCACACCCCACTGTCGAGGCTGGTTGGTATATTAGATTTCAGATTGGGAGACCTGGGTTCAGATCCTGGTTCTGTCCCTTCCTAACCATGTAATCTTGGGTGAGTCATTTCCCAGCCTGCTGATGCTAACTAAAGAGCCCTGAGCTTTCCATCCGTCCTGGGGCCCAGATCCTTGGGCCTTCAGGGCCTTCCCATCCATCCCTCCATTCTGTAGCTGCATTTGCTTTTATGTGACGTCACCAGTAAGCAGAGCATGAGAGCAGGGAGTGTCTCATTCTTTCTGTTTGTACCCTAGCACTTGGCACCTAATAGATGCTACGGAAATCCTCCTTCCCCTTAGTTCACTCATAAAAGAGGCGCGCACACACACACACACACACACACACACACACACACACACACACACACACACACACACACAGCTGAGTAGCTGTACCCTGAGGGGAAGGGAGGGTGATTGCCGTTTCTTGATCCAGACCTGTGATTTCATCGGGGTCCAGAGTTCCCAGGTGAGAAAACGCCTTCCTCCGATGCCGACTAGAGCCTCTTCTAAAGCTTATAGCCTTTAGAGAGTTGCCTGGGACATTGAGAGGATCATTGGGTCATAAATCTAGAGCTGGAAGCGACCTCAGAAGCTGCCAGTTCTTCTCCTGCCCCTCATTTAACAGAGGAGGAAACTGAGGACGGAAGTGACTTAGTGACTTACTTGCTGAGGGTCAGTTGGCTACTAAGCGTCAGAGGCAGGATTCAAACCCAGCACTTCCTGCCTCCAAGGCCAGTGTTCTAACCATTACACCACTGTGCTTCTGGCAGGGTTGGGCCAAACAGCCAGTATGTGTCAGAGGTAAGACCCAGCCCTTCCTATCTTTGAGGCCAGCCCCGTATCCACCGCTTCACACTGCCTCGCGGGCTGCAGATGAGAAGGCGTAAATAAAGCTCCCATGGCACCTTAGATGCTCTCCCACTTTGTTATTGTTGTCACCATCAGATGTAGGGTAACTGGGCAGCTCTGCCCACCCAGGAAAAGCCTGGACCCTCCCCCCTCCTTCCCCAGCTGAGAAATCTGCTCTTCTGTAGTTGTAGGCAGTCTTTCTCTTCAGTCCTGACCTCCTAGAGCCCACTAAGGGAATGCCCATGGATGCCAGACCTGATGAGGGTGACGTGTTTGAGCACTTGGAGGTGGGGGAGGAGAGGGGGAGGGGGTCTCCCATTGTCCATCAATCAAAGTGAGCCCCCGCTGGAGGCTCATGAATGAAGAGGTTGGACTTGATATCCAGCCTGACCCCTTGTCACCCCTCCGGTTAACTGACTTAACTTAAAGCTATCTGGGTGGCCTTAAGCAGGTCAGTTAACCTTCTTGAGTTTTGGTTTCCTCATCTGTAAAATGAGGTGAGATAGTCTTTGAGGGTCCTCTCAGCCTTAGAGCTATGATTCCGAGCCACTTAAGCTGAGGGATGACAAGAGGACAGGTTGGACATCAAGTCCAATGCATCGGAGGTGGGATTTGAACCCAGGTTCTCCTACTCCAGATGCTTCCCTTGGACTCTCCCAGCATATCAAGAGAATCAGAATTCACAGCATCAAAGATCTCAAGGTGGGAGGGACCCTAGAGGCTGCTTAGCTCTTGGGGGGCAGAGAATAACGGTTTACTTTTGTCTTTATATCCCCAACAGCAAACATGGTGTGGGCCTGGCATACAGTCAGAACTTAATAAATGCCCATTGATTGACTGGTTTATTTGACTGTCACCACAAGCCTGTGAGGGAGGCACTATAGATATTAACCTCTCCATGAAGGGGCTGTGACTTGATTAGAGTTTCCTGCCTAATAAGTGGCTGAGACAAGATTTGAACTTGAGTATTCTTGATAAGTTTCCTGCTCTGATCCACTGGGCCAGCCAGCTGCCTCGGAGAAAGGATTAAACTTGGTGTTGTTGGCCCCAGAGGACAAAGAGAAGATCGGTGAATGAAGATGTTCGGAGAGGCAGATTTAGGCCAAAGGGAAGGGCAAAGTTTCTAACAATTAGTACTGTCCAAAAGTAGAACAGACGGCCTTAAGAAGTAGTGAGCTCCCCATCAGTGGAGGTCTCTAAGCAGGCTCTGGATGACCCCTTGTCAGGGCTGTTTTAGCGAGGATGCCTGGTCAAGTTCATGCAGCCTGTGGGGCCCCTGACATCCCTTCCAAGTCTGAGATTCTGTGATTCTGTCATCACAGAGGACAGGAGGCTTCTGGGAGGGGCAGCTCGACACAGCTGCTGCTCCCTGTCCTTCCCTGTGATGGCAGAGACCACAGGAATGGGGGTGGGAAAACAGCTGCTGCTTTCACTGCAAACCTTCAATTCATCCGGGCCAAGCCCAGCAAGGGCTACTTAGGCTGGGCCAGTGAAAGACCCCGAAGGACTGATTACCAGAGAAGAGATTAGAGTTTCTCCTCGTCTTCCAAGCAATAACTTGTCTTAATGATGATTTCATCCTTCAAAAGGAAGAGGAATCATCAAGGGGAAATTCTTTTCTGAATCTGATTCTCACCATCAAGGAGGATCTGGTTGCAGGGGTGGAAAGGGTGGGGACCCTTGGGGGAAGTGACACTTCCATCCTACAGTGAGGAGAGGAGAGGAAACCTGAGCACAGTTTGACATGCACCCTAGATTGGAGGAAGGCAGATTTCAAAGTGTACAGAGGAAGGGGGTTATCCAGTGGACTAAAATGTCATAGGGGAAACTAACCTAGGAAAGAAGGGAAACTTTCCAGAATGAAATTCTGAAAGAGAGATTCTGAAAGACTGGGAATGATATGTAGATCTGGGAGTCCTCTCCACAGAGGTGATCACTGAACCAGCTAGGAGAACAGAGATAGAAAACACATGACTTGGAGAAGAGAAGAGGGGCCGAGACAGGAGGGTGAGGGGCTCCATCGTTAGTGAGCATGACATGGATGAAGAGCCAGCAGAGGAGGCTGAAGAAGGCCCAGCTGGACAGACAGGAGAACCAGAAGAGAAAAGGGCCCTCAAAATCTAGAGAGAAGAGAGAGCTTCTCCAGGGTGAGGTGCTGAGTGACAGCGTCCAGTGCCGTGGAGAGGCCGAGGAAAACACCATTCGCTCCAGCAATTAGGAGATAATTGGTCATTTTGGAGAGAGCGTTTCAGTTGAGCGATGAGGTCAGAACCAGACTGAAGCTAGCGGGGAGTCAAAGGAGAGGAAGCGGTGGGAAGGAGAAACACAGAAGATGTGAAGTGGCGGAGATGCTGGGATCGATTCGAGTTTTTAAGGGTGGGGAGGACGTGAGCACGTTTTGGGGCAGTTTTACTTCCATCCTGGAGGTCTGGGCCGGGCCTTTGCTGCCCACCTGCCTCAGTGGGGAGGAGTGAGCTTCAGGCCACAGCATGATACCGTAACTCTCTGAATGTCCTAGAAACCCCGGTAGGCTCCTTTCCACCATTCCTCTCCCTCCTCAATGTGCCTCTTAAGGTCTTGGCCCTTCCAAAGCTCAGCTCAAGCACCAGTTTTTTTTTTGGGGGGGGTTGTTTGTTTGTTTTTTACCAAGGCAAACAATTTTATTGAAATATAGTTATCAAAAATTTTTTATTTTTTTTATTTTTATTTTTTTACATACCCATTAAACATATTTTCACATTAGTGAAGTTGTAAGTAAAAATTAAAACCAATAGGAGGAACCATCAGAAAGATGAAACAAAATTCAACTTAAGGTAAAAATAAGTGAGAGCGATTCGACTTCCATAGTTCTTTCTTTGGATGTGGACAGCATTTTCCATCCTGAGGCCTCTGGAGATGTCTTAGATCCTCATAATGCTGAGAAGGGTTCTGTTTAACATTCTTAGTCATTGCATAACGTGGCTGCTATTGTATACAAAGTCCTCTGGGTTCTGCTTACTTCACTCAGCATCAGACCATATAAGTCTTCCCAGGTGTTTCTGAAGTCAGTCAGGCACCAGTTTTTACATCGAGCCTTTCCAGCCCCTTCTCCCAGCTGCTACTGCCTCTCCCTACCAAATTACCTTGTATCTCCCTTGTCTACATATGCCTACCGATGTCCATGTTGTTTCCTGGTAGAATGGAAGCTCCCTGACTGACTCTTTGTTGCCTTCTTATCCCCTGTGCCTCATGCAGGGCCTTGCACTGAATGAGTTCTCCCTGAATGTTTGGTGATTGATTGGAGAGCAAAGGTTGCCAGCCTTCAGCCAGCTGCTCAAGGACAGGGGGAGGTGACATCCAAGAGGGATGGAATCAAGGCCCCACTTACCCAAGGGTGTTCTTGGCCCACTCTCCATAGGCATCTCCACATGCCTCCAAGGGTAGGAAGGGGTGGGGTGGGGGAGTGTTCTGTGATAAATATGATACTTGGCACAGTCCCCCAGGCCATCACCAGCTGCTTCCCCCCTCCCACCAGCTCAGAGTCACGTCTGAGAAATCATGTGACTGAAACCTGACTGAGCCCAAAAGAACCCAGGGAGATGGAATTTCATTGGCGCCAGGATCCACTGAGAGATCTGAACAGGTGTTCAGAGGGAGACATTTCCCTCTCCATCCAGCTTTTTGGCTGGACCCTGGGCACTCTTTCTAAAGGGGATACCATCCCAGAAAAGGTGAGGCTACCACAGGAGATGTAGAGATCATCAGATCCTGGGTCTAACTAAAGCGATAGGAGATCTCAGAGACCATCTTGCCCAACTTCCTCATTTTACAGATGAGAAGAAGGAAGCTGTGACTGTCCAGGGGCTCCTGGGACACTGCAAGTAAGCATCGGAGCCCACGCTCTCTGATCACAGAGCTCCTGTCCCATTTAGAGCACCTTGGCGTGGCAGATCGTCACTTCAGTTGTCAGAACCAAGATCTTAGGTTTGAGTCTACCTGGACCAGTTGGATTGACTTGGTTACACAGCCATGAACAGACCCCATAGCCCTGGAACGGACTGACCCCTACCTCTGTCAGTGGATGGACTGTTGACACTGTCCACTGATTCCTAATGCCAGCCATGGACTGAACCTCCATGACCCTACCACAAATTGACCTCCCAGCCCTGTCCTGGGACTGACCCCACCCCCAGACATAAAGGACTTACTACTAGAATAGCTCCCACTATGGCAGCCCCCTAACCTGACTGACATATTGTCACTAACACTGTCCACAGACTGACCCCTAACCCTTGTAGCACACTGAGCCCTAATCTTAGCCACAACCTTATTGTCAACCCTGGCCAGTGACTTAGACCTAATCTTGACCATAGACCTTACGTCCTAACCCTAGTCACACACTGACCCTTAACCATGGCCACCCATAATCTCCCTGGCCACCTCACACTGTACTCCGTCTGGACTGTATAAGAATGTGGATGACTCCCACTGCTGGAGATGCTCAGAGCATGTCTCACTGACAGGGCGTTAAGAACTCATTCTCTCTCTTCCTCTCCCCCTCAGAAGAGTGATGTCACAAACATGTCCTTCTGGTCACAAGGGGGACCAAAGGAGAACGTGGCTGACTCACCACCACCCCACCCCCCTCCTGGAGATCTTGTTCAGAGCATGTCTCACTGATTATCAACAGTACCTTCTCTGTCCCTCTTCCCCTCTCTCTCTCTTTCCCTCTCCCTCATTCTTTTCTATCTCCTCCCCTCTTCCCTAAACACACACACACACACACACACACACACACACACACACACACACACACGCAGATAATAGATAAGTAGATATGATTACACATATTTTTTAATGTGTATGATACCAGCGATGATATCAAGCTGCAGATTTGTTCTGTGGACTGGAAATGAAGACAACTCAATTTGTCCCTGTCTCTCTCTGCCTATTTGTTCGAAGTCTGAGACAGGAACAGAATGATCCAGAATCACACAGGTCTGTTAGCTTGCTGTTGGAATAGTCCAGGCAGATAACAAATAAGGGATCTTTGATCATAGGTTCACACAGACACAGCTTTAGACTAAACAAGACCTGAGAAGAGGGCCTTAGAAGCCATCAGGTTGATCGTACAGATGAGGAAACTGAGGCAGAGAGGTTAAGGGATGTTGCCACGGTCACAGAGCTAGTCGGTGTCTGAGGTGGGATTTGAACCCAGGTCTTCCTGACTCCCACGTTCAGTGTCCTATCCACCATACACCACTGCTACATTTGAGTCAGTGGGGTGCAAAGAAAGAGCTGCCCCTTTCTCTTCTTTGCTTTTAAGAGGTAGCTCAGAAGTAGGCTACAGACCACACCTGGACCTGATTGGAAGGAGGAGGTGAAGGAGGAAATATAGGAAAAGTCAAAAGTTCAAGCATGGGCCAATGGCTTCGCCATTGATTAAAAACCAAACAAACAGGGAACTCATAAGGAAGAGTGATTTAGTCCTGTTTTAAACTTGGTGGATTTGAGCCTGGAGCTTGGAAGGAAGGTCAGGGCTGGTGCTATAGAACTGTTAGCTGTGAAGGAACAATCCCGAAATCTGGGGGAGTGGGCCCGAGGGAAACAGTCCAAAGAAAGCAGGGAAGAGGGCTGAGGAAAGTGCTTCGGGCGGTGGGGGGGGGGTGTCTGGAAGAGGAGCCAGTATAGGGGCTGTCTAGGAGAGGATGGGGCCATGTATCAAGGAAGAGAAGGTTTCAAAGGTCTTCCAAGCAGTCAGTCCACAAGCACTTATGAAGCACCTGCTGTGTGCCAGGCACTAGTCTAGGTAATTAGAGATACAAAGAATGAGACAGCTGGGTCGCCTAAGGATAGCGTGCTAGACTTGGGGCCTGAGTTCAAAACTTCCCTCAGACACTTAGTAGCTATGGGACCTCTCCTCAGCCTTGGTTTCTTCCAATGTAAAATGGGTATAGTAATGACACCTGCCTTCCAGGATTGTTTTGTGGATCCAAATGAGGTCATATCTGTAAAACCTTTTGCAAACCTTATGCCAGCTAAATAATGAAACATCCCCACTGTCAAGGCTTTTACATTCTCTTAGGTCTACGATTCCATGAATCTCAGAAGTAGAAGCAACTTCATCTAGTTCAGGAGTTCTTAATGGGTGTCTGTAAAGTTTGTTGTTCAATATTCTGATAACTCTATTGTTATGTATTTTATTTTATATATTTTAAAATGAGCTTCCACAAAGGGGTCCATGGACCCATTGGGTCCATGACACAGGAAGGGTTGAGATCTTTATCTGGTCTAAGCCTCTCATCTTCTAGATGCAGAAACCAAAGTCAGAATATATTTCTATGTGTATAGATGTGGATAAGTAGCCTTCTACTGAAATATGAAAAGCCAGGACATCTCTGTTCTCCTTCTCGGGAGAGCTCTCCTTTCTATCAAGTCCAGAGGTGAGAGGGCAGGAGGCTGAGGACCCCAACAGTGTGCCTCCTCCAGAACAGGTCTTTGGCTATAGGCCACTGAGCACAGAGAGTCAGCTGCCCTCATCCAGGATGAGAAGTCTTGGGTCTGAGGACTGAATCCAGAAGCTGGCACTCCAGGCAGCTGTGCACCCCAATTCTGGGCAGCAGGCTGCCCTCCTCCCCGGCTCTCCCGCCAAAGGGGAAGAGAGGGTTCCCAAGTGGGAAATACTTGTTGGATGAGAGCTGACCACTCATGGCCTGAGCCCAGGAGTGCGCTAGGCTGGGGGCTGGGCGCAGGGACACGGGCTGGGCAAGGAGAATGGCTTTGGGGAGCCATTCCAAGGAGCAGAGAGGGTGCCCTTGTCTCGAAGCAGACAGACTCCTGCAGGCAGAGGCACAGCGATTCAGATTTCCTGCTGACAGAAGAAGAAATAATAAATCCTGCTCTTGGGCAGCCTGCCATAGCAAACAGCTTCTCCGTGAAATAAGTGGAGCCCGTCAGCCGCGGGGGTCATGCAAACAGAGCAGAGAGCTCAGCCCTTTGTAGGGACAGGTTACTGGATGGACAGCACCCCGCCATTTTCAGAGTGACCTGTCCCTGGAATAAATGAGCTGCTCAGGGTTAGGCTTGTGCCATCATCCGTGGACTAGGGAGGCAGTGTGATAGGAGGGAAGGAGGCCCGGCCCTTGAGTCCAAGGAGCCACTGACTCCTGCTGCCTCTGTGACCTTGGCTGAACCAAGGCTCTGCCTTCTCTTACCCTGATGTTCTATGAGTCTTCATGAAGACAGCCCGCCAGACCAGGCCATTGGTGTTAAGTGATATAAGCAATGCATGTTATAGGAGGGAGAGAGCACCTCTGTTTTGGTCATCACAGACTCCATGGAGAAGGCAAAACTCAGACTAGGCCTTGAAGAATGAGCAGAATTAAAACAAAGGGAAGGAGGAGATCCCAGATGAAGGGCACAGCATGGCCAAAGGTCGGGGGGGAGAGAGATGGGACAGGGGAGGAGAGAGGGAAGGAAAGGGGAAGAGAGAGGAAGAGATAGAGCAGAGAGGGAGAGGCAGAAAAGAGGAAGAGAAGAGAGATAGAGGGGGAAGAAAAAAGGAGAGAGGAAAGAAAGTGGGAGAGAGAGAAGAGGGAGGGAGACAAGGGGAAAGGAAAAAGGGAGGAGAGGGAGGGAGAGAGGAGGAGAAAGGGGGAGACTGGAAAGAGATAAGAAATATAAAGAGAGGGGAAGAGGAGAGAGAGGGGGAAGGAGAAATGGAAAGAGGAGAAAATTCGAGAGACAGAGAGAGAACTGGAAAAGTAGGTTAGGCCCCTACTGGGGAGGGCCTTGATTGCCAGAAAGTTTCATTTGTTGGGAAGCCATAGAAGTAACACGATCAATGTGGTATTTGCTGCTGACTAGTTTGGCAGGCCAGAGTCAGCTGGATTGGAGAAGGAGCGACTGGATCCTGTTCCTATAGCATTAAGAGACTTTGAAAACATTCAAGGGGCATATAAATGTTACTGTTATTGTCATTATTATGACTGTGGACCACACACATCCACGCCCAGTTCTGCGCCTTGGATGTGGGATGTTAGAGATCGAAAGGACCAGAGAAATCGTCTTCTCCGAATCTCCCATTTGACTGAAGAGAATTGAGGGTTCTGCCCCATCGAGGAGGATTGGGGTTGCCCATGACTCAGTTTCAGGGGTCTTTCCATCACATCCCACATTACTAGGAGTGGAGGAAATTTTGGGAAGAGAAAGGAGGCAAAGGGGAACCTCAGGCCTGACGTTCTGTGCATTCTTTAAAAAAATGTGGGGGCAGCTAGGTGGCGCAGTAGTAGAGCACCAGCCCTGAATTCAGGAGGACCAGAGTTCAAATCCAGCCTCAGACACATAACACTTAACTAGCTGTGTGACCCTGGGCAAGTCACTTAACCCCATTGCCTAGCCCCCCCCCAAAAAAAAAAAACAAATGTAATTATCCTCGGGGCAGCTAGGTGGCACAGTGCATAGAGCTCTGGCCTTGAAGTCAGGAGGACATGAGTTCAAATCCAGTCTCAGACACATGACACGTACTAGCTGTGTGACCCTGGGCAAGTCACTTAACCCCGATTGCCTCACCAAAAAGCAAAAAAATTTTTTAAAATGTGTTAATGTCTTTTGTTTTTACTTCTTCCTTTTCGTATCTCCCCAACCTGGCAAGATATCCCTTATGGGGTGGGGGAAGAGTAAATTAAAAAAAGAAAGAGAGAGTAAAAGCAGTTGAACAAAACTGACAGACATGACAGCTGAGTCTGAGCACATATGCAGTGTTGCCCACCCCCAGCCCCTCCACCTCTGCACAGAAGAGAGAGAGAGCACTGTATGCATTCAGAGGCTCCAAGAGACCCTGTGGCATCAGAGAGGAGAAAGGGGCAGGGGAGGAGAATTGATTTGTTAAAGAATGAGCAATCACTTCAACCTTCCCTGGAACCCTCTTACTCTCTCATTTCTTTAAATTAATATTTTTGCTTTCTTTGGCGCTGTCAGCATTTTTGAAGAAACAGATCCTGAGGCAGGAAAGGAGGCCAACCAGACTCTAATTCAGCTGGGAGGGGATCGGTCAGCTTCCTCTCGTGTGGCGTGTTTCTGACGTATCTGCTGTGGGAGGCGTCTTCTTTGGTGGCAGCCCCCTCTGAAACCTGTGACACAGTGGCCAGCCCACACTGAACCTAGTCAAAGATGCTCTCTTTCTTTCCCACTTGAGTAACAGTAGAATAAGGCTGGATTTTTTAGAAGGACTTTATGAGGGAGAGGGAGAGGAGGAGGAAAGAAAAAGTTTATCACTTACAGGAAATAAAATAAGGAGCTGGGTTCAAATCCTGCACTTGAACCCTGCTGCCTGTGTGACCTTGAGTTTCAGGTTCCTCATCCATAAAATGTGAGAGATTGGGTTCAATTACCTCAGAGGCCCCTTCCAGGTTTAAATCTGCAACCCCGTGACCTTCAGATTCATAGCCACAGTGTCCCCAGTGGTGACCCTCCCAGCTCCAGCATTTAGCAAGCCCCCCATGATAGGCCTTGTATTTATTTATTTATTTATTTGCGTGTCGTCTCCCCCATGAGATTGTAAGCTCCTCACAGGCAGAGACTGTCATTTTACCTCTCTTTGTATCCCCAGAGCTTAGCACATAGTAGGTGCTTAATATTTGTTCACTGATTGCCATCTGACCTAGCCAACATAAGCATGCTTTGGTTATAAAACGTGATGCATTCTAGATCCTCTGCCTCCCAAGCTCCTGGTTTCTCTTTCTGGGTACGGCCAGTGCCCTCCCTCACCCTTCCACCTTTCAGAATCAGGACTTCTTGGGGGCCACAGTTCTACCATATTGGGAGTCTAGGCCCTAGACTGATTGCATCACGGGGAGCCTCCCCTTTAATCCAAGGAAGACGAGCAGGTTTACGATAGCCCAAGGACAGTCAGTGTCCAGACAGAGAGCAGTTTGTGTGCATCAGTCAGTCCACTAACAGAAGTACCTGCTATGTGCCAGGCACACGGCTAAACACTGGAGATACGGTAACAAAAATAAAAACAGACTTGACTTTGAGGAGCTTATCTTCCCAGGAGGATATAACGGGTGAATGTATAGGCACATACAAAGCTGGTACCAGTAGCTTGGGTGAGGTGATCAGGGCCAGGGGAGGAGCAGAAATTAGGAGAAGCTTTATGCAGAACAGTCTAGAAGGAAACCAGAGATTCTAAGAGGCGGATGTGAGGAGCAGCCCAGCCGGCACAGGGTCAGCCAGGGACGGAGGCAGAGGGGCAGGGCCAGGAGCATCCCCACCAACAGTAAAGGAAGAGTCATTTCTGTGCAGCTTAGCTTCAGGAGGACAGAGGGGTGGGCAGTGAGGGCTGAAGAGCCCAGGGAGGGACTGTGTGAAGAGGACTGCATCGTCTTTCCAACAGCCGTGGTGGGTCTAGACATTGATTCATTGACCGTTCTCCCTGGTTACACAGGGGTCAGGCTGTTTAAAGGGAGTCTCAGGCCTGGGCACTTGGAGAAGACCAGCTGATACAAGGCCTCCATTTGCAAAGACTGTAGGAGTGAGCCCCAGCAGGCTGGAGTTCAGTGGGACTGGTGGGTGTGGCCGGGCACCATGGCGGTAGTGGTTTGGGAGACAGCAGGGCGGGGATCTCGGTTGGGTGTGTGCTGTCGCTCTCCCCTTTTTGTGGGACTTTGCTGCCCAGCCTAGTGGGTTAACTGGAAAATGGTCGGCTATCTCTTCCCAAGGGTGGGGACTCTGGTGTTGTGGTTTACACCTGGAGGCCATAAGGAATGAGGGACCCAGGGCCTGGGGAAGCTGCCTTCTGGATGGCCCCCATGTGGCAGTCTCACTGCCCTGCCACGACGTCAGAAGATACCCAACAGCCTATGTCATCTGGCAATTACTGACCCTGGCCTAGGTGCATAGCTCAGGCTCTACAGTCCCCTTCCCTTCCCCTAGCCCGTGTGTTCAGTCACATGGGACTAGAGGAAAGAGGGCAGGTTGCAGAGTCAGAGGGCCCAGGTTCAAACATGCCTGATTCTTTAAACCTCCCTGGCCCTCAGTTTCCTCTTTTATAAAATGGGGGGGTTGGTCTAGTTGGCCTGTGAGATCCTTTCTAGCACTGTCTCTGATGTTATGACCTGTGGTTACTGAGTGGCCTGGGGATGAGGGTGTCTGGTGTGGACTCCATGAATTGGGTGTGGACTCACTGGGTCTGCTGAGGCCTTGGTGGGTTGAGGTGGACCTGGGTTTGGTCCCCTGCTCCTTCACGTGACCCCTCTGCCCTCTCTTTCCCTTGAAGGTCATTTCCAGGACTTGCTGAACAGGTCGGAGCGGGCGCTCCAGGACACATTCCCCGGCGCCCACGGGGACTTGTACAGCCAGAACTCGCGGCTCTTCAGGGACCTGTACTCAGAGCTCCGCCGCTATTACCGGGGGTCCAACATCAATCTGGAAGAGGCGCTGGCCGAATTCTGGGCGCGCCTGCTGGAGCGGCTCTTCAAGCAGCTGCACCCCCAGTATGTGCTGCCAGACGAGTACCTGGACTGCATGGGCAAGCAGGCGGAAGCCTACAAGCCCTTCGGTGAGGCGCCCAGGGAGCTCAAGCTCCGGGCCACCAGGGCCTTCGTAGCAGTGCGCTCCTTCGTGCAGGGCCTGGGCGTGGCCATTGACGTGGTGAGGAAGGTGTCCCAGGTGAGTGCCCAACACAGGTGCCAAGCACCCTCCCCCACCCCTGTCCTCACAGGTCCTACACCCCGTCTGTTAAAAAAAAAAAAGCGCCATGCACATCAGTGAATCAGCAAGCATTTATTAAGCACCTCCTGTGTGCCAGGCACATGGCCTGAAGTGTGATGGGCCCTGCCTTCGGAGAGCTTCCATTCATCAGTGGCAATCCTCAGTGCAACATGGAGAATACAGAACCAGGCACAGTGTCACCACGGCTGCCCTTGTTGGGGAGCCTGGAATCCTCTCCTAACCCCAGTGAGGCACCTATGGAAGACTTTATTACCAGATATTCACCATTATCATCCCATTACTGTCATAAGGGCAGCGTGGGAGTGTGGAGAGAGAGTCGGCCATCCTGGCTGTGGGGCTCTGGGCCAGTCCCTGACCCTCCCAGCATGCCACACAATTCCCAGAGGAGATGTCTTCATGAGGCACCTTAGAAGTTACTGAATCCAAACAACCCCCCATTTTTACAGCTTGGGAGTGTGCTATAGTGGATAGAGGTGTTCTCAGAGTCAGAAAGCCCTGGGTTTGAGTGCTGCCTCTATGACCCCAGCTGGGTATCAGAAGCCCAGACAACAAGTCCCCACTTCCTTCGGTGGGGGAGTTTACTATATTAATGTGATCCCAGTTGGGGTAAAAAAAGAGAAGAATATGCACATGGCCAATCTAGAAAAAGAAGGCAGAGGAGAAAGTAAAGCCTGATGATAATTGGTCACCCTGGAAGGTATCATTGTGTCAATCTGGGGACCTCTCCCAGTGGGTAACTCAGAACCAGAGATTTGGAGCTGGCAGGAACCTCAGAGGTCACCTCTCCCTCCTTTTACAGATAAGGAAACTGAGGCCCAGAAAAGGGCAAATGAATCATAACATCATAGATCTGGAAGCAGAGGGGCCCTCTGAGGTCAGACCTAACCCAAATCCTTCTTACAGATGAGGAAACTGAGGCCTGACTTTTTATCATCCCAATGGAATGTATTTGAGGACAGGACCCATTTCATTTTTGTCTTTGAATCATCTGTGCCTAACACAGGTGCTTACAAAATGCTTACTTCATTTTCACCGGCTGTGGAAACGCTCATTATCTGTCCTGGGATTTGTAGGACTTCTCAGAAAGGCCAGTCGGTGTGGGCTGCTAGCCCCTTTGGACACAGAAGAACCGGTGGAGACGATTTCGCTTGTGTGCTAACCCTCTGTTTCCCCATGAAGGGAGGAGGCCAGGCAAGGATGGGTGTATGTCCCCACCTCCCTGGCTGAGCAGCTGGGACAACAGTGGTCAAAGAGGGCCCCTGTTTCTCCTCCCTTCAGCACCTATTGTGACATGAGTCCCTAAGCGGCACCATGGTTGATGTGCCATACCTAGAGCATCTGTCCTCCCTGTCTAGGTCTCCTGGGACTAGCCATGGGCACTTGGCCCAGCCCTGACAGGCCCATCTGGAGGTCAGCCAGGAAGTGGGAGAGGGAAGTAGAGACCCAGAGCACGCAGTAACTCCAGTTTGTCTGGACCCATTACGTACCTGCCCCTGGGCCCTCACCCAAATCCTCCCACCCTTCCCTCCAGTGTCTGTCTGATAGCCGGATAACACTCCTTGATTCATGCACAGTCTGGTCAGGCACCTAGGGTCCACTGGGTGATGGTGACCCTGCCCTTCTGCTTGCAGGTCCCCCTGGGCCAGGAGTGCTCTCGGGCCATCATGAAGTTGCTCTACTGCTCCCACTGCCTGGGCGTCCAGAGCCCCCAGCCATGTTCTGGCTATTGCCGGAACGTGATGAAGGGCTGCCTGGCCAACCAGGCTGACCTGGACACCGAATGGAGGAACCTGCTGGGTGAGACCACTTGTTGTAGCCCTGATCATCCCCTCCTGGCCCTTCATGCTGTTCTCTTACCCTGACATGAGACCGCACTATACTCCCCAGGTTCCACGGGCACCTCCATCTTCCCTGCTACCCGGGCCCCTGGAGTCCCTTCCGCTGGACCTTCACTCCCCAGCTCCATCTCATCCCACCCCATTATTCCAGGCTGCCTTTTATGCCCACATAGGAAATGAGACCGAGCTGGGCTGTATCCTAGATCACAAGGATAAGGGGTTCCTAGAGCCCTCTTTGAAAAAAAACCTTCCCCTGCCTCAGTTTCCCCAACCATGGCTCCTGCCCCCTGCCCCCAACAGAGTATCACTGAGGATAGGACTAGGCACATATCTGGCATTGACAGTATGTGTGCTGAGTATAGATTAAGGGGGTGATGTTTACTTAGGAGAACAAGAAATGGGGGACGGCAAGGCAGGCTTTAACTTGCCTGGGTCTGGCTTTTTTTTTGGGTCCCATTCATTTGAGACCTGCAGCACCTCCTTCCAGGCCCTGGTCTCTGATTGACCCAGAGGATCCTCTTCTTAGGCTGTTCTTTGGGGCCGCAGGGGAGATGCTGCCATCTTCGGAGGAAGGTCCAAAGCCCAGCATGGCCCCATGCCTACTGAAGAGCTGTGTTTGTCCCCTGCCCATTAGGCTCTCTGACCTGGAGCCAAGTCACAAGACAGAGAGCCTGTGGGGTGTGTGTCTCCACCCCCCTTAGCAATCTCATGAAGCTTAGGGTCTCCTCAGAATAATGTTTTTAACTACTTTGAATACACAGGATTACAAAGGAAACCAAAGGTGGGTGAAAATAAAGATGTCCTTTTTTACCCCATCCAAGTTCACAGATCCCCCAGGTTAAAGACCGCGCTCTCATTAGGTTCCTTATTTCCTCACGCCCTAAGAGAACGTGTAGGGATCCTGGCAGAGCATAAGCTCCCCCACTGACGCCTCGGATGTGTTCCCCCACAGACTCCATGCTGCTTGTGGCTGACAAGTTCGATGGCCAGACGAGCGTGGAGAGTACAATGGGGACAATCCACGTTCGGATCTCAGAGGCCATCACCGCCCTCCAGGACAACAAGGACACACTCACAGCCAAGGTGGGGATGCCTGCCCATGGAGGGATCAGAAGGGAAGGGTACAGGGAAAGGCTGGTCTGGGTTCAGGCCCCACCAGGCCACACCCACATGGATATACATTGAGGGTTCCAAGGACAAAGATGGCGCTCGGCATGGTCACGCCTCCCCCCAGAGCACCATGTACACAGATGATCAGAAAAACACAATTTCCTTCCTCCAGAATGGGCCACAAGAGGCAGGCTGATTATACGCCCTTGGGAGGTCTCAGTCCCCCCCCCCCGAGGCAGCCCCCTTACCGCCCACAGTGGTCAGAATGGGCTGATGGGCATTGGCAGAGGGGGGTCACCAGGCACACTAACACCGACATCAGAAGTCTGGTAACACCAGAATTGCTGATGGGTGCCCGGAGAGAATGTTTCCACACTGGGAGTTCTCACTACCCCATAAAGTCCCAGTCTGGGCCTGTGCATCCACCTCTACTGGTGTAAGGCAGGATGTGCAGAGGAAAAGCAGAGGTGCTGCCTCCAGGAATCACTCCCCAGAGCCTCAGTTTCCTCATCTGTTAAATAAGGAGGTGGGACCAGATGGTCTCAGAGGTCCCTTCAAAGCCAAGTCCAGAATGCCCTCCCTCACTTGTGTCCCCTCAGGGAGCCTAGCAGAGAGTTGGGCAATTACATCAAAAGAGAGGCAGTGATGGAGTGGGAGAAGGAGTAACCGTGGGACATCTCCTCACCTCTTTGTGGGGTTTTCTCTAGGTTTTTCAAGGCTGTGGAAATCCCAGAGTGAGCGGCAAGGCCCCCGGCGGAGAAGAAAAGAGACGGCGAGGGAAGCCTGTCGCAGAGGAGAAGCCCTCGGGGGTTGGGCTGGAGAAACTGGTAAGTACCTCCCCCACCCCGAGTGCCAGACCACATGGGCAGCCCCACGACGAACCTGACCTCGGACATGCTGGGTAGTCCAACAAAGAAAGATGGCAGCACTTCCAGCCATCACTCAAAGCTCACTTCCAACGATGATAACAGAGATAATCAGAGTGAGCATTTACAAAATACTTTTGAGATTTGCAAAAAGCACTTTTACGTAGATTATCTTATTTGATCCTCACCACAGTCCTGGGAGGAAGGGGCCATTATCATCCCCATTTTACAGATGAGGAAACTGAGGCCCAGAAAGGTAAAGAGACTTGTCCAGTCACTTAGCTAATAAATGTCTATGGTGGGATTTGAATCTAGGTCTTCCTGAGTCCAGCCCTTTATCCACTATAACACGCAGCCTTCTTCACTATAGCTAAATGGGTACTTGGCTGACCCTAGGCAAGTCACTTAACCACTGTCTGCCTCAGTTTCCTCGTCTGTAAAATGGGGGTGATAATAATAGCACCTACCTCTAGGGTGGTTCTGAGGTTCAGATGAGTTAATATTTTTAGAGCAGCTCAGTACAGTTCCTGGCACATGGTAGGTGCTTAATAAATGCTTATTTCCTTCCTGCCTTCCTTCTTACTTGCAATCAAGCCTTTATTAAGCACCTGCTGTGGGCCACTGTTGCATTCTGGGTACTTCTTGGGCAAGACCAGGCCCCAGGCTGAGAAATTCATTCTCTTCAGGCTTGATCCCACCCCACTGTTCAGACTGCCCCCGGGGCCTCCTACTGCCTCTCCTGTGCCTCTCCTTAGGTCTCAGAAGCCAAAACCCAGCTCCGGGATGTCCGAGACTTCTGGGTCAGTCTCCCTGGAGTCCTGTGCACGGAGAAGGTGGCCATGAGCTCAGCCTTGGACGAGCGCTGCTGGAATGGAATGACCAAAGGGCGGTGAGGAGCAGACCGCCCTCCCCCATCCAAAAAACCCTTAGCTACACGGACTGCAGCTCTCCTGACCTTCCTGGGACCTGCCTCTGCCCTTCTGCCCCATCACTTTCTGCTTTTTTCCTTTGTTTTGGGGAGGCAGTCAGGGTTAAGTGAGTTGCCCTGGGTCACACAGCTAGTAAGTGTCAAGTGTCTGAGGCCAGATTTGAACTCAGGTCCTCCTGACTCCAGGGCCACTACTCTATCCACTGTGCTGCCCCCCACTTCATATTCTTTCTTCTTCCCTCCTCTTTATCACCCGTGTCCTGCATCTTCTATCCAAACCCTGGGCTGGGATAAAGCAGGGAGAATGGAAGGAGAATAGCCCATTCCTTCCTTTTTCTGTTAGTATTTTTTACTAATCTTCCCTCCCACCACCCTCACCTCATTGAGCAAACAAAAAGAAAACAAATCACTCAATACATAGTGGCAAAGTCCAGAGCAGTTTCCCCCATGAGCCACATCCGAACACGGCCTCTGTCTGCATGTTACATTCATCCCTCAGTCCATGGGGAGGTGAGGGACGTTTCTCCTCTGCGTTCCTCCGGCCCCCTGGTTTCTCTCTGCAGTGATCAGGGTCTTCAGGTCTTCCCAAGTTGTTTCTCTCTGCGAGGTCATCACATCCATTGTCTTCCCAGCTGTGCTGTGCGTGGGGTCATCAACATCTCCCCAGTGAAATTGCCTAGGCCATCATTTCTCACGGCACAACGTTCCTATGTTCACGTGCCACCAATCTGGCTAGTTCTTGCCTGCCACAAACAGAGCCGTTGTGACTGTATTTTGCACAGATGGTATATCTAGGTCAAAGGGCATGTGCGTGACCCCCTTTTGAGGCCTGAACCCCGTCCCACAGCCTTTGGCTGCATGATCATAGATTCTTTAGAGCGCTCAGTTTAGGGTCACGTGACTGCCACTGAAATCCTGGACTTTGGGCAGGCCACTCGTGGCCTCAGTGTCCTCCTTTATACAATGATCCAGCTGGACAGGGTGGTTTCTAAGCCCCCTTCCGGGTCTAAATCGAGGCAACCTCTGGGCCCAATTTTCCTCATCTGTTAAGGTCAAGGTGTTAGATAGACAGGCGGCTATGCATCAGCACAGAGGAGGCTGCACTTGCTCCCAGATGACCCGAGTTTGAATCCCTCTTCTCCTACAGCCATGAGACCTTGGACAAGTCACTAAAGCTCTGGGCTTCAGAGCCCCCTTCAAGCTGTCAAGAGTCACAAAAGGTCCTCGCCTCTCATCTCACTGAGCACACAGGAAGGATCCCTCTGGTGACTCTAAGTGGTATATGTCCCCTTCCTCCCTTCCCTTTCAGGAAGGCAGGGTTCAGACGTGGCCATACTTCATCACCTCCAGTGCCCACTGAAGAACATGGCGCTAGGCACGAGAAAGATATGATCCAGCCAGGGGTGCAAAGAAAAGAAAAACCATCCCTCCCCTCAAGAAGTTTACATTCTCATGGGGGAGACATCGCATACAGAGAGATACAGAGTAGATGGAGGGTAGCCCTAGAAAGAAAGGCATTTGTAGCCAGGGGGACCAGGGGAACACATAACCAAATGTGTTGGGCTAATAATAATAGTTTGCAAACCTTAAAATGCAATATAAATGCTAAGAGCATTACATATATTTAATTTGATCCTCACAACAGCCCTTTAAGGTTGATGCTGTTATCATCATCCCCACTTAACAGATGAGGAAACTGAGGCTAAAAGTGACCTGTCCGAGGCGGTTCAGCTAATAAATGAATGAGGCAGGATTGGAATTCAGCTCTTCAGGACTTGAGGGCCTACCTTTGATCCACAGTGCCAGCTAGCTACAACACAGGGTGATGGCTAGAGAATGAAATGGGACAAAGGGCAAAATCAGAACAGGCGTAAAGAGGTGGTGTGTGTGTCCCCTGTGCCCGACAGGTACCTCCCTGAGGTGATGGGTGACGGCCTCGCCAGTCAGATCAACAATCCCGAGGTGGAGGTAGACATCACCAAGCCCGACATGACCATCCGGCAACAGATTATGCAGCTCAAGATCATGACCAATCGCTTGCGCAATGCCTACAATGGCAATGACATCGACTTCCAGGACACCAGTGAGTCAGAGGTCGGGGCTCAGGACGGGAGAAGGTGGGGTCCCAGGCCTGAGAACCTGAGGGGATGTCAGCCTTTGTCATACTCTACCCCAAGAGGGTCAGTGTGGAGCAAGCCTTGACATGGTGCCACCTGAGAAGTGGGAGGAGTCCCTAAAATTGGGGGGGGGGTGGAGTGTCAGCTGGATCTAAAGCGGAAAGAAACCCGAGAGGTCATTGGGTCCAGCCCCTCTTTTTACAGGGGTGAAAAGTGAGGTCCAGACAGGTCACACTAGTGAGTGTCGAAGGTGGGCTTGGCTCTAACCTTGACCCTGCTGACTCCCAACCTAGCACTGATGTCCAGAGGGAAAAGGGCTCAGGGCTCCTGCCTCCCTCACTCCCCTGCCTCCTTTTACAGGCGATGACATCAGTGGCTCAGGGAGCGGCGATGGCTGTCTGGATGAGGTCTGTGGGAAAAGACTGAGCAAAAGTCAGAGCACGAGGCAGCCAGAGACCCACGCCATCCCCAAGCAGTCAGAGCATGATGGGAGTGGTGCCCCAGGTTGCACCCAGCCTTCCTCCCTCCTCCTCCTCCTCCTCACCCTAGCCCTTGCTGCAGCATGGTCCCTAGGGCGATAACCACCCTGCCAGCAAAAGGGACTACGGCCGAGGCCGGCCTTTGCCAAAACGGACAGACGATATTTGATTCATCTTGGCAGACGGCAAAAACGCACTTGAGCTCAAGGGGAAGGTCGGTGACTGAGAGTGACCATGGCCCCGGACCCAGGCAGGAGCCTTCAGCCGCTCTGACTCGAGGGCCAGTGGCCACACCTGGTTGTTTGTTTGTTTGTTTTGGTTTTTCTGTTTTTTAATTTCATTCTTTTCCGGGGGGGCTTCACGAGGCTCTCTGGTTGACGGGAAGATGACGCTTCCCCCAAAGGATCTGTCGTTGGAACACGGGCGAGCAGCAGCGGTGATGCTGTGTAACACATAATAGCCCGAATGTCCAGCAGTAGAGGGAGGCCAATCATGGGAGAGATGACTAGAAGGCTGAGTTTGAAAGGTCACTGCCCCTTGAGAAAGACAAGCGCCTGTGCCTTCCCTCCCTCCAGCGTCCCTGCAAGCAGCCTCTCCTCAAGTGGGGAACCAGTTCACAAGCTTATCCTGAGTCCGGGCCTCGATGCAAAATCCTGCCTTCAAGATCTCAAGGAAATAAGTCTTTCTCCTTAGTTTTTAAAGCAGTTGATGGCTCCCTGCCCTTGAGGTGCCCAGGAGTGGGAATTTTATGTTTTGCATGAGATTCCAAAATTTACCCAAGATCTCAACCAACGCTAATCCACAACTACACTTCCATGGCTTACGACACGGAACAAAAACATGAGGCTGCTGAGTAATCAGAACCCCTCATTTTGGGGTTTTTTAAACTGGAACCAGTGCCCTTTTCTCAATGAATCTGACTGTCAAAGGCTTTATTTACACATCATGGTTCTTTGTGATATTGTGATCCAATCCAGTGGGTCCAGGGGGAGCTAGAGAAAATGTCACCATTACTGTATTTGGGGGCTATTCTTTTTTCATTGCCTGACCCAGAAGAGAGCAGCATCTCTGCCTGGCTTCCTGGGAGCGCTAGCTGCCCCATCCTCCATTTCATAGCTGGGATCACATGGGGCAGAAGCCTTTCCTCAGGTCCCACACTGGGTCAGCTGCTCTTAACCACCCCGAGAAGACAGCTGGCCTTCTAGGCCACACCAAAGCATCCTCTTCAAGTTATCATTTTGGTTTTACTTTGTCCTGTTGTTCTGATACTCCATAAAACTTCTTACTTGTCAGGTGGGAACTCGGATTTTGAGTTTTCCTTTTATTATTTTTGTTTAAACATATGTAGAGAGAAAGATATCTATTTACCATCGGCAGAACCTTGTCCTTCATAGGGCTCCAGGGTGGTCATGGGAATCCATGGGTCAGCAAGTCCTATCCTGCAAGTGTGACACAGAGCCCCACAAGACCTATCCAGTGAAATCATGATGGAATTGTATTATGTTACTCATTGGTCTGATATTGTGAAGATTTTTTCCTTTTTCTTTTTTTTCCTCTGTGGAGAGGTTGGGGCAGGAAGGTAGAACCAAAATGCTAGCTATTACAGTTAAGGGTTTTTTATAGGCTTGCATAAACTTTTCAATACTCCAAGTCCCATTTCCATCGTTAAGAACATTTTCTTGGAATTATTTTTCAAGGAACTTTCCTTTCAAGGAAGACATAATAGAGAGAGAGTGAAAGAGCTGACCTGGGAGTCAGAAAAATGGGGATTCAAGTCCTGCCTATGAATTCCTCAGCCAATCATCAATAAATAAGCATTTCTTAAGCGCCTATTCTGGGCCAGGCACTGTGCTAAATACTGGCATTTTTCTAAACTTCGTGGCCTTGGGTAGTAACCACAACATGCCTGGGCAGTTCTAGAAACTGAGAATTAAGAGATCAGCGGATGCATTCCCTACACTAATGAAATCACAGGCCCAGCCCGTTCATTTTCCCCCAGCCTCTCCTGAATAATCAAGCCTCACAAAGTCTGATGAGTTTAATGGCCATTCTGAGTCAGGGCCCCTGTAGACCAGGAACTTTTGAGAAGTCTCAGTGTTACCAAGCAACGTTACAAGCATCCATTGCTGCAGAGGAGAGGACTCCTCACGGAGTCCTTCTTCAAGCACAAGCAGAACGCTGCCCATCGGATCCCTAATGCTGCATTCTCATTGGTGCTATCTGTCATCCTTCCCCATTCACAAGGCTCTAGGCCCTCAAGTGATTGTGTTTTCCCATTCAGGCCCCAGAAGGCAGCCATTCTTCCCAAGGACTGTGTTTACAACCCACCACCATTTTGGTGCAGTGTTATCCTGGCCTTTTCATTCCTTTAAAAAAAGGACCTTGCCCTGAGAGGGCATCAGGACCCAGATGCCTAAGGCAGAATGGTCCCTTCCACCTACCTTGGGATAGCATTTATCTTTCCCACTACTCTGGGGAAAATAAACCTGATTGCCTACTCAAGGGTTTTTAAATGGGACCCACTGTTACTGATAAGCGGGGAAGTGGCTATAAACTCACAAACTTTGAGAACTGGGAGACTTCCAGCCCATCCAGGACAAGAACCTTCAGACGTTCTCCTAGAGGGTCACATGATCAATCTTCATTTAGTGACCATTAGTTATTGGTATGAATATGCTAGCTAACAGGACAGCTAGTCGTTAGAGCACTAGAAACTCAATGGCTTAGAAAACAGATTTACAGCTGGAAGGGACCTCATCTAGACCTGTCCTTTCATTTGAAAGTTGAGTAAAACTGAGGCCCAGGGAGATAAAGTGATTAAGGTCACACGGGTGGCACATGACGGAGACTGGATTTTTAGCTAAAAAAATATTTTTGCTCAAAGGCTCAGGTTGGCCTTACCTGGCCTGTGGTCACATGTTGAAGAGCTGGGCCCTGATCCCCTCATTGGACTGAGGGGAAAACAAAGTCCCAGAGAGGGGAAGGGATTTCTTTGTGATCACACCTGTCACCTCTCACAACACAGACTGACCTTGCTGGTCTCAGGACTCACGTCCACCAGGTCAAGGCTTACCCAATACTGACAGTCAGCAGGTTGGGGACATCTCAAGTCCCCAGACCTTCAGTCCAGGGCAATCCTCTCGGCCTCCACTCTACTTCACAGGGAACAAGTTAAAATCCCTAAAGTGCTGCCTATCATTGCCTTTCCCACAATTCCATTTCATGACACTGTCTTGCTAAAAAATTAAAATAGCATCACTCAAACACTTGGGGAGGTCAGAGAGTCACAGAACAGGGAGATATCTCGATAGTCATCCAGACCAGCATCCCAGACCAACGGTCTCCGTATGCAGACTCTCCATCACCTCTGGGAGAGTCACTCCCCTCCCAGAAGATTCCCTTCCTCCTATTTGGAACCTATGATATGCTATGGTTCTAGGACCTCAGAAAATCTCATTACCCAACCGGAGCTGGTTTTGGTCATGCAAAAGCCAGGGCCCCATATATGAATGAACAGACTGCCTTCAGGCCGGTCTCTCCCAAAGCAAGATATGAGATTACTGCTTGGTTAGGTTACAGCTCGCACTGAGAAGGTAAACCACAGGCCCCAACAAAGTGTGTCTCATGATTCTGGCCTTTGTTAGGTTAGGCTCAGGAGATGGGAAGGAGTTCAGAGGCCATCTAGTCCAATGTCACTTTACAGATGAGGAAACTGAGTCTTAGGCCTCACCCAAAGTCACATGGAGAGTAAGCATCAGAGAGGGGGATTTCAACCCAGGTCTTCTGACTCCAGAGTCAGCATCCAGTCAATAGATCCACTTTTTGTGCTCAGCCGTTAAAATCATTCATCAAGCATTCATTAGGCACTTACTGTATGCCGGGTAATGACAACAGGTGTTTTGCTGTATTCCTTTTCCCATGCAAGCAGCCTAGCCCAAGACAGTCCCCCATGAGGGGACACCACAGAAGAGGTAGAAATGCAATATCTATCCTTCCACAGTCCACAACATAATTTGGGAAAAATATATCCAAGCAGTGGTATGTCCCAAAAGTCTTACCAATTCTAAACTTTAATAATCATTACAGCTTAAAACTGAACTAAAACTTTTGGGACACTATCTGTTTCCACCAAGTGGGTTGAGTTGCACATGGCCACAGGCCTTTGGGATCAGACAAAAAACATAAAACTTTTGCCCTTAAGTTAAAGTGCTGTTACCACCTTAGCAAAGGAGACCACCGGAGAGAGAAGTTCATTGTGATTTAAAATAAATTAAATTTAAACTTCCATCCCCCAAAATGGAAAGTCAGGTGCCACTGAGTTCATTCTGACCACTGCTCAAAGCCACAATTTCTATGTGTCACATTTGGGATGAAGGGGTGGGGAGGGGTCAGAAGAGGATTTGAGGGCACAGTTGCTTACCATTTACAAGTCACATAACAAACCTTTTGTTTTCTGGTGGGCTTACTAAGGGATAAGGACAGTTCAATAAAAATGTGTTAAAAGCCTCCAAATTATTCCTTTGCTTTTGAAAAAGAATGCATCTCTCTCTCTCTGCAAAATGAAGATTTACTTCACTCACTGGCAAGGCTGGCCGATTAGTTATAGATTTCTTTCTGTTGCCACGGTACCTGTAACTATCTCGCACTGTTTGTTGGAAGGTGGAATATGTTCTTTGAATCCTTGTATAAATAAAAAGGCTGGAGACTTACTGGACGCCGGTGCCACAACCTCTCACCAGAGTTTCCAAAGCCTTATTTTGTGTTTGCCCAGCCATGTGACGACACTGAGGTCATGACCTCACTGTTCCTGCTTTCGAGTTAAACCTGGAAATATCACTCATGCTGATGTCCGTGTACTCGCTCCATGCTCTGAATGAACGAATCCCTGCTTGTCTACGAGCTCACTTTCTAAATGGGGGAGACAGCGCACGTAGGAAGACTCAGATGCAAGGCAAATGGGAGGAGGGGGTCGGAGATGGACAGAGCACAGCTGGTATCTCAGAACCTTAACTGTGTGCTCATACGGGGCATTCAAAAGCGGTGACGTGACCTTAAACTGGGTAGATCCATGATCAATCACCAGTAATCAAATTAGCACTTCTTAAGCCCTGCAATGGGGTGGGGGTTTACAAAGACAAAGAATCCCTATTCACAAGGAGTTTACATTATAATCGAGAAGAATAAATCATTACATGAGCGTGAATACCCTTCATGGGGTTTTGGCACCATCTAGTTCAAGCACCAAAGCTAAAACACAGTCACTGTTGTTGCATCATCAAAGCTCATTTTCCAGATCACCCTGGCCCTACGTTCTTAGGATCATACATCTAAAGCTGGAGGGGGCATTAGGAGCCATCTAACCCAACCCTTCCATTTTACAGAAATGGAAAGTGAGGTCACAGGAAGTTAAGAGATTAGCCCAAGGTCACAAAGGTGGTCCTAATTTTCAAATACACTGTCCCATTCACAAAAAAAAGAAAAACAATAAACAACAAAAATCTGCTTCAGATTACATGCTGCACAGTAGAATTAAGAACCAAGGAGAGTGACTTGCCCAAGGTCACCTGGCATTAAGTATTAGGTAGGATTTGAACCCGGATCCTCCGACTCTCCAGTTGGTAACATTCTTTCCATTACACCAGGTCACCTCCTGTCAATGCCAGGCCTTGCGACCTTGGGCTCATCACCCAACCTCCTCTTCTCCTTGAACAAGTCAGCAATAGCTACGGCATTTATTTCTGTTAAGGCTACACTAGGAATATTGCCACACAAAAGCATGCCAAGACTCACTAAGTAGGGTTTCTATGTCAGCACAGATGCTTAGATGTAATTGTGTTGAAAGGGTGGTACAGTCAGGAGAAATATCTCCCATTCACTGTCATGAAAATGGAGACATCCTTTTTGGAAGCCAGGCTGAATACAATTAACAACTCTGAATAATGATTGTTAGCAGCCCTGAGAAGTGGGAAGCTAAGAGAAATATAAAAATCGTCTGATCCTTCTCCAGCTCCCTCCTCCCTCTGCCCCCCCCAAAAGAAACAAGGTGGGCAGGGAGGGTTGTATCTTTAGGACAAGTGGAGGATGAGGGAGAGAGCAGAGCTGCGGGGAGATGGACACCAGGACAAGGGGAGCATGGGGAGGAGGCGAAGCACGTCAACCCGATTTTCTTGTTCTCTCAGTCGACAAAAATCATCTTCAGAATGGGAAGGACAGGGCCAAAATGGTTAACAGGGAACCAAGAAACCCAACAGGGAGAGGATCCCAGAGTGCCCCCGGCACACCTCAAACAAGCCCAGTCACCTCGTCCTGACAAATCCATCCCAGGGTACCGAGAGAATGTGGCGGCTACAGCTCCCTGAGCTGCTGTCAGGCAGGGCTGACAGACACCGGCAGAAAGGCCCTGGGACTGGAGATGGGCACGCGGGCCGACTGTCAGGAGGGGAAGATAACGCATAGGTCACGCAGGCTACGGGCTGAAGAGCTCAAAACCAATCTCTGGCAAAATCCTAGAGCAGCTTGTCACAGGAACAGCTTGTGATCACCGACCCACGCCCACAGGGGTTCACCAAGAGCCAATCATTCCAGATTTCTATCCTTTCCATCTTTTCCCCCACAAGTTTACCCCCTGACACCTCCCAGATAAGACCCACTGCAGCTAACTATATTAATAGAACTGCTACAAGTCAGTATAATGTAGGCTTTTACCTAACCTCAAGCTATCCTTGAGGATAAGATAGAGAGGTGAGGCCTGAGTGATATTACAGTTAGGTGGTCAAGTGAATCAGTTATTCCCTTGATCACACTGGGCCTCAGTTTCCTCATCTGTAAAACAGGAATATTAGACTAGATGGTCTCTGAGTTCCTTGTTCCATGATCCTTCAACCAGTCTTTATATAGCCTGGTCCCCCCCTCCTCTGGCCCTGGTCCAAGTTGTCAATGCCCTTCTTAAACCACGGTGCCCAGCCCCAGGCCCAATACTCCAGTGCGTTCTTCTGTTGAATAATTCATCACATGCAGAAGTTGGTGATTAAGGAATCAATGTCAATCTGAAGGGTTTGTCTCCAATGCAGGGCCCAATTATTAAATTAGTAACACCTAGCTAGGAGGGATGGCAGAAACAACAGCTGAAAAGCTGAATATTCTGAATTAACTGGACTATACTAAACCAGGTGAGATTTAACAGAGGTAACTTGTAAAATCCTGCATCCAACCTCAGAAACCAGCTGCACAAATGGAGGTTGGTAGCAACGTCTTTGGAAAGTGGTTCAATGGCAGTGGAGGAGCCTTGGGTTTTTCATGGACAGCAGCCTCCATGAGTGTTAACGTGATCTTAGACTGCACTAACACAAAACCAAACAGGGGCAATGCCAGCGTCTACAAGAAGGAAAGTTATGGGCTTGCCACATTCAGCCCTGGTCAGACCCCAACTTAAGTATCACACCCAGTGATGGGCGTCACATTTTAGGGAGACCACTGGCAACTTAGAACCAGTCCAAAGGAGGGGGACCATGCAAGGGAGGGCACTGAAAATCCTATGATACAAAGACTGGTGGAAGGATCTAGACCTCAGCAGCCACCTAGTCCAATACCCCCATTTTACAGATGAGGAAACTGAGTCTTAAGGAGAGCAAGTAGATCATTAATAAGTGTCAGAGTTAATAAGTGTCCAAAGCCATTGCTCTTTCCAGAGTGGTATTCCCAGGGCTTCTTGACCCCAGGTGAAGGGTCAGAGAAGAAACAACAACATTCTGAAATAACCACAATCCTGAACACCATACTCAGAGGCTGTGTTTGGGTGTGTGCATAAGAGAAGTCTGGAAAGTGCCTGATCAGAATTTAGTGAGTGAACCCTCCTAGGCACGGGTGCCAATGACCATTGAGGAGGCACTGATATATAGGAGAATGGGGGCTGCAAGGGCCATGCGGGTAAGTTCCTAATTCTGAGGTCAGGATAAATATTGCCCTCCCTTCTTCTGAAGCAAAGCAAGTCATAACAGAATCAGAGATCACTGTACAGAAGAAACAGAGACCCAGAGAAATGAAGGGGCTGGGGACCACTACGGCACCAGGGGGTACCCCACTTGTTTTACCAGTGAGGAAACTGAGGCCCACTGTCACCTAGATAGGAAGCAGCAGAGCCAGCAGTGGAACCTGGCATCTCTGACTCTCAAGTTCACCATGACTTAACCCAGAAAAAGACAACGTAACATGAAAACACATCCTCTGCCACCTTGCCATCTTCCCAATAGGAAACACCAGCCCTTCTTTGTACATCAGGTCAGATGGAAATGGCTTATGGCCCCTTCAGTTCATGCCTCCATCCATGCCACTCTCCATCTGTGACGATGCACCCATTAGACAGAAAGGATAGCCACAAAGCCTACTCAGCACATACACTTTTCTTTAGTACCAGAACATCAGTTGAAACTGTAATTTTCCGTGTATGGGGGCGAGCTTGGGGGAGAAGGACACTCTTTTGGCTGTGTGAATGCTCCAGTTTTCAAGAGGCTTTTCATCTTCAGGTCAATGTCTTTTTTTGCGCTTTTCGGGCTGCTGTTTAGACCCTTGACATCTCTCAGGACTTTCGAAGCCATTTCTTTTCCCTTCCTGACCTCTTCCTTGCTTTTGGAACTGGTCAAAAAGGTTTCCCCTTTTACTGTCAAAGAAAAAAAACAAAACAAAACAAACTCTTACTTCCTCAGAGTGGTGTTTCCCCTATGGCTGGGAATGGATGGCCAGAGCATGGAGGCTCTGTCCTCTCTGACAAAATGGCTTTTTGGCCTTTCTCCCTGGCTTCCCTGCAACTCCTACCCTGGAAGCTCAGGACGGAAAGCAGGGCTGGCAGGGCAGCTGTATTAGTGCTATAGAGGGCATTCCCTATCACTAGACTTCCTAATCTGACCTAGGTTGGGATCAAAAGTAAGGGGGGACCCAGGAGATGGAGGGGAAAACTGTTAGGGGTGTATCCAAGGGCTCTCCACACAATGGCTATGATAATAGCTGGCTCTCATTGTTCAGTCCTGTCTGACTCTACAAGACCCCATGGACCATACCCTTCTAACCTCCACTGATCTCTCCAAGTCTCTCCAAGTTAGTAGCTCTCTAGTCCTTGGGTGAGCAGCCCATCACTATGGTCCAACTCAGAAACTGTCTTAACCTCTCTACCAAAACTCTTACCTTAGTGTTCAATATCTGAAATCCTCCCCCTCCACCACCACAGCCCCCAAAGCTCAGTGTTCCCATATTTGTATCTCACACTGACCACAGTGAATTACAGGGCCACTGGCCAAAGACAGGTGCCCAGTATCCAAACCTGGGAGCCAAAATCAGTGGAGACAGAATCTGGGATGCCAGCTGTGTGACACTGATTTCAGGATGGCATGATGTCTTAGATCCAGTTCAATTCTACAAGTACTTAGTAAGCACTTACTATGTGCTTATTAGAAAGGCAGTGTGGTATAGTGGATAGCCTCTGAACCAGGAAGACCTGGGTTCAAGTTCCACCACTAACACACTAGCTGTCATTTAACCACTGCACATTCTAGATCTAGACAATTCCCAAAGATGATCCATTGTCGGAAAGGTGCCAACCTGCATTTGTAGAGGGAGTTTTCTCTGTGAGTTCCCTTGACCATTAAAATCCCTTCCCGTATCCCAACATACTAGATGCTGAGGATTTGTTCCTGCCCTAAACAAGCTCACATTTTACCAAGAAAACATAACCAACAATGGTCCACAGAAAGTTGATTTAAGGAGACAGTATGGAAACAAGGCATAAAAAAAAGCCAACATAGGGTTGACATGAGGAAAACCTTCCTAAGGAGAGCTGTCCAAAGTATGATGGACAGCCTCCCAGAAGGACCTTCCACCTGGAGGTCTCCAACCAGAGGCTGGATGGCCAAGCATGGGCCATGTGTCAGTAACAGGGATTCACTCCTTTACGTGCATGGGCTAGATGACATGTCCACTAAGGACTCTTTCAACTCTCAAATCTGGTGATTCTGTGACATAAGGCAGGATGAATTAGGACGGGGCTAAGGGATAACATCTATGTATTCTAAGGAAATCTGAGGAAGGATCTGAGGTTTCACAGCATGAGCTGAGCGGCAAGCAGGACACTGCTTCCCTTGTGGGCCTCGGCAATAACATCTTATTTACTAGACTCACAAACCAACCTAGGACACTCTGCATTGAAGCCTGAAATTCTAGCTGGAGCTTTGAAGAAAGAAAAACACAACACTCCAAATATTCAGGGAAATTGGGATAGTGTCCACCCACTCAGGTCAACAAGAGAACAGAGATGTCTTTACAAACTGAATCTTCTCACTAGCTATTTCTGGCATAGGAGGCTTTAAAGAAGACATGGTGTTGGGAACCAGTGAGTCCTGGCCTTCTGGGCCAATCAGCTGCTAATCATGACCCCGAGGGCAGAGTCCAGCAGGAAGCAAGCACTAAAAGATCTAAGCCAAAAGTTCTTACTTTAGGGCCCATGAGCTTTGGATGGGGAGAGCATGAACTCTATTTTCACTAGCCTGTCATTGAAATTTAGCTTTTCCTTCAATTGTTTTAAAACAGGATTCTGCAAAGGGGCTCCCTGGGCTTCTTCAAACCACCAAAGGGGTCCATGACACAGAAAAAGTTGAGAATCCCTGATTTTAAGGCAGGGGCAAAACTTTAAGGGCTTTCCCCAGTACCCAGAAGGTACCTTTGACTCTCAGCTGTATTAGTTAGGAGGACCTGAGGTCAGCCAGAGAGTCAGGACCCAGGGCATGGAATACCCCATCTAAGCTTTGATATAAGTGGTTGGCATTTTAACAGCAGCTCAATTTTAACAGCAGCCAAGCTAGGGAAAAAGGCAGATCAAAAGAGATTTGTGACAGAAAACACCAGAGAATATGTCAAAAGAAGAGGCAGAAAGATATTGTGAAAAAAAAAAAAGAATTTGAAGTTACAGGACCTGGGTTTGAATCTTGGCTATGCCATTAAGCACCGGTGATCCTGGGCAAGCTTAGGACAGTGGACAGGGCACTGGTTCTAAAGTCAGAGGACCTGGGGTCACACCCTACTTCTGCTGCTCGCTCCATGTGACCTTTTAATGAATCTCCCAGGAAGGGGTTGGGCTGTGCGGCCTCCAGGTCCCTTTCAGCTCCAAGCCCAGGATTCTATGATCCCAGATCACTTACCCTCTCAGCCTCAGTTTCCTTCACAGTAAAAGCAGGGCATTGGGCTAAATGGCCTCCAAGATCCCTTCCAGTTCTAAATCCTGTGCTTGCAATCCAATGAATGTCTACTGAAGTATCAAACGGGTTATAAATCTCACCCAGTTTAAAAATTGAAAGTATGTTGACTTTGTCTAAGACACTAACTTGCTGGATGACCTTGGCATGGCCTAACCTCTAGGAAAGGAAAGGACTGGACACTAGATGACCTTAAGGCTTGCTCCAGGTCTAATATTTTTAGGTTTCCATTTTTAAACAGACCTCAATGCCCACCACTGTCCCTGCACCAATCACCATCAAAAAGCTGCCTTGTCTGCACTCTGCTGGTATGTCAATGTTGGCCTAGCTGTGGCACACCTTGGCTTCTAGACTGCTTATGTCAGCTACAGGGAAAAGTGGAGAGAAGCCCCATCTTTGGAACATGGACAAAGAAAGTCCACATGGAGATGGCCAATGAACAACAACGTGCTTGGAAATTGGGGGTGGGGGTGGAGAGGCAGAGAGCCTGCCTCCAGGAAGTCTGACAGCAGACAGAGGAAAATAACCTAACGCTTATAATGCAGATGCCTTGCTACTCCATTCCCTGCCAGTCTGGGCTTCCAAGAAGCTAAGGGTTGTTAGAACAGGATTCCAACCATTTCCACAGCAGGACTGCATAGGAAAGAGTGGATACAAGGACAAAATGTATAACATCCGCCCTCAAGGAGCTCACATTTTACACGGAATTGACAAAGCATTTATTAAGCATCTACTGTGTGCCAGGCACTATGCTAGGTAATGAAGATTCAAGGACAAAAATGAGACAGTCCCTGCCCTCAAGGAGCTTACGTTCCACAGAGGAAACCAACACATACATGACAATTGACAAGCACTCGTTAAGCACCTACTATGTGGCAGGCACTATGCTAGGTAGTGAGGCTATAAGGACAAAAACATATAGTACTTAGCCCCAAAGAGCTCACATTCTACACTCAATTGACAAGCATTCATTAAGAACCTACTATGTAGGATACAAGGACAAAAATGAAACTGTTCCTGCCCTCAAGGAGCTCACATTCCGGGAGTCGGGGGAGGCAAATGTCATTTATACTGATAATCAATTAGCAAGTATTAATTAAGTCCCTATTATTTGCTAAGCATCATACATCACTCAAGGAGCTGACATTCTATTAGGGAGAACAGCACGCCCTTCCATAAGTCTGTATATACAAGGTTCATACAAATTAAAACGTAAAGCGACTTGGGAGGGAAGGCATTAGCAGCCATCAGGAGGGAGACATGCAGGCCAGCCCAGAAAGAGGCTATGGAGACCAGACATGGCGTCATGTGGGAAGAATGAGGTTTCTGTACCATAGAAGGGGTGAAGGGAAACAGTGGATGTAGGTGAACTACAGAAAATATTGCTCAAGCAGGTCCTGATTATCTACAACTGGATAAAGAAAAACTGGTGCCAATCCAGAGCCTTTGGAAACAGGGCTGGATACAGTAGAGAGAACACCAGCTCTGGAGTCAGAGGTTCTGAGTTCAAATCCTACCTCTAACACTTACCAACTGGGTGACTTTGATCAGGTTACGTAACCTTTCTAGGATCTGGTCTCCTACTCTGTAAAATGAGAAGGTTGGACAGCACTAGTTCTAGGATCTTATACTGTGAAGTCTCTTCCACTCTTTGGATTTCAGTTTCCTCTTCTGTAAAAAACGAGATTAGAGGACAGGATAGTAGAAGGAAAGAAAGAGAAGATGAACAGGAAAGGCAGGCCAGAAGGTTGACAGAGAAATGATACAGCGGAGAGTTCTGGGTCTTCAGGCAGAGGACCCACGTTCACGTTCAAAACCTATCTCTGATACTTACTTTCCTGTGTGACCTAGGAGAGTCACCTAACTCTCCTGAGACCTCATTCCATGCTCTGTAAAATAAGAGATCATTGGCCTCTGGGGTCCTTTCCTCCTCCAAGACTGAGCTGCCATGAACTCAAACTGCTTAGGTTTGCATGACCTCTGCCTTCAGACAGGGACCATGAGAGTCACGTAGGGGGTGGTAAGGCAAAACCCGACCATGGACTAAGCTGGTGTTCCCATTAGCATTCTAAGATAATGACAGGGAGGGACACAAGGGAATCCCTTTAACATGGAAAAGGTGGTTTTCACCCCCCTGAAAGTGCCACTTCTAAAGTCTGGAGACCAATGCTTTTGGAATAAAGGATGTAACCCAAAAGTTCTGGAGAGAGAGAAGGGGGGGAGGGGGGAGAGGGGGGAAGAGGGGGAGAGAGAGAAAGTGGGGGGAGGAGGGGGAGAGAGGAGGAGAGGGGAGGAGGGGAGAAACAGTCTCAGGTTCATCCTTTGTGAAATGGGGGGGTGAGCTAGATGGCCCCGAAAGTCTTTTTCTGCTCTCCTATAAATTTGTGCAGTAAAGGAAGCAGGATTTTCCTTTAACACATGAGTATCTGGCAGCATCCCAGGTGCTTTGTTCCAAGTATCAAGGCTCCTTCTCAGACAAAGGGGGTGTAAGAGAATGGGAGTGCCCCAGGGCAGTCTTTGGAGAAACGAGTCCCTGATATTAGCTCATCTTCTTGTGACCTACCTCTTTGTCCTGAAAGAGAAGGATGGCTTTATAAACTATTTAGGGGCAACATTTTCAAGATATGTGGCATCTTTTAAATAACCTACTGAGGGGAAAATGTTTCTTCTTCTATACTTCAGCATGAGCTCTGACTTTCTCACTCCTTCCTTCATCCCTGCAGGCCGCCCTGCCTACCTGTTGATGATTATTTGGGAGGGGAGGGAGGAGAAAGGAGGTTGACACAAGAAGAACAACTACTCCTGAAGCCATCTCCCAAGGCATGGAGGGTTTGTTGAGTGTACTTAAGGCAATGTCTACATGAACAAATGAACAGAACAGCAAGCATCTGTTAAGTTCCCACTGTGTGCTGGGCACTCAGGATCCAGAGGCAAAAATTAAACAGATTCTTGAAGCACTGAATTGAGGCATGTTCCAAGTCACCTTTCCCCCATCCTTGTCATCTATCACTCAAACTCAAGTGGATAGCCTGTTGCTTTGGAAGTTCCATCCAATGATGGAGACCACAGCTCATGCACGCCATCCCATCCTGCGTGTCCATGGCTTCCTGTAGGTTTACAGTGTCCGCCCAAAGCGCCAGAAACCTTCTTTGCTCTCTCCCAGCAACATAAGGGTGCCTGTGGCAATAACTGACAAATTTCTGGTGCTTGAGTATCTTTGATCATCACCTCTTTCTTGTTACTATGAAAGTGATCCACATTAAAAGATGGAGTTAAAAGATGGAGCTTTGCCAAGAGAGAGTTTGGGAAAAGACTCAATTGTGATGTGGATCCATCTCGACTTGGATGCTTCTCTCTTCAGGGAATCAGAACCCACTTGCTAGGAAAATAGGCTCATGCTGTTGAATAGGGTCAACGGTTCAGAATTCTCTCTTCACTTTCTCCTCCATGTCATATTCTACTCATTGACCTCTTGACATTTATGAGTCCTCACAACCTTTTTGTTCCCAACGTCTTTCGTTTGTTCTGTTAGAAACTCTTGATCCTTACTCGGAGAACAGGACTGTCCACAGAGGTATTTCTCATGTCGTTTCAATTTCTGCTCTATCTAGTTGCTATTAGCACACAGTGTAGATGAGTGCCTCCGGAAGGAAGACAAACATGCTCATACTCAATGTGCCAGGAGATACCTTTAGAACCAAACAGCCACAAACAGCATCCAGTGTCCAGTCCGAGGCACAGACCTAGCTTCCCGTCATCTGTCCATTACACAACGATGTTAAAAGCCCGTGGAGGATCAGCTTAATCTGAATTTACGTTCAGGATGTTTTTGCCACCATGGCTCTAACAACTCAATCTTCAACATGAGAATGTCTGACGATGCTGAAAAATGTATGTCTATAAGGAAACAACTACATAACACAGACCACCCTGAACTGTGGCTCATTTAAAAAAAAATGTATCTTAAGCTCATTCTTCTTTAACCTTAGATTAAGGTGAATGAATAATGAAACCAAACTGCAGATACCCACATTGTGCTCCCATAGCCCACCCTGCATATATTTAAGGGGGTTGCTAAGATGGAATTTACCTGCGCCACATTCTCGTTTGTGGGACTCATTCCAGGCTTTTGCCTTACAGTGTTTGCTACAGGTTAAAATTCCATAACATCGAAGACACGGCGTGAGCCGTACCCCTATGGAGCGACCACACTGGTAGCAAAACTTGAAGAAGGGTATCCTGTGGGAAAGAAATAAATCCCTGCATCAGTCAACAGAAGAAGAATCTGGAATCCATTTTCACTTCCCTTTCCTTCTTTCAAATGTCATCTTCATACCACCTAATATTACATTTTTTAGAGGAAAAAAAAACTTTTACAATATTGGCTTGAGGAGCAGCTAAGTGGTGCAGTAGATACAGCACCGGCCCTGGAGTTAGGAGGACCTGAGTTCAAATCTGGCCTCAGACACACTTACTAGCTGTGTGACCCTGGGCAAGTTACTTAACCCCATTGCCTGTCAATAATTAAATAAATAAAAATAAAAATATTGACTTGATCTGAGATGGTGGAATGAACACTTGCTCTGGAGTCAAAAGGACCTGGATTTCAATCCCAACTTTGCCTTTCATTACCTGTGTGACCCTGGATAAGTCCCCTCACTTCTCTGGGGCTCTATTTTTTCATGTATATAATAAGAGGGTTGGACAGATGACCTCTGAGGTCCCTTCTAGCTTTAAATCTAATATTTAAATTTTTTTCAAGTGCATAAGGTCAGAGATCCAGAGCTGAAAGGGAACTCAGAGGTCAGTTCCCCCATTTTACAGATAATAATAATAATAATGACAATGATGACATATCATAACAGCCGATATTTCTACTAAGCACTTCACAAATAATGTCTCATTTGATTCTGACAATAACCCTGGGATGTAGGTACTATGATCCCCATTTTACAGTTGGGGAAACTGAGGCAAACAGAGGCTTAGTGACTTGCCCAAGGTTACACAAATAGTAAGTGTCCAGGGCTGCATTCAAAGTCAAGTCTTCCTGACTCCAAGCCAAGTTCTCTATCCACTGTGCCACCTATAAAGAAACAGAGGCTTGGAGGCTAAATTGTTTGTCCAAGGGCTATTGGGGAGTTAGGAGGATTAAACCTAGGTCCTCCTGACTCGAGTCCAGCACTGTCCTCTCCACCACGTTCAATACTTCAAGAAATCCAAAGTTGCATCAGTGTGAGTATCTCCTCTACCACTGCAGACTATAACAACTCTGTGATGCAGTCAAGGGACCATGAGAGCTTCTACAACAGAAGACAAATACTCCATCGTTGGGCTCCCTCTTGAAGCCCTTCCAACATGGAATGGTCTCCCAGAGCTTGTGCTATACTTATACAGCCTTCAAAAAACTAAGGTTGGTGTTCTGGCAAGACAGTTCAGTGAGTGGCCATGCTCTCAGTGAGAGCCTGGCTCTCCCTTTGTTTGGGAGAGGAGGGATTGAGCAACACTGACAGTGAGAAATTTTATTATGCCCAATAAAAGAACAACCAAAAAGAGAAGGCAAAGGAATAATCTTCATGTGAGAAAACCTTGCAAGAAAACGCCTTCAGACACTAAAGAAATAAATAAGCCCCTCACTCGTCCTTCCTTCCCAAAAAGGCCTCAGTATAAAGAACAAATACTATGAAGTAAAAGAGGGCAAAACAAAAAGTCTCCAGAAGGAAGGCACAAGATTACAACGACAAGCAGGCCACCAGAGAAGAGACTGGGACTGGCTCCAGAATGGTTGAGGAACTCGAGACAAAGTGAAAACTGCTTCAGCAGAGAGATGAGAGTGTCATTGATACAAAGAACTCCAGAGTGAGGGAGACTCTATCTCTATCAATAATGTTGTCAGAACCTTCTGTGCAACCTACAGTCTTAGAGTTTTCTAGAACAATGATGCTGGGAGCAGAGACCGTCAAACTGTACATGACGATCCCTGTGGACCTCATGTTAACTTAGTTTTGAAATATAATATTATCCATGTTTTGTTATGTTCTTATTTAGCTTAAAAAATATTTCCCAATCATATTTTAATCTGGTTCAGTCGGCACTCAGGAGTGTTATGGGGCCACATGCAGCCCACATGTCTGACACTTATAGTCTAGAACATGAAGAAGGTAAATTGCTTGCCCAGGGTCTCGCAACCTGCATACTCTATAAGTTGGATCGCAAACCTAGGTCTTCTTGACTTTGGGACTAGCCCTTTATGAAATATGTCACGCTGCCTCTCTTAACAAAATAGCAAGATAAAAAACAAATGCACAAAAAAACCCTTAACATTTCTGTGTATTACTAGCAAAAATCCAGGAAAAAGTGATAGAAAGAGAAATAGTATTTAAAACAAGGTGCATTAAATATTTCAGAATTAAACAAAATAATACAAAGGACATCAATAAATTTTTTAAAAAATGATTTTCATGAAATAATAGGAGAACTAAACAGTTAAAGGGATATTCAATATTCATGGCTGGGTCATGTCAGTATAGCAAAAATGGCGATACTATCTTAATTCACATAAAAAAGCAAAAAAAATATTGCAGCAAATACGCTCTCTGGCCTTACACACACACACACACACACACACACACACACACACACTCACTCAGAGTAAGGCTAGCTCCATCTGCCCCTCAGCATAACCTGAGGGGTGAAGAAAAGGGTGTGTCTCTTCTTCCACCACCACTGGCTTAAGTGCCTACTGACTGTTCCCCTCACTGTTAGTTGCCAGTAACTAAAGCCCCAGTTCCATTTCACCACTTAACATCAATTAACTTTCGCCAAAGGATGTTTACTTCAAAGATATAGAAAGAATAAACATAGAAACATTTTCGCCAATACCTTGAAGACATTCTCCCCCATTTCATCACTGTCTGAGTACAGTGGGCTCACTCAGCACTATTCTTATCCCACATTGGTTCTGCCAATGTGAGACCAAATGTGACATGGCTGCCAGATGCATCCTCATCTCAGACATCCTGGCTGGTTCCAAGGGTTACTCTGGAAGGCCACTCCTTGCTCCTCTGGGCACTGATGCTTTCGAATGGGGCCACATGGTGACCTTGCTGAGGAGGACCCAAGTCCTGTTCCCTTTCAATAGCGATTTTCTAAGTGTGGTCCAGGGACCTCTGAGGGTTCATAAGACCCTTTAAGGGGATCTGTGAGGTCAATAGATCAAAAAGAATAGGATAACCACAGAAGGCCAAGGGAGATTTTTTTTTTAAATAGAAATCAGGGAAGAGATAGGAGTGAAATTAGAACTCACATAGAAATTTCAAGAAATAAATCACTGATTTATAACAGAAGCAGGAAAATATTAATAAAGCAGTTATTTCTCTGAAAATAAGAATGAAAAATATATAAATCCAGAGATACCAGTTACACTAATCAAAGTCACAAGGTAGAAGAATTGCAATACAAAGCAAAGCAACTTGAAGACAAGTTTTAGCAAGACAATCTTTGGCCTCCCAGAAAAACATGATAAAATAAAAATCCCACACATATTTCAGAAATCCTAGGAGAAAACTGCCCAGAAGTATTTAAGCTAAACAGCAAAGTGCAGATCAACAGAATCCACAGGATTACAGTAGAAACTATGTTTAGCACATGTGGAATTGAAGTCACCAAGCTCTAGCTCTAGAACTTCCAGGTAAAAGAAAAAAAGATGTAAGCAGCCACAAAAAGGCAGCTTACTTACCATGGGACACCTGTCCAAAGTTCATAAGATTATTCTTCAATGATGAGAAGTGAAAGAACAAGCAGAAATATGATAATACTGAAAAGCAGAGGGGCAAAGTTTCACCCAAAGATAACTTCTGAAAATTAACACAGAATCCTAACAGGGAGAAATGATTTGATAGAATTAATGACTTCCCAGCAATTTTTTTTTAGATAACCAGAGTTGAACAGTTTTTTGAAATGCAAATACAGCAGACAAAAGAAACTTTGAAAAAAAATAAACAAATTCAAATAATTTCAAACAGGTAAGCCAAGGCCCACGGTTTATTTACTTCAAGGGAAAGGGGCAAGGCTAATATCCTTTGGTAGTTCTACTTCCCTATGAGTCAGTGAGGGAGACATATCAGCTATCAGCTAACATGAGAAATAAATAATCTTGAGAAGAAGAGAGCAGGGGGAAAAAGCATTTCTTGAAATCTGGGTGCTAGAGGTAAAGATGATTCCATCACAAACATGGAAATTAAAACAACTCTGAAATATAGCTCTGATGTTCAACAAGTTGGCAATGATGGTTTAGAAAGATTGAAAAATTCAATGCTGGCAGGACTATAGGAAAACAGACACAGTAATTCAGTGCTCAAAAGAAATGTATAATAGTCTGATCCCTTTGAAAAGAAGGAAAATTGTCATAATTGCCCAGATACTTTGGCCTGGTAATCCCATTACTACGTCTCAAGGAGATTAAACAGCAAGAAAAAGCCTATCTGTACAAAAATACTCATAGCAGCATTATTTTTAACAACAAACATTTTAAAACAACATACATTTCCTATTATTTATAGCTGAACAAACATCTATTGTGTCTGTGTCAGAAAGACACAGAGATACAATGAAATATTATTATACTATAAGGAGTTTCTCATAAAACAGTATGAAACTATGATGAAAAAAATGAAGAATGAGGGGTGGCTGGTCTGGTGCTTTTCCCAGAGGTTTCCAAGAACAATTTACCAATGGGAAAAGGGGCCCAAATGCTCTCTTCCTGCATATGTTAAAAATCAGAAGCACCTGATAAATATTTATTGAATAACAGGTTGATAATGTGATGACCGCATCAAAATAACACTCAAGTCCAACTTATCTAAAAAGAAAAAAACCGAGTGAGTGAAGAAGAGCAGTTATCTAGACTATTATGTACAGGTCAAAGGGGAAAGTGAAGAACTGGAGCCTAGATACATAAATCTTGGATCGACACTATGGATGGACAATGAGGTGGGAACAGAATTGAGCCAAGAGGAAGGAAACATATGTGACCATATTTGGGAAACTGTATGGTGCTTTTAATGGTTTCAAGCTTCTACCTGAAAGAAAAGCCCATCTTTTGAACTCTATGCTTCCAGTGAGCCATGGAATGAAAGTCTCTGAAGAATTAAAGTTGAAGGTTATCCAAAAGACAACAGAGTCACACATTGAGTGAGCAGGCTGCAACATCTTCGTTACCAACAGAGAGTTGGGAAGAAGCAAAGTGAAAGACATAACTAAAGAGGTGTATGGCTGGAAAATGACTTAATAACAAAAGCAAAGGATGATCAGTAGACAGTCATTGCCTTCCATGGACCTCCATGCAATGTCAAGAGATCTAGAAAAACGTACTCAGCAGCTCCAGTAGACCCCCTGTGGAAGACGTGGAGGAGGACATGAACAAGTCAGCACGTGATGGAAAACTGCATCTGATAATTTAATTAGTTAATTAATGAAAAGCATTTATTAATCACTTCCTATGTACCAAGCACTATGCTAATCATTACTGGGACACAAATGGTGGTCCCTTTTCTCGAGGAGGAGCTAAAAGGAAGGACCCTCATTGACAAGATCGGAGATTTATCTAAGTAGGCAAATACATGGAACCTCCACAAAAACTAATCATTTAAAGGCCAAAGAAGTTGTACAAAAATTCAGAAAAGAAGCCATCTTAAACAATGCATTTTTAGGTTACAATGCAATAAAACCAATAATCAACTGGGAAAGTATCATCAAAAATACAGCCCTACGTAGGGATTCAAAAATGACTTGGTAAATAATGTGTAGGCTGAAGAACTGATGGGAGAAATAATATCAGATCATATTAAAGATATTGCAACTATAAATACAACATCTCAAAGTTTATGGGATGCAGCCAAAGCAGCATTCAGAGGCAAAGTTATATCCCCGAGTGTTTTATTAACAACACAGGGAGAGAGAAAAATTGATGAGTTGTTTGCATTTGAAGAAATTAGAAAACAAGCAAACTAATAGGTAATAAGTAACCACAAAGCAGGAAATCATTAAAATCAAAAAGGAAATCAGTAAGTTGGGGGGTTTTTTGTTCCCAGTAGGAGGGGTGTACAAGGGAGTGGGGGGTGGGAGAAGATGCTTGTTAATAGGGGGAAAAAAACAATTTAATTGTTATAAATAAAAATGAAAAAACAATTAAATCGATTAACAGATTTTTAATGCCAACAAAACTGATAAATGTAATCAATTAGCAAATTTAATCAAGAACAGACAAGAGGAAAATCAAATTACCCAAATTGCAAATTAGAAAGAGGAATTTACAACAAATACGAGCCAAATACACAACCAGTGGAGGTTTGTACCCACAGCTGTGACAATAGATATAATAATTAGAATCTATATGAACATTTGGGCAGCTAGGTGGCACCATAGTGCACAGAGCGCTGAGCTTGGAATCAAGAAGACTCATTTTCCTAAGCTCAAATCTGACCTCAGACACTTACTAGCTGTGTGATCCTGGGCAAGTCAATTAACCCTGTTTTCCTCAGTTTCTTCATCTGTAAAATGAGCTGGAGAAGGAAATGGCAAATTGTTCCAGTATCTTTGCCGAGAAAAGCCCACAAATGGGGTCACGAAGAGTTGGGCATGACTGAAACAACTGAACAACAAAAATAAGAATATTTACAAAATTTTGACACAAAAACTGAGAAAACAGGAACAATCAAAAGAAATTAACTCAGATAAAGAAATTCTAAAGGCACAAATGAGCTACTATGTCAAAAAATACCAGGCTCAGGAGGAATTGGGACTTGATTTTATCAATACTCAAAGAAGAATTAATCCTTGTACAGTATGAGAGTGGATCGACTCAGGGACTTGGAATCAGGAAGACCTGGTTTTGAATCCTGCTTCACACACTAGTACTGTGTTCACCTCTCTGGGCCTCAGTTTCCTCATCTGTAAAATGAGGAGCTTGAATTTAAGCTCTGGGGTTCCCTTTCAGTTCCAGATCTATGACTTCATGAACTGTTTTCAAAAATAGAGAGAGATGGCATTCTGTCCAATTCTTTCTATAGTTCTGAGCCCCAAAACCTGGAAAGAAAAGGGAAGAGAACTCTAAGCCAGTATCATGAATGAATATTTATATAAAAATTTAATAAGATACTAGAAAATCAGGGACAGCAACATTTCAAACTTATTCATTATGATCAAGTAGGGTTCATGCCTGAAGTTCAGGAAAGGCTTCAACATTTGGCAAGCAAGCAGCAGAACAGAATACAGCAATAAAAAAATCAGTCATATGATTTTATCGATAGAGGCAGGAAAACCTTTTATAAAATAGAATGCACATTTTTTAATTAAACACTAAATCCTACAGGAATAGGAGTATTCTTTTCTTCTTGATATGAAAAAAACTATGTGAAACGTAGAGCCTAGAATTATATTTAATGGAGAAACATTACAGATTCTCCTACTAAGATGAGCAGTTAAACAAGACTGCCTACACTCACCATTACCATTGGACCTTGCTAACTATAGCTGGAAGACAAGGAAAATAAAATTAAGAGAATAAGAGGGAAAGGGGAAGAGGTATTAATATTTCTATTTGCAAATGATAGGCTGCTACATGTAGAAAATTCAAAAGACTCCGAAAATTGCCAAGATAATAAATAGTTCTAGCAAAATGGAAGAATAAGATAAAGTCACAAAAAGCTTCAGCACTTCTGTAAATCACCAAGAAAAAAAAAGAACTAAATCAATTGGTAGGAAGAGAAGCATCATTTACAATAATGGCAAAATGAATCACATTCACCTTCCAAGATATAGACAAGATATATGTATCAAGACAACTGTAAAAGAATTTTAACAGAAATAAAGGCAGAATTAAGTAATTGAAGAGATAATCAATGCTCATGGCTAGGTAAGACCAAGACAGCAAAAATGGCAATAATGCCCAAATTGATTCACAGTTTTAATGCAGTAACACTCAAAATGCCAGCAGTCTACTTCAGATAATTAGATAACAAATGCGTTTACAGGGACAAATAGACAAGAAGATCAAGGGGAAATCTTGAAAAGATGAGGAGAAAGGTGAGCTTGTACTGCTAAACCTCAAATTTATGCTCTGAAAGGGTAACTATCAAAACTATCTAGTATTAGATTTTAAAAGAAAAAAAAAGAGCAATGGACCATGATAGGTCATTCTGAATTCAAGCCAAAGGTGTGTAATAACAGACAAGGATTTGACCGATCCCAGATCCCAAAATGGTGGAGGGAATCACTATACAATAAAAACTACCCAGTCCTTCCCTTCACCTCAGTCACCCAGAGGAATGGTCGCGTCTGGTTCTCTCCATTAACCACAAGAATTTTACTCCCCTAATTAATTCTCTGACATTCTTCTGACCACAATCCCGTCATTCCGTCTCTCCCTATGCCTCATCTCCCAAACTTATCTCCACGCCCTTTCTCAGACCTCCATTTTCTCTCCCCTCTCCTCCCTCAGAGTATCTTTGTTGTTTTGTTCAGTCTTGCCCAACTCTTTGTGACCCCAGTTGGGTTTTCTTGGCAAAGATATTAGAGTGGTTTGCCAAGGCCTCCTCCAGTTCATTTGACAGATGAGGAAACCAAGGCAAACAGTTAAGTGACTTGCCCAGGGTCACACAGCTAGTAAAGATCTGAGGCTGGATTTGAACTTCCTGATTCTAGGCCAGGTGCTCTATGCATCATGGCACCACCTGTTAATGTCTCAGGACATTGCCCCTGTTCTAATTTCACTTTCCTCCCTTCTGAATTTTGACCTAATATTTGAATCAATTCAACTCTACCCTGTCCTCTACTGCTGAAACTCTTAGCCCCTTGACCTATGACCTTCAGCCCTTGCCAAACCCCATCTGGATTACTGCAATCATCTACAGAGAGCCTTCTCCTAATGTCCTGTTGGAGATTTCTACTAAGTCAACCCCTATGATACCCACAAGTAGAAAGCATCCTGGAATTTCTGTCATCACATTAAGCATTAGCTAGAACTGCACATGTGAAGAGTATTTACATAGCCAAAATACCCTTTAAGTCACACAAACATTTCAAATCAAGTGGGTTTTTTCCTCAGCAAGGAGAAAAGAATACTGAAGCCAATGAGACAAAAACTCTGGCACAAGTAAACTTTTAAGAGAACAAGATGAAATACTGGAAAGGCAGGACACAGAGTAGACGTCTGGGGCCAGAAAGACCTGGATTTGAATCCTACTTCTGACAGATACTGCTTGCGTGAGGCAGAGCCCACCACTGAACCCAACTCTCAATGCTTCAGGCCACTCCCCAAGCCTGAGCTTCAGAAAAACTGAAGTTGACATTGGAGAGGGAGTTTCCTATACAAGTGAAATCAAGGTCCTGGCCAAAACCTAACAACCTTCTAGATCACAGAGCTAGAGTTGGACGGAACACCAGAGGCTGGCAAGCCCAGGCCAACCCCCGCATTTTACAAATTAGGAAGCCAAGTCCTGGGAGATTAAGTGATCTGCCCACCAACCCCCAGCTTCCTAGCAGCAGAAGTGAAATGTGAACCCGGGCGACAGAGACACAGGCTCCCAGATCTAGAACAGGAAGGGATGGCTGAGGTGCTCTGGTCCAACCCCCTCATTTGACAGGAGGGAAGGAAAAAGCCCAGGGAAGTTCAATGACTTTCCCAAGGTCACACAACTAGTCAGAGGTGAGATATGAACCCAGATCTGACTCCACAGGCTGTGGATAGAATCCAAAGGGCACAAGCTCTGGGCTACTTCCCACACCAGATAATTTGTTCAAAATTTAAGACTATGTTGCTCTTCCTCCACAAATATCTCCAGAGATCAAGCAATCACCAAGCATTTATTAAGCATCCACTGGATGCCGGTCAGTGTGCTAGAACCTCGAGGGGACAAACATGGGGAAAAGGAAGTAAAGGGATAGGCAGAATAGTGTACTGGAAGGAAATTCAAACAGCAGAACTCTGCCCTGGAAATTAAAAAAAGCAAAACGCCTAAAAGCAATATGGTCCAGAAGAAGGGATGCTACATGTAGAGCAGGACAACACTTGTTCCAAGCCTGGGTCCGCGACCTTGATCAAGTCACTCCCTCTGCTCTCTGACTTCCTCCTCCCTCCCCCACCAGGAAAGTCCGACTTAGCTCCCAGGCCTGAATGCTCCCAGTGCCACAAACCTGCTCATTCCCCACTTACCACAATAATGCAACATGAAATAGATATGATTCTCATGTGATAGCACAGATGGTGGAATCAGAGAATCTGGGTTCAAATCTAGCCTCTGACATTGACTAGCCATGTGACTTCAAATAGCTCTCCTCCCCTCTCCGGGCCTCAGTTTCCTCATCTGTAAAATGGGGGGAGGGGGCACCAAGGTTTGGACTCCGAGCTTCCTTCCAGTTCTGAAGCTATGAGCCCAGCTCCAAGTTCCCCAAGGCTTTGGGGGCCTGAGTTTTAAACGCTTCATTTTATTTTCAGGATTGAGAGAAGCTTCTATGATGAAGAGAGGACATTACAAACCTGTCTAGGGTTGGGGAGGGTTGCTGTTTTCCCCTCACACTTAACTGCATGCCGAGCGACTTTAGTACAGCTGTTAATATCCCGCCGTCAGAACGCATAAAGAAAAACTACAGAAAAGCATAAAACAACCAACCCCAAACAGAATAAACTATGGGAAATCAATCGATCCTCCGTCAGCCAGTAAAGTAAGCAACGGCTTTTTTCTTACGATTCACCCGCTAACACTGTTCTGGGAAAGAAGACAGTCCTAAGACCGAAATAGCCATCACCGCGGCAGCATCGCCCCAGATGGGTCTAGGTAACGCACGGCGCTTGTCTTCCGCCGCTCGGGCGCGGCCAGGAGCGGCCTCAGGGCCAGTAAATAGCATTCCCCTAATGCTATGACCAAAAGATGAGCTCTTCAGCGCCCTCTTGTGGGGCTGGCAAGCACCTGAGCTGCACGCGGGCAGCTAAGAGGACGGAGGGCTGGGACTTGATGTTGAGAAGTTGCGAGTTCAAGCCCTGCCACAGAGACTTGTTCCCTATGTGACCCTGGGCAAATCACTTTGCCTCAGTTTCCTCATCTGTAAAAGGGCCATAGGAGCACCACCTCACGAGGCTGTCATGAGGATCAAATGAGATAATAGATGGAAGGCATTTTGCCAACCTTAAAGCACTCTATAAACGCTAGCCCTTGAGCCTAAATGACTTGCTACAAAATGTCTCTGTAGTATACAAAGCATATAGAATATATAGCTTTGCACAGTATGTCGTTGCAATATAGTACAGATCACTTGGACAGAAAAGGAAATTGATGAGAAGTTTGGAAAACAAATTACAATATTGGCTCAGGGGCACAGTATAATTGGTAGTGTCCAGGGCCTACAATTATCCAAACATCCACCAAAGCTCTCCCTCTGTGAAAAGCAGAGGAGTGGGGAAGGTGGCCTAGCCATTCCAGGTCTTAAATTGTATTCTAAAGCAGCAATCATCAAAACTGCCTGGTCCTGGCTAAGAAATAGGGAGGTGGATCCGTGGAATAGGTTCAATATGCAAGACACAGTAGTCAATGACTATAGTAATCTATTATGTGATAAACCCAAAGGCCCCAGCTTCTGGGAGAAGAACCCACTCTTTGAAAAAAACTGCTGGGAAAACTGGAAAAGAGTATGGCAGGAACTAGGCATAGACCCAAATCTCACACCATATACCAAAATAAAGTCAAAATGGGTTCAGGACTTAGATATAAAGGCTGATACCATAAGTAAACTGGGAGAACAAGGAATAGTTTACCTATCAGATCTATGGAGAACAGAAGAATTCATGACCAAACAGGAGATAGAGAACATTATGAAAAGCAAAATGGATAATTTTGATTATATTAAATTGAAAGGTTTTTTGCACAAAGCCAATGCAACTAAGATTAGAAGGAAGGTAGAAAATTGGGAAAGAATTTTTACAACCAGTCTCTCTGATAAAGGCCTCATTTCTAAAATATATAGAGAATTAAGACAAATTTATAAGAATACAATCCATTCCCCAATTGATAAATGGTCAAAGGATATGAACAGACAGTTCTCAGATGAAGAAATTAAAGCCATCTATAGTCATATGAAAAAATGCTCTAAATCGTTATTGATTAGAGAAATGCAGATCAAAACAATTGAGGTACCACTTCACACCTATCAGATTGGCCAATGTGACAAAACAGGAAAATGATAAATGTTGGAGAAGATGTGGGAAAATAGGAACACTAATACATTGTTGGTGGAGTTGTGAAATGATCCAATCATTTTGGAGAACAATTTGGAACTATGCCCAAAGGGCTACAAAAATGTGCATACCCTTTGACCCAGCAATAGCACTTCTAGGGCTATATCCCAAAGAGATCAAACAAATGGGAAAAGGACCCACATGTACAAAGATATTCATAGCAGCTCTTTTTGTGGCGGCAAAGAATTGGAAATTGAGAGGATGCCCATCCATTGGGGAATGGCTGAGCGAGTTGTGGTATATGAATGTAATGGAATACTATTGTGCTATAAGAAATGATGAACAGGCTGACTTCAGAAAAACCTGGAAAGACTTATATGGTCTGATGCTGAGTGAAGTTAGCAGAACCAAGAGGACTTTGTACACAATAGCAGCCACGTTATGCAATGACTAAGATTGTTAAACTGAACCTTTCTCAGCATTACGAGGATCTAAGACCTCTCCAGAGGCCTCGGGATGGAAAATGCTGTCCACATCCAAAGAAAAAACTATAGAAGTCGAATTGCTATCACTTATTTTCACCTTCTCTTGAGTTTTGTTTCATCTTTCTGATGGTTCCTCCTATTGGCTTTAATTTTTACTTACAACTTCACTAATGTGAAAATATGTTTAATATTTTATGGGTATGTAAATGTAAAGCCTATATCAGATTGTGCCCCATCTTGGGGAGGGTGGGGGGAGGAAGGGGGAGGAAGGGGGAGGAAAATTTTCAACTCAAAACCATATGGAAGTGATTGTTGATAAATCAAAATAAATTAATAAAATTTAAAAAAAAGAAAAGAAAAGCAGAGGAGCAAACAATTCTTGACCCTTAGTGATAATTTCATTTTTCTAGAGGTAGGAAGACAAGCATAATGTTATTCTAGATATGCTTCTCACTAACAGGAAGTAATTGATCGGGGGGACAGAAATGATGGGAACTCGGGGGAGATGTCACCACCCGTCCTAGAGAAGCAAAAGAGAACCGGGAATAGTCTGAAATGTATCGGAGATTTTAGGACAGGAGATTTCAAAGGGTTTAGAAGAAAGATAAGTAGGATCCCACAGGATAAAATGCTTCAGAGAAGTCGGCACAGAAGGGATGGGAGATGCTCAGAATGAAATACTGAGCACACAAGGAAAATAATCCACCGAGGGAGAAAACATGGGATCTGTCTAAAGACACCAACGTGAATGCACAAGGAATTCACCAGCCAACTCAGATTTTTAAAAGAAATGTACAGAAAATGGAAGCAAGTCCAGGTAACCCAAGAGGAACATGAGAGCAAGACACGGTTCTATTAAAATAGCGTGAGGAATCCTAAACCTGAGAACGAGCTGCGGCTGGCAAGGAAAGCTAAAAACAATTTCAAAAAAGGTTTTTGGGGGGGTTTTCACTTATATTGGCAGGTGGGAAAGGATCATGGAAGACTTACTATTTTTGCTTGGGATGACTGGAATGATGGTAACTAACAAGAGAATGCCAATTTTTCTTTTGTTTTGGTTTTCTCTACAGAGAAAAAATAACATGAAAAGAGCAGAACAAAAAATGATTAACAAGGCCTTGATGGGCAGTAAGAGAACATCTAGCTGCCCTTATGATGAATTCAAGTCACCTGGACTAGATGAATTGCATCCTCGGGTCCAAAAAGAACTAGAACATTGGCATGCTAAGCCACTGTCAGTTAACGTCCGCAAGATCGTAGAGAAATGTAAATGTTCTAATTTTCAAAAAGAAAGAAGAACCAAGCCTGCAAACTACAGTCTACTGAACTTGACTTCCATTCCAGAACAGAACATTAAAGAGACAGCTGGTGGACAAAGAGATAGGAAAGTGGTCATTACAAAGTGGCTTCGTCAAGAACAAGCCACACCAAAGTTGAACCAAAAAACGAATGACCGATGCCAGAGGGGCTGTGGGAGACGAGGCACAACGATGCCTTGCTCATTTGTCATTCGGTTGTTTTTCACTTACGCCTGACTCTCTCTGACCCCATTTGGGGTTTTCTTGGCAAAGATACTGGAGTGGTTTGCCATTTCCTTCTTCAGCTCATTTTATAGATGAGGAAACTAAGACAGAGTTGTGATTTGGTCCAGCCATTCTGGAAAGCAAGATGGAATTATGCCCCCCAAATTACTAAACTGCGGATGCCCTTTGGCCTCTCAGTAGAATGTCAGCTCCTCGATAGCAGAGACTGATTCATTTTCATACTTTTATCCCTGGCACCCTGCATGCGGAGAGACCTCAATGTTTGCTGAATGAATGAATCAAAGGATAGGATTTTGATAGATGGAGGGGGCAGGGCACAGAAGTCTTTTTCAGTAAGCATATAGTTCATCTTCACTCCTCCAGGAGCCCAGAGATCAGGGGTCAGGCTCCTCAGTGTTTTGATCTTGGCATACGGCCCACACTCCCAACCGAAAAGTGGAAGAGAATGGGGGAATAAGGATCCAAGACGACATGTGTTAGGCTAGAAGTGAGGTGCCTCGTTCCCCTTTCATCATTAACCAGTTCTCTTGCTGTCCCTTTGCCCAAGGGGACCTAAGGAAACTGAGGGTTTTAGGCTGTTTAAAAAAAAAAAAGGAAAAAGAGTCAAGGACGTTGGCATTAAAGTGAAGACCAGAGGACTGGGAGGCAAGGTGTCCCATCTTCCTTATTCCAAGGTGTGTCTCTTGCTCGTTGTATGAGGGAATACAGTAGTGTTCCATTACATTCACATACCACAACTTGTTCAGCCATTCCCCAACTCATGGCCATCCCCTCAATTTCCAATTCCTGGCCACTACCAAAAGAGCTGCTATTTTTGTACACGTGGGTCTTTTCTCCACTTTCTTCTCTCATTGGAATACAGCTAGAAACGCTATTGCTGGGTCAAAAGGCATGCACAAAGAAGCTCAGTTTCTTCTTTGCCTATTCTAATTCCTTCCATTTCTTTTTCTTTTCTAACTGCTAAAGCTCATGTTTCTAGTACCATATTAAATAACAGTGTTGATAATGGACATCCTCATCCTCCCTGCTTACCCAGTGTGTGTGATGGCTACGATCTGCGCTGGTGGAGGAAATTTCCTTCCACTAATGAAATCACAAGCCCAGTCCAAAAACAAACCTAGCCAATATTCATATATGGACTGGACTTGTGATTTCCCTGCCTGAGGGAACTCACATCTGTGCAGGTCAGCACCTCCTCTGCACCTACACTCTTGGAGAGAACTTTGCCTGAAACCCTGAGAGGGTCACTGACATTCTCAATGTCCCAGAGCCTGTACGGGTCAGGAGAAGGACAAGAACCCACGTCTTCCCGACCCCAAAGCTGGCTCTCTATCCATTATGCCATGCTGTTCCTCATTAGAATGAAACAGACTATTTGGGGGCACGAAAAAAATGACCAACACAAGAAATTCCGAAAACCACAAGATTTGTGCGAACTGGTATAGTGAGCAAGAAGCAGCAGTAAAGAACAACAGACAGTGACCATACCAACATAAATGCAAAAACCACTAAGGAAAAGCTGGACAATTGAAAAACGGACACAGGTCTCAGAAAAGATCGTGAAACTTCCATTTGTCAGGGACCCACTAGGACAGAATACTGTATTCACTATCAGAGGCAGTCATTGTATAGAATGTTTTTGCTTCATTGTTTCTCTTATTCACAAAAGAGGGTTGGGTCACTGAAATCCAGAAGAAGCAGTAGTTATAAAATAACAAAAAGCATCAGTAGGACAAACTTTAAAATACACATATTCTAAAGTTCATATGTACGCACATACACTCACAGAAAAAGATAGATGCAGACTGACTGAGGAACCAACGGGAGATCTTTTTTTTTCCAGAGGGAATGTCACAATTGGCTCCACATTCAGGTTTTGAATTATTTAATAAGAATTCACAATATGGTATGAGTCATCATTACCATACCTCCTGTAACTTATGAAGATATGAAAAGAAAAATGATATTTTTCAACGACTGACATCAATAGTTCCCCAACTGAGTAACTAAGGCTTCCCTGGCATTCCCAGCTCTTAGTGATGCTCTGCCCCACCCCAGTCACTGAGCCCTTATTAAATGCCCACTGTGTGTTGGGCACTGGGGAAATAAAGACAAACGTGAAAGACTGCCTTCAAGGGCTTACATTCTATCAGGAGATACACACACAGAGAATATATACAAAATAAATATGTTAATTTTGGGAGAAGGGACAGTAATAGCTAGAGGGAAATTCAGGGAAGGCTTCATGTAAAGAAGATGTTCAAGATGAATCCTAAAGGAAACAATGTATTCTAAGAGATCTCAAGTCAAAGTGATAATCGTAGAATTACAGAGCTAGAAGGAACCCCCCCCCCAAGTCTGATCTCGTCATTTTACAGATGAGGACACAAAGGATAGGGATGTTCCGTGACTTGTCCAGGGTCACACAGACTCCAAATCCAGAATTCTAACCATTACACCACCTAGCTACCCAATGAAACTCAATAGTTTTAAAATAGCACGGAGACTACAAACAAAACAGTAGATTATTGAAAACCAGGATTGTTTTACCGAAGGATAGATTGATTGAAACAACAGAAAAAGCAAACAAATGAACTCGTAATTACCTAATTGAAAAAAGATAAGGTAGCTATACTGGAACAAAAGGGATGTATCTGGACATCAGGGCAGATAGAAAATAATTAATAGGCTTAATTAATAATTAGTTTAATAATTAATAATTAATTGTGAAGATAAAAATGTAAACATTTTATGACAGGAAATTATAAAAGACAATTTCCACCAAAATACTGAAAAAAGATTGAAAATTCAAGATTCACAAGATGCCAGTGAGTTGAATTCCAAATTCAATTAAGACAATTTGTCATGTTGCAAGCCTACAACAAGGAACTTGTATTTTCCAAACATCCAGTTAGAAAGGTATCACATATTGAAAAACACCTATCTGATTGGGCAATGCTCCTCCACCAAAATGAGAAATGATAGAAGATGCCAGGATATACTTGAAGTTAAGAGATATGTGAATGATAGGGGCCTGACCAATGGAGACCTAGCCTCAGAGCACAGACAGCATGTTCTACCTGCAGCCAGCCCACGTCGAAGGGGCTGGGGATCCTGCTTCTGAAAAGGCAGGATGACAAATAAAGAAATTACTGCTCCCACAGAGCACGTGTACGTATTGTTTCTGGTCTGCTTACCAAGTGAAGAAGCCTTTCAATGGGCCTTGAGCTGGAAAGAATACACTCCAAAGGCACAAAGTAGACAAAGTGCTACCTCTTTCCTGCCCAGCTGTGTTCAAGTGAAGAAGCCAGCACTGTTGCAGACTCTGGTAGGGAGAGACGTCTTTATTTCTCCTTCCAATCTGCCGGTGAGCGCGGGGCCCTTCAGTTTCTTCTTTGTTGTTTCTATTCTTTCCGGCTTTTAGGTGAAGATACTGGAGAAGGCTGTGACCTTGTAACCTCTGAAGAGTCAGAGTAGAGGGGGGCGGAGCCAAGATGGCATAGTGAAAGCAGTGACTTGCTTGAGCTCTCCCCTAAACCCCTCCAAATACCTATAAAAAATGGCTCTAAACAAATTCTAGAGCAGCAGAACCCACAAAAAGACAGAGTGAAACAAATCTCCAGCCCAAGACAACCTGGATGATTGATCAGAAAGGTGTATCGCGCCGGGCTGGGAGCGCAGCGCAGTGTGGGCGCGCAGGCCGCAGCAAACCTGGAGCAGGCCTCAGAGGACTGAACCCCGAATCGCTGGGAGCTGTGGAGGTTTCCAGACTCCTCAATCCCACCAATGCCAAAGACAACTTAGAAGGTCAGTGGGAAAAGTCTGCTTCTGTGGGTGGTCAGAGAGGAAGGCGGGGTTTCAGCTTCATTCCCCAAGAGCATGGCCCTGGTGGGGGGCAGCTGCTTCCCGAGCTTCCAGGCCACAGACTGAGGGGGAATCCAGTGGCTGATCAGAGAGGGACTGCCGGGATCTCTTTGCCAGTGCTGAAGCAGGAATCTCTTGTTTTGCCCGTGTGTGGATCTAGGTCACAGTTCTGGGCGGCAGTGCTGGGGTGAGGAGGAGCGCTGGCATGGTGGAGCTTGTAGTGGCTGTAGAGAGGAACCCCTCCTCACAGTTATGAGACAGAAAGGAATACTTGTGGTCACAGGCCAGGAAAGGAGTAAACACCTCACCCCTTATCATACCACCTTGGAAGAACTGAAAATTTACAGGTCCCTACAAGTATCTCTGATAACCTTAACAAAGAGTTTAAAACTCAAGTAATTGGCCGGGATCATGAGCAAGCAGTGCAAAAAGAGTCAGACTATATTATCTTACTTTGGTGACAAAGAAGATCAAAATATACAACCAGAAGAAGACAACAAAATCAAAGCTCCTACATCCAAAGCCTCCAAGAAAAATATGAATCAGTCCCAGGCTTTGGAAGAGCTCAAAAGGGATTTTGAGAAGCAAGTAAGGGAAGTAGAGGAAAAACTGGGAAGAGAAATGAGAGTGATGCAAGAAAATCGTGAAAAACAAGTCAACAGCTGACTAAAGGAGACCCAAAAAAATACTCAAGAAAATAACACCTTAAAAAACAGCCAAATGGCAAAAGAGGTTCAAAAAGCCAATGAGGAGAAAAATGCCCTAAAAAGAAAAATTGGCCAAATGGAAAAGGAAGTCCAAAAGATTACTGAAGAAAATACTTCCTTAAAAATTAGAATAAAGCAATTGGAGGACAGTGACTTTATGAGAAATCAAAACACTGTAAAACAAATCCAAAAGAATGAAAAATTAGAAAACAATGTGAAATATCTCATTGGAAAAGCAACTGACCTGGAAAATAGATCCAGGAGAGAGAATTTTAAAATTATTGGACTATCTGAAAGCCATGATCAAAAAAAGAGCCTAGACATCATCTTTCAAGAAATTATCAAGGAAAACTGCCCTGATATATTAGAACCAGAGGGCAAAATAGAAATTGAAAGAATCCACAGATCTCCTCCTGAAAGAGATCCCCAAAGGAAAACTCCTAGGAATATTGTAGCCAAATTCCAGAGTTCCCAGGTCAAGGAGAAAATATTACAAGCTGCCAGAAGGAAACGATTCAAGTACTGTGGAAACACAATCAGGATAACACAAGATTGAGCAGCTTCTACATTAAAGGACTGCAGGGCATGGAATATAATATTCCGGAGGGCAAAGGATTACAACCAAGAATCACCTACCCAGCAAAACTGAGTATAATCCTTCAGGGGAAAAAATGGTCATTCAGTGAAATAGAGGACTTTCAAGCATTCCTGATGAAAAGACTACAGCTAAACAGAAAATTTGACTTTCAAATACAGGACTCCAGTGGAACATGAAGAGGTAAACAGGAAAGAGAAATCATAAGAGACTTATTAAGGTTAAACTGTTTACATTCCTGCATGGAAAGATGATATTTGTAACTCATTAGAACTTTGTCAGTATTAGGGTAGTTGAAGGAAAAAAATTGTATGTATGTATATATAGATAGATAGAGGGCACAGGGTGAGCTGAAGATAAAGGGGTCATATCTGGAGAATAAAATTAAGGGATGAGAGAGGATGATACTCGGAGAAGAAAGGGAGAGGTAGAATGGGGGAAAAAAAAAAGAGTCAGAGTAACAAGGGCCCGAAGTCCAGGAGCTGGAGGCCTTGCCCGGATTTGCCAGAGGTCATACATAGGTGGCAGGGGTCTGAAGAGTGACCTGCTCCACCCGGCCTGACAGCAGCTGAATCTGACATACTCAGTGGTATGCCAGTGGATCAAAAGTTTTGCCAAACTGCTTCACGTTTGGGCACACACTCCCCTGGCGCCAAGGTAATACAGGGGACAGAATGCCCACAAGTACTGGGGGTCAATGCTCATGCTTTGTTTTTTTCTCAGGAAAATCCCCTTACAAAACCTAAATGACATTATTTAGTTTAACGATACTAAGGAGCTAACCACTGATAAAAACATACCAGAATGGGGACTGAAGCCCATAGCATCGGAGAACAAGCCTCCCACCCTTCAGGAGACCCCCAGAGCCTTGAGCCAGAGAAAGAGTCCTGTTCCAGAGCAGAGATGTCCAGCCCACAGCCAGGCCTCTTATGAGATAGTAAAAATACAATGGAACACAGATAAGGTCAATACAAGGTTTTCTAAGCCAATCTGTGGCCCACAGGCATCTTTATGTAGTTAATGGTCCCTGTTTCTATCTGGGTTGGACACCACTTCTCTAGAGGACCTGCCTCATCCATAGCAGTGAGAGTCAGTTGAGCATCCTCAAGGCTTCTAACGGCCTCAGAGGATTTCATTAAAACCTCAGTCAAGTATTCGACAAAGCTTAGTTTTCTTTTTAAAGACCAAAGAAATTCTTTTGACGTACAAATAATTTTGAGAAATTTGATGCGGGAAAGGTAAAATGTAAAGTGGCTCTTCATGTGTCAAACTAACCAGAACACAGAGCCTGGACTGATCATTAAGCTAGGGTTTAAAATCAGTAGATATTTTATGACTGGGATAAAAGTCAAAATATCAACACATTCACCATGCCAGGGATTAAAAACAATAGTGACACTGTTCTGGCCGACAACTGAGTTTAAGTAGGTTTGAAAGCAACAACAACAACAGAAAAAAAAACAGGAGAGAGGAATAAGTTTATTTTTAGTGTCACAAAGAATGAGGAGAAAAAAGAGAAGAGGATGAGGACGATCCCCAAACAATACTCACACCTGACACAGAGGGCTGGCCAAGCAAGTTGGGGAGTAAAGTTCTGATGAATATCAGAGACTTAATAATAAAATGTGTAAGAACTACTTCAGTGTTTGTGTACCAGTTAAGGCTGAGAAATGATTAGTATTAGTGAAATAAACTCTTCCCTGACAAGGCAAATCGTTTTTTTTAAAGTATGGCAAAAGATGCCAAATTTTATAACGACAACCTCTAATACAAATATAGCAGATGTAATCATGAGATCTTCTAAATAATTTAAGGAATCCTCCAACAAGCCTGATAGGGTTATAGGACACATGGACATTTGTCTGATGCAAAGAAATCCACCCTAGTTCCTCGCTGGTAGAAGGCAGGCAGGTCCTGACTGGCTCCCAGTAACTAGGGCTTTGTCAAAGTCAGTCTGACAATAAGCATGTATTAAGCACCTATGATGGATGTACCAGGCACTGTTCTGAATCCTGGGCATATAAAAAAAGGGACAAAAGACAGTCCCTGCCCTCAGGCTAATGGAGGAGACAACAAATGTGTACAAATTTTATGCAGGATAAATAGGAAATAATTAAAAGGAAGGCAGGCTGCAGAATTAAGAGGGGTATGGAAAGACTTCCTGTAAAAGATGGGATTTTGTCATTCAGTCATTTCTGTTGTGTCCCACTCTTCATGACCCCATTTGGGAGTTTCTTGGCAGAGACGCTGGAGTGGTTTGCCATTTCCTTCTCCGGCTCATTTGACAGATGAGGAAACTGAGGCAAACAATGCCCAGGGTCAGACTGCTAGTAAGTATCTGAGGCAAGACTTGAACTCGGGTCTTCCTTACTCCATGATCAAGCGCTCTCTCCACTCCTCCACCCAGCTGCCCCTGATTTTAGTTGGGTTTTATTAAAGGAAGCCAGTGGGCAGAGATGAGGAAGGAGAACATTCCAGGCATAGGGGACACCTGGAGCTGAGAGAGAGAACATCTTGTCTGGACGACGGGCAGTTTAGATTCAAGAGAGACACTTGTCAGAGGACTTTCTGCTTCTGTGGTCTAGACAAGTAGACTATGAATGGCCCCATCCTTAGGGGTGTGTCTTCCCCCCATATACTGGGGTGTAAAAAGCTGGGGGACAGGACCAAAAGCACATGGCAGTGGAGACGAGAGTCCCCTCGACCCCTCAGTTCTGGCTGTTTTCTTCAGCCTTTCTATTACCTTTTATAAGCAGAGGTCAGCAATTGAGTAGCCTAAGAAATGGGGGGCTTCCAGCCTTGGTGCTGACCACGAGTCAAGATTTCATAGGCTCAGGATGCAGGCATTGGCTATCCAGAATGAGATGATTTCCATGACAGTGTGCTTCTCAGATCAAAAAAAAAAAAAAGGATTGCCCACATGTTCCTCCTCCAGCTGGAAGACTAAGGCCATTTGTGAAGGGCCAAGAATTCAGAATCTTGCCAATCCTCCATGATAACCAGCCCGAGTTGCTTGGACAGGGCAGGTCCGAGGTGAGTGAAATTAGCAAAGAGCAGTATCAAAAATCGACACACTGAATGGCATAGCAACTAAATGTATAAAGGAAAAGTTAATTGACTTGCTAAAGGAATTGGACAGAAAACCAATAATAGTGGAGATTTCAATGACTCACTAAAGGAACGTGATAAATCAAACAAAAAGATAAACAAGTAAAAAGCTACAGAAGAAGAAAGTAATGAAGAAATTGGGTTTGATAGACAGATGTAGGTAATTTCATGGGAAGAGTAGAGGGTATGGTTTGTGTTTGCTGTTTTTTGTTTCTAGTGCAAATGGAACATTGACCAAACAAGTGAAGTTACAAATAAATTCAGAAATGGAGAAATTTTAAACACTATGTATAGACCCCTGAGGCAGCACTGCAGAAAGCCTAGAAGCTTGGGAAGCTCAGAGGCCGGATGCTCAAGTCTTGCTTCTCACATATGCCAACTATGGAACAAGTCACCTAAGCTCTCAGTGGTCCCAAGTTAAGTCTGTAAGACTCTAACAGCAGAACAGTGACCTGCCCGCGTTGGCAGGAGGAGCTGTCCATGCTGATGAAATCCCAGGTCCAAACAAACATTACAGTCCACAATGCAATTCAATATTAATCAATAGAAAACATATTTAAATAGAAACTAAAAAATACTTTTTGAGGAAACGGGTCAAAAAGCACTTTCTAGAAACAAAAGAAGATGTTGTTAAAGACTCTGGCACTATAAACGGATTACCAATATTTAAGGGAATTCAGCCAAAGCAATACTCAGAGGCAAATTTATGTCCCTGAACATTTACATTAAAAAGAGATAAAAAGAGAAAATTAATGAATTGTTTACAGTTAAAGACATTAAAAGGAACAAAGTAATACACTGAAAGCAAGCATAAACAAGAAATTAGTAAAATAGTAAATGAACTGAATAAGTTTAACAAAGCTGTTTAAGTAAAAGTCTTTATTAGATTAACAAATCATTACTATCATTAACAGTGATCACTATCATTAATAATTATAACAATCACTACCATTAACAAAATTAATTTTTAATACAGCAAGAAGAAATTTAAATGAACAAAATCAAAACTGAGAAAGGGAGGATCACAGTGAATTCAGAGAAAAATCACACTCAGCTACAGACCAACAAGACTGAGAATACAGAGAAATGGCTGAAATTTTTTGTTGTTCTTTAGTCGATTAGTCATGTCTGACTCTCCGTGACCCCATCTGGGGTTTTCTTGGCAAAGATACTAGAGTGGTTTGCTATTTCCTTCTCCAGGTCATTTGACAGATGAGGAAACTGAGGCAAACAGGGTGAAGTGACTTGCCCAGGGTCACACAGCTAATACGTGTCCGAGGCTGGATTTTAATTCAGGTCCCCCTGACTACAGGGCTGGCATTCTATCCACTGTGCCACCTAGCTGTTGAGTTGAGAGTTTACAAAAATGTGAAATGTCCAAATTGACAAAACAAGAAATCAGTCTCAAATGAAGAAATTATAAAGATAATTAATGTAAAACCATGTAAAAACCAAAATGCAGCAGATTCCTGATTACATGAAACAACCACAAAACAAATAATCCCCATCCTATATAAACTTCCTAAAGCTGAAAGATGGCTTTCTTTTTGGATGAGACAAACAAGGTTCCAAAAAAGTGAGGTGGCCCAGTGGATAGAGCACTGGACCTGAAGTCAGGAAGACTCATCTTCTCGAGTTCAATTCCCACCTCAGACACTTCCTAGCTGTGTGACCCTAGGCAAGTCACTTTACCCTGTTTTGCCTTAGTTTTCTCATCTGTCAAATGAGCTAGGGAAGGAAATGGCAAACTACTCCAGTATCTTTGCCAAGAAAACCCCAGATGGGGTCATGAAGAGTCAGACATGACAAATGAACAACATTTGGCCCCAATGGGCAGAACAAGCACCAGTGACTGGAAGTTACGATAAGTCAGATTTAGGCTGGATGTCAGGAAAAACTTCCCAACGATGGGAAGCTGTCTCCAAATGCAGTGGGCTGCCTCGTTCCTATACAGGCAGCATTTTTGTAAAATTATACCCAGGAAATCACAGACTAGCTAGACTTCTATTGTGCTTATAAGGATACACAATAAATTCTTCTCAACTTAATCAACTGATCACCTACAAGGGGGAAAAAAAGGTAGATACGCAATGAAGAAAAGTCATTTAAATAATTCAGACTGAAAAACAAACTCCCTTTTCTATCTCTACAAAAGGCTACCTTAACTTGGAATAGACCAATAGTTTTCAATCTGTTAGAGGCAAAGACTGCAAGAATAGCTTTTATAAACTTCATAATGCTATCTCCAAGTCAAATGAAGTACATAATTCCTCATTAGGATCACTGTAGAAAATGAGTAGAATCTTCATCAGTCTTGGCCAATATAGTTCATTCGTTACCAGTACAGGTGGCAAAAAAAAAAAAAGTCCAGAGGTGTGTTCTATATTGAAACTGTCTCAAGGCGCCAGGGGACAGAAACGTGAGAGGGATTTATTAACATTGCTCGTCAGAGCAAATAAAACGTTGTGGAGCTTGTTGTGATTCTCAAGGGGCCCCAGGGACTTGAGCACAGATGTGAGAGGTAGATTCCATATGGAACACCTTCCATCCCCTCTCTACCTGCGGGGTGGGGAGAGGAAGAGGAGATTCGGGACAAGTATGACTATCGATTGGAAAGGTTGGATGGCACACGGCAGACTGCTCCACCACCAGAACGCTGAGCTAAAGGCTTAATGGTAGAGACAGAGAAGGGACAGAGAGATGGCGGGGACTGCAGATTTAGTGCTGGGAGGGGCCTCGGAGCTCATCTCATCCAACCCCCCAATAGTCAGAGCAGTAAATAATGCTTAATAAAGCATCAGAGGCAGCACGGTGAGGAGGAAAGACTAGGGTACAAATCCCAACTCCTGCCACTCGCTTGCTAGCTATGTGACCTTGGGCAAGTCATTTTTCAGCTCTCTGGGTCTCAGTTTTCTCATCTATAAAATGACAGGGGTGGACCCGATGACCTCTAATGTCCCTTATAGCTCCAGATCTATGATCCTATGACCTAATAATACTTAGTATTTATGGAATGCTTTAAAAGTTTATAAAGTACTTTACATATGTTGAACTCATTTGATCCTCACAACCACTCCATGAGGTAGGGGCTGTTATACCCATTTTACAGACGAGGCAACTGCAGCTGGGAGGTTAAGGGATCTGCCCGGAGTCACATGGCATCTACATGTCTGAGGAAGGGTTCAAATCTGGGTCTTCCCGACCCCAAGTCTTTGTGTTGGACCCACTACGTCACCTTGCTGCCTCCGAGTTCTGCGCACCACAGCTTCTCCCACACCCTAGGCAGCCCCCCGATGCGACAGATGCTGCTCTGAACCCACACACCCTCACTCCAAAGCCAGTCATTTTCCCAGTGCGTGGCTGCTTCCCATGCCTCGGTTTACCCTTGTCTAAAGGGGGGATCCCCCATTGATGAGCTAGCTACATTTGGAAGTCCCTGTCAAAAATGGGACATGAACAGAGGAGCACCTGCCATGGGGTCAGAGCCGGAAGGGGCCCCAGAGGCCACCTAGTTCAGCTCCCTCTTAGTCAGCCCATTAATAAGCATTTATTAAGCATCTATCATATGTCAGGCACTATGCTAAACACTAAAGATACAAAGAAAATTTTAAAAAAAAATCTGTCCCTGCTCTCAAGGAGCTCACACTCAAAGGTCACAGAGAGGGAGTCTCCTAGGAGGGCTCTAACTCCCAACCCACTGATCTTTCCACCATGCCTCCACACCTAGCACTCTGCCTTTCACCATGCTGCCACCATGTTTTATTACACACTGTTCATTGTGTTCACCATTCCAGGGCCCAGCACAAGACGCTGCACACAGCCGGGCGTGTTCCAGCCTGCTCCTACAGGGCGCCAAGTCCACTGTGACGTGTAACTAGGGCTCGGTGAAATGTGGCTAGTTTGGGGAACAAACTGACCAAGAACTAGAGTGATGTCCTGGAGACAGACGATGGCCGAGGCTATTATAACACTTGGCTAAAAATTAAACAATTTAAATGTAAACAGACACTAAGCAAGTTTAGCCGGTTACACTGAGCTGCAATGTTTTCTCAAGAAGATTTCCTTTTAAAGAAAAGGACAAGACACAAAAATAAGTCCCCTACAGAAGACCCGACTTTTAAGCAGAAAGATACAGATTTAAAAGAAAAGACTGGGAAGGGTGTTGGGGAAAGGAAAGTCATTTTTCATCTCCCCAAAAAGCAAGAGTCAAGCTCATGATGTCAGGCAAAGCTGCGTTCAGGTTAGGAAATACTAGGAGAGATTAACGTGGCAACTGTGTTGTGACTGAAAAAAGCCTTGACAGCAAATGCATACAAATATTAAATACATATACACACATGTATGCGTGTGTGTATGTGTAGCCAGGGGCAGCTAGGTGGCACAGTAAACGTACCAGGCCTAGAGGCGGGAAGATCCAAGTCCAAATCTGGCTTCAAGCACCGGCTGTTTGAATCTGGGCACGTCACTTAACCTGTTTGCCTCAGTTTCTTCATCTGTCTAATGAACTGGAGAAGGAAATGACAAACCACTCCAGTATCTTTGCCAAGAAAACCCCAAAGGAGTCAGGAAGAGTCAGACATGACTGAAATGACTAAACAACAATAACACGGACCTAAGAGTATAGAAAATAAATTTGCAAAGGAAAAGTTAACTGAATTTCAAAAGTCACTAGATAGAAAAAAAAAATAGGGGATAACTTCAATACCCAACTTCTTTTTTTGAGGCAATTGGGGGTTAAGTGACTTGCCCAGGGTCACACAGCTAGTAAGTGCCAAGTGTCTAGTCTGAGACTGAATTTGCACTCAGGTCCTCCTGACTCCAGGGCCTGTGCTCTACCCATTGCACCACCTAGCTGCCCCAACATTCAACTTTTAAAAGACAGTAAATGAAATATAATGATAAGGAAGAAATTACAGAAATAATGAAAAACTAGACTTGATAGATGTAAAGAATTTACTCTTTATTCAGATGCACATAAGGCATTCACAAAAATATAGGTCACCATCTCGAGTAAGAACTTAGAAACAACTGCATAAAAGCAGAAATTTGAAGCACTATTTTTACAGACCATAACACAATTATAAAAGTAATCAATGAAGGAAATATGACCTGAAGATACCGGTCTAAATGGAGACTAAAAAATTATTTTCCCAAGAGTACAGGGGGAGGAGTCAAAGACCAAATTTAATGATAAAAAAAGACTATTAAAGTTAATAATATTACACATAAAAAAATCTGTGTGGCCGGTATAACCTGGGGAGATTTTGCTTTCTCTGCCTTTTTAATTTCTTCTGGACCCAGGCAAATTTGTAGGAGGAGCATCTCCTCGACCAGAAAGGAGACCAGGTTGCAGGTACTTTTGACCAAAGTCGCCCGAACCTGCCCGCAGAGAAGCCAGGGCTGTGCTTTGCGCCTCTTCTCCTGGGACGTGGGAATAGAGAGAGGAGGGGCAGCCCTGAACTGTGCGCCCCACCCGGGACCACGGAGGCAGAAGATGCTGCGGTCGGCGTGACCCAGAGGCCGCGGACTTCAGCAGCAAAGCGACCCGACTGTGGCCAGCCATCACGCTGCTGCGCCAGAGAGGAGCCGTTCGCGCTGCATGCCATCATTTCAGAGAGCGAAAGCGAGCATGCTGCCTTCTTTGCGAGCTCCCTCCGGGCGGGGGGTGGGACGCGGAAGGGAGCTCGCTAGCAACACTATTGCTTCCGCACGCACGCACGCAGGCGGAGGAGGAGGATGCGCATCGCTCTGAAACGTTCGCTCTGCACACTCACAGCTGTCGGGCACGACTGGCCGCCCATCTCAGCTGATGGGGACAGAGGGGAGAGAAAGGAGCAGCTCGACCACTCCAAGATGTGGGGCCAAGGCCAGATCACTGTAGTGATTTTTATCTTGATATTAATATTTCATCTCCCGAATTAGGACTCTGGAGCAAGGGATTAAATGCAGCTTTAGTGGGGAAAATGAGCCAAAGTGAAAAGCAGCCTAGATTTGTTCAGGCTTTGAGCACCCTCTAAAGACCAAGTGTGGTACTGCAGCCTGCTGATTTGGATACAGCATTCCGAGTTCATTTAAACCTCTTGGCTGGAGTTTGACCTATACAACAGCACCGATAAGCCAAAACCAAACGCCTAATTCCCATGCCTTGTCACGGTGGTAAAGAAGCTCCTAAGAAGCAAATTTATTTCTACGAATGTTTATGATAATAGAACTGAAAAACTAATGAGCTTTGAGCTTTCAGTTATAAAAAATGCAAATATTGGTTCACTGATGCACCCAAAATCGGCATGAAAGATTAGAATCAAAGGAAAGATGAACAAAATCAAATGCAAATAAGAGGATTCTTTTTAAAGAGTTTTTTTCCAAAGTCGATACAATAATAATAAACCTAAAGAATAATAAACACAATTTAAGCAAAAAGAAAACCAAACTGCTAAATATAAGGAAGGCAAAATCACAGTGACCGGTGAATAAAGAAAATGATTCAAGACTTTCCCACAATTACATGCAAACAAAACCAAGAAAGTAAAAGAAATCATTAAGTACCAAATATAAAATCCACAGGTTGACAAAATAACAAATAGAAAACCTAAATAAAGCAATTTCAGGGTAAAAAATGAACACAGCTCTAAAACCCCAGAGTCGCTTAAGATGATACCAGAATCAGATGGATTTGGGTGTGAATCATAGCAAAGAATTTTTAAAAAGAAGCATTCTACTTAATTCTAAGAGACAAATATTGTTCCGATCTGCAAATAAGTGAAGGATAAGGCAAAGAAAGAACTACAGACTAATATTATTAGTGAATAGCAAAACAAAAAAAAATCAATAAAATATTGACAAACAAAATACAAAGAGTATTTATTATAATCAAATGGTATGTATGTCAGGAACCCAAAGATGTTTTAAGATTATGGGGAAATATAAATAATCATATTACAATAAAAATAATTAAAACTACATGATTATATCAAAAGATTAAGTCTTTGATAAAATGAAAACCAATTTGTTTTTTTACACACACACCCCCACACACACCGGGCATTACGATGGAAAGATTTTTTTTTCCCTTAACATAACAAAGTATTTAACTAAACCAAAGATTCAACATTATGTGTGTAGCGTCATCTCCAGGACTACTTTCCATTCATGACAAGGTAGCTCACCACAAAAGGCAAGGACAACTTTCTCCTCTCAGGTTCATAGGGATAATCCTGAGCAGCTGGAGTTTTTCTGGTATTATTGCTTACAAGCCCCCATCTAGTGTGTTCTCAACCAATTATCCATTAGCCAGCGAAAGTTAAATTAGTTTTTAGGAAGACGGAGGCATAACAAAAATTGCTGGTTATAAAAGAAAAACTACCTCTCCCTCCCCCCACTCCCCACCCCCTGCAAGAGCCCAGGACACACTGTCCTATATACAAGGTCCCTGGGGACAGCGGATCCAATCTTAAGAGGGCACAAGGATTAGCACCGTGCCTGGCACATAGTAGGTGCTTAATAAATGCTAGTTGACTGGCATGTGGCAAAAGTAACAGGAAGCTCCCTCTCTCCCTTTGTGGGGGACTCATGAAGTTCCCCTTCAGAACATAACTCTCTACTGGGCTCCTGCGGTCAGTGTCCTCATCGAGTCCTGAATGTGACTCGCTTCCAACGCAGACGACGTTATCAACTGAGCAACACTACTGCTCCAAGGATGCCAATAGCAATGCCGACTGGAAGTCCGAATCTTCCAAGCCTTCTGCTGTTGACAAGATCATTCTCTGGTCTGTTGGGGAAGGGGAGGAGAACGTGACACCCCCTCTGGGTTCACTCCAACCCCCTTGCTGCTCCGTGGTACAGGCTCAGGGCATCTGCCTTCTTGAGACCCTCTTGACGTTGTACTGCCCATTCCCTGCTAAAGAGGCCCAGGGGTGTGTCTCGTCCTCCAATCATTTCCAACGCTTTTCCTGTGTGTTACCATATGATTTCATCCAAAGACAAAAACACTTCCCAAATTCAGCACCAAATTCCGGATTTGTTCACACTTTATTTACACTTTTGTAATTCAATGGAGAGAAACAGGCCTTCCTCTAATACACTGAGATAGTGACGAAATCCCCTTATACATGTAATGAGGAAGTCTAGAACATTTCCCTGCTCACTGTTACTACTCAACACAGTCCTAAAGACCCTAGTGGTAGCAATAACCAAAGAGAAAGGAAATTAAAGGAATAAGCATTGGTAAATATCGTTATGGAAAACAAGATGGTTTATTTATAAAACCCAAGAGAATCAAAACAAAAACACTTGACCAAAATAGACGAGCCCACAAAAATCAGCCATGAAAATGAAGGAAAAAAGGTGATAAAAAGAATAAAATCACTTAAAATAATGGCAAATGAACTACGTGTATGTGTGTGTGTGAATGATACTACCAAGATACATACAAGACTTACAAGATCAGCTACAAAACAATTTTTGCAGAAACAAATGCAAAGATATTCAATGCCCATGGAGGTGAGTCAATAAAGATGATAATACCTCCCAAATTAATTCATATATTTTATAATACACCAATGAAAACATTTACGGAATGCTCTGTGGAATTAGAACAAATGATGAAATTTCCATTGAAGAACAAAAGGTCAAGATTAAGGGAAAATACAAAAAAGAAAAAGAACTTTTGTACTCTCTCATACTATAAAACAGTAATTATCAAAACCATCTAGTTTGGGATAAAAAGTCAACAAATGGACCAATAAATTATATATAATAATGAGTCCAATAACCAGATAAACATTGTAGTCTAGCATTTGATAAACCCAGGATTACCGGGCAAACACTAGGGAAAGTATTCATCCTTCAACAAGAATTGTTGTGATAATCAGATAGCAGTTTGGTAAAAAATGGGCACAGAGCAGCATGTTACACCATGCACCAAAATAAATCCTAAATGGACTACACTAAATAAAAATTAAGACATATCATTTAAAAAGATAATATAAAGATAAATATTGCATTTCTTAACTGCAGAGAAATGATAAATGCCTAATAATTTGTGGCTTTCAGGATATCATAAAACAAAGTGGATTCATTTAATTATATAAAAATTAAAAAGTTTTCTATAGCAAAAAGCAACGTATTTAGCAGCTAATCCAATATTCCCGGCAGTTAAGTCCTTACTTCCGCTCCTCAAATCTCCCACAACTGTACATGCTACTCCCATATACCCATAATGGTGGCAATAAGTCAACTCACCTCCAAGCAGCTCAATGGTAACCTTTGCCATAGCACTGTTTCACCACCTTTCTGCTCTCAGTCTCACCATCATTCATGGGAAGGTTACTGACGGCTGCTTTCCACACACTCTGCTCTCTTTTCTTTCTCACAAATATACACTAGGTCGCTATTATTCCCATGCTAACTTTGAAGATGAGGTCACTCTGGTCCCCTATGGCAACCTTCAATAATGCACATCAATAAAGCTCTATAATACAGCCTCAGTCAAGAAGCAAGGCACAGAAACCATATGAGACTTTTTTTTTTATCTCACGCGACCTTCAATCTAACTCTGCACTCAGGAGCAAAACTAGAAACATAAAATATTATCAGTTGTAGTGCACCCACATCATCCCTCAACATAAATATTATCTGAAAATGATGCTAATGAACAAAAAAACAGAGAGCAGCTAACAGTAGGGGGCAGTATGGTACAATGAGGGCACTGGCTCTAGCATTGGAAGATCTGGGTTCAGATTCCTCCTCGGCAGCGTCCTAGGTAGTACAACCTTGAAAAAGTCACCTAACCGTCTCACTGAGTTTCTGTTTATCTGTAAAATCAGGGGATCAGACTAGATGGCTTTTGAGGTCCCTTCCAGCTCTAGAACTATGACATGATGACAGAATTTATTTGAGATTCTTTATTCTTTGAAAAATTCTCAGAAAACAACTCTGAATTCTTCCAAGAAATTACGTAATGCAATGACATCGTACTATCTCTTGAAATTCCAGGGCTCCCAGAAGATTAAATGAATAATGAGGCAAACCAGAAAGCCAAAAGTCAAGGGAAGAAGACTGTATATTAAAAATTACAGTAAAAATACAAGTTGAACTTTTATAAACTAAAACTAATTGTTAGATTTGTGGTTATCCTCCTAAAGAAAAGAGTTCTTAACCTGGGGCTTGTGAACTTTTTAAAAAATACTTTGATGATAACTAATTTTCAATATAAATTATTTCTTTAGTAATTCTATGTAATTTTTTTGCACTTATAAACATTATTCTGAGAGAGTGCCGAAGGAGGATGTGATACAAAGAAGGTTAAAAGAAGCCCCGCCCTAAGGGAAAGTGATCATGTAAGGGAATAGATGTGATTATGGAGAGTTCAGAATTCTTTTCTTACCTGGATTCTACTTCTGATGATTTAGCAGACAAGACATTATTCTTCTTCTTGGACCTAGAGGTTAATTCCACTGTGGAGAGAGAAAGGGAAAAGGAAAGAGAGAGGGAAAGGAGAAGGAGGAGGAGGAGGAGAGAGGGGGAGGGGAGAAAAGGGAAGGGGGAAAGAGGGAGGAAAAGAGAGGAAGGGAGAGGAGGAGGAGGAAAAGGAGAGAGGGGGAGGGGAGGGAAAAGAAGAAAAGGAGAAGAGGAGAGGGGAAGGAGGGGGGAGGGAGAAAGGAGAGAGGGAGAGACCTGTATTAGGCATCAGAGAAGTACAGATGACAATGCTCTCCAGGTGATGCTTTTTTGGGGGGTGGTCAAATCTAATCTCCCACTTAATTACATCAGACTGAAATGATGTTTCTGTGCGCATCACTCAGACGTTTGTGATTTCTACAAAACAGCTCCTAGCCCTTTTGTAACTGCCTTTAAAAAAAAATGTTTGATGGATACTCTTGTTTCTACATCACCTTCATTTTCAAATACATTTCTCTCCTCTCCATTCAGAGAACCACCCCCGGTAAAAAATTAAAATTAAAATTAAAAAACCTATCACATTTTCTATAAAATAGCCACAAAACTTTAGGATTACTTCTTTTTAACATAACTTAACATTTTTTCTGAACAACATTTTCTGAGCCATAGAATGAATGAAACCAGCACTTAGCACCGAACTGGCACAAAGCTGGCCCTTAACAAAGGTTTTTTGATAAAATCACAGACAGTCAGAGTTGAAAGGATTCCAGAATTCCAGGCCTCGGGGCAGTCAGCTGATCTGGTGGACTCCTTGGAATCAACAAGGCCCAAGTTCAAATCTGGCCTCAACACTCCCTCCCCGTACACCCCTGAGCCTCAGTCTCATCTGTGAATCAGAGATTATAACAGCACTTACCCTACAGGGCTGCCATGATGATTAAAGGAGACAGTCTTTGTAAAGTGGTTTGCAAACCCTAACGCACTGTACAAATGCCAGCTATCATCATTATTATTAAATCCAATTTTTACAACTCATTTTACAGCTGAAACAACTGAAGCCCGAGAGGCTAAGTGACTTAAAGTCCAGCTGGAAATATCAAGGAAGGATTTGAACCCAAGTCTTCCTGGCTTCTTCAAATCCAGTCCCTTCTCATTCACCAGTCCAGGCTACTTCCCAGAGAGAAAGTAATTCCTCTTCACTGTTCTTGCTGCTAACAGGCTGAGAAATTAGAACCAAATCAAAAATCACCCTCCTTGAGAACAGATCTGCATCCTATCTTTGTAGCCATAATGCCTTACTCACAGTATTTCAATCAATAAATGTTTATTAAGCACCTACTATGTGCCAGGCACCGTGCTAAGCACTGGGGACACAGACACGCACAAAAAAAAAAAAAAAAGGCAGAAGACGGTCCCTGCCCTGCAGGAGCCAACAATTCAAAGGGAGAGACAACAAGCAAACAGACGTTTGCATAAACAGGATAAATAGGGCCATTCACAGGGAGAAGGCACCGTGTGCCTTGGGTGCCCTGGAAGGCAGAACAGCACCCTGGACTGAAGGCCAGAAGAGCCAAAGCAGGGTCCCAGATCCACCGCACGTGAAGGCACCGACATGAACACGGCCAAGCAGGAAAAGGAAGGGAGAGCACTCTCACAGCCCTCTTTAAATTCCCAGGGACCTAGCTGGCACCTCGGATCTTTGGGAGGAAAGAAGAAAGTAACAGAGCAGAATTATACAAGAGCGCTGCACTTCTCCAACGTGGTGCCAGGAGTAAGGCAGCCCAGAATCTGCTGAAGTTAGGAATGCCAAGGACAGGGGAAGGCACCAGGATGCCCTGGAGAGGGCACAGACTCTGGTGTCCGAGGAGGTGGGTTCAAGTCCTGGGCGACCTGGTGCAAGTCACGGCCCCTCTCTGGGCTTCAGTCCCTTTAATGAAATAAATGGCTAGACAGACCTCTGAGGTTCCTTCCACCCCTAAACCCATCCTAATTAAAAGGCATTTTGTTTTTTAGTCTGTGAGGGGAAGGAATAAGATCAAACCAGAGACGGTCAGATGGCAGGAAGAAGGCAGAACTGCTCAAATTCTCAGAAATCCCTCCTGAGGAAACGAAAAGGCCTACGGTGATCACAGACGGCACAGCTGTACTGTCTGCAGTAAAGCATCGCCTACCCTTTCTGTGTCAGGCACCACGAAAGCCCCAGGGCCTTGGGCTCACTCTCTGACTGGGCTCTGCAAATGACCAAGCCCTCTGATTAAAAGAAGAAGCACCTGACCTGACATAGCCCTTAACTCTCCCTATCAGCTACAATCGATCCCTCAGAGAACAAGGGTTCAAACAGCCCCATCTCTTAAAAATGCTTCCCAGTACCCTCTGGAAGAAGCAATCCAGGGACTCAGGAACTTGTAGTCTAAAAACTGATGTTATATATTCCTCTCAGCCTGAGGGTCCAAGGATGGTGCTCTGGGTGGGGGGAAAGGGAGGAGAGAAGAGCGGGAAGAGGGGAGGGAAGAGGGGGGAGTTAGTCCCAGCTGCCTCAGGTCTCTAACATGACTTCCTTGCTTACAACAGTCAGAGCCGGTATAGAGGGGATGTCGGCAGTTGATACACACCTTCCCAGGTCCACCAATATTCTGGCCCATGACAGAAGGGAAATGGAATTTAGCGGAAGGAGCACTGGTTTTAAAATCACAGGCACTGATTCGCAGCATTGTCGGGCCTCAGCTTCCTCTTCTGTAAGATGAGGGCATTCAATTAGATTGTCTCTGAGACCCCTCCCTACTCTAGGCCTGTGAGCCTAGGCCCAGAGAGGTGGCTTCTGAGTGCCCTTCTTGATCCTAACCTCTGCCAAGGAGAACCATCTTCAGAATGGGGGAGAAAATAAAAATAATTACTAGGGAGTTGAAGCACAAGCAAAGCAAGCTGATAGAAAGACAGCCGGGTGCATTAAATCACCAAGGCAGATGAAATACATCACAATGCACGGAAAGAACTTGGGAGGAGGGGGAATCGATGAGTCAACACCTGTGCCCTCTGAACAACTGCAGACAATGGAAGAGGTGAGAGGCAAGACTGGAGAAGGGTGAGTGTCGTCCCAGTTTTCAAAGAAGAGAGAGGCTGGGAAATCTGACTTTGATTCCAGGGCCAAGTCCAGACATATTATTAAAGGGATGGTTTGTGATTCTTTGGAAAGGGAAGTGACGATCGCTAGGAGCAAAACAAAGTAGCAGGCTAAATGCACATCCTTTTCTGACGGTGTTACTCAAGCAGTAAAGCAGAGAAATGTTATGAACTTAATTCAACAATTTTCAGTACCTTTGCAAAGTCTTCGGGGCTATCCTTGTCAGACCAAATTGAGAAAGGAGGGCTAGATAATAGTGGTTAGGTAGGCTCAGAATTAGTTTAATGACCACACTCAAAGACTGATCATTAAGGGGTCTTCATCATCTTAAAGGGAATTGTCCTTAGTTCTATACTATTTAACATTGATAAAGGTATAGACACCAAATGCAGGTTATATGAACCTTGCAGATTGGTGCATTAGGCAACAGAATCAGAATTCAGAAAAATCTCAGCAGATTAGAGAAACGGACCAAGTTATATGTGATTTAACTTAAAGCTATTATTTGGATGGAGTTGACACTGTAGGAGTAATTATGCCTTCAGTCTCATATCCCCAAACCAGATAAGGCCCAGGTCACATAAAGCATTGGTGAAGTGGACCAAAGCGGGACTTGCACTCTTCCTGTGGGAATATCCATGTGTTCTGTATACTATTCAATAAACCGTTGAAAAAAATTAATAGAACTAAAGTAGTTCTCCATGTGGATTCAAAACATTGGTCTTACAAGGAGAGGATGAGGGAGATGGGGCCTTTGACTGAATCTAAGATTTGGCACTCGAGGACCACATGGGGCCTTGAGGCTGCAGGTTCCCCACCCCTGGTCTGGACAATGGTTCAAGTGAGCAAGCCCAAAAGAATCCAACAGCATGGCAACAGAATTAATGCCATCTTAGCCAGGACTGAGCAAGCCATGTAGAATTAGATGACTTAGCATTCCCCTGAACTCTCTCCCAGTCAGACCGGATCTGGAGAACAATTCATGGAGTGGTGGGCACCACATTTTAGTAAGGGTGTTGACAGATTGGGACACTTCCAGAGGAAGGCAACCAGAAACTAGGTGGCCTTTCCAGCCTTAAAAGGGCAGGACTTGATATTACAAAATGAAGAGTCATTTAAGACCGGCAGGGGATGTGGTTACAACAAATCCCTGGCTAACAAGCCTTAGGCATAAAAGAATTAGGATTGCCCAGGAAGCCAAAGACCTCCAGAGCATTATCATTAAGTAATCAATCCAAGGTCAGCTGGGTTTTTCAAGGCAAGAATTAGGCTCATTTTTTAGGACCAACTGAGCCAATTAGATTGGGATGGCCCTTACAGCTGCCTGAAACATTATTATTATTCTAATTCCTTGTAATCTTTTTTCTTCTGTTATGCAGTTTGGTTTCCAAGGTAAGACATCTGTTTCTTTGGGAATGGGTATTTTTCACCTGGGAGTCAATTTCTGTTTAGCAAGCATGAAAGCAAAAGAAAGAAAATGTATTCAAAGGCATGAAGATGTCATCTTCTGGTTTACAAATTAATTATGTGTTTGTGAAGCCTTTTCCACCTCTCCTCCTTCACTCAGTACAGTTTTAGCATTCCCAGATGATGTCAACTTCCCCTGGGGTAGAATGGCCCTGCCAAGAACTAACTGCAGTCCCTCGGACATTGGGATTAATGAATTCCAGTCCACTAGGAAAGGCTCTGGATCCAGATAGAAGACGGATGGCTTCTGCAATGAAGCTCAGATGGAAAGATAAATACCAGGGAAAAGTACCTCCCAGAATCAGGCTGCCAAGCTGGTGTCCTCTAGATTTACTGACTTCACACAGAGCTGAGCCAGCCTGGGACTCAGAATAAGGTGCAGAAGTTGAGTTATGCCACGCCAGTGAGTCACTGAAGCCTAGAGGCATGCAGGTGCTGGTTCCCAGAGCTCAGAGCTAACTGTGATACTCCAGCTGGATCTAAATCCTCTCAGATAACCCTGGAGGCTCTGACTAGTGGAGACCACAGCCTCAAAGTGGGATTCTAGTGCAATCACAGCTTTGGCAGGACAAAAGAGGCCAACACTGAATTTTGAGGGAAAAAAATTAAATCACAGTTTTAAATATAAGGTGAATAGAGAAACCAGAAGATAAAACTAACCTTTTATAGTTTAAATAGTTCTCATAACAGATTATGACATAGATTGATGATAATGAATGACGTGAAATTGATGAAAAACAGAATGACTACTCCATGATTCAAGGTAAGTCACCTAACCCTTTCTAGGCCTCAGTTTCCCTGAAAATGAGAGTTTGGACTAGATGACCCCTAAGGTCCCTCCCAACTCTGTCTATGGTCCTATATTGAAGGATGAGAGATAAAGAGAATGAGCTATTGCCCACACCTATAACTGACCCTTCCTTACCTCTGTCTCTTAGAATTCTGAGTTTCCTCAGGGTGCAATAGCAAGGCTTTTCCCAATCCCTTCTGCTACCCAAGTGACCTTGTATATATTTTGCATATTCCTATACAGGGTGTCTCCCCCAATTAGAGTATAAGTTCCTTGCGGGCAGGAGCTGCTGCTGTTTTTTCATCTTCACATCCCAGTGGCTAGAATATAGTAAGCACCTAATGAATGGTGGCTGACGATTATGTATAGCAATGTGAAATAAATGAATCTGTGGCCATATATGTATGTGGGAGAGTATCAGGGAAAAGAGAGGGGGAAAGTATGAGTGTCTTATCCTAAGCCATTGCTTCCTTCCTTGAAAAGTCACTCAACCTCTCCCAGATTCTGCCCTCACCTGTAAAATAAGGAGAATAATAATAATATGAAGGTAATAATAATAAAATGAGAGTAATGATAGCACCTACCTACCTACCAGGGTGGTTTTGAGAATCCAATTTATATGTACATATCATATTATGTATGCACATGTGTATTCATAATATGGATGTAGCATATATGTGCATATATGCATACATGCATGCATAATATACGTATATTATATATCCAGATATGCAAACCTTAAAATACATCCATAAAACACAATGTTACATAATAATATATAAATGTTAACAATTGTTATTTATATTGAAATGTAAAATTTGCAAACTACTTAGAATCAATCCATCAGTAAACATTTATTAAGCACCTACTGTGTGCGAGGCACTAAGTGCTAAGGATACAAGAAGAGACAAAAGACAGTCTCTGCCCTCAATCTAACTGGGGAGACAACGTGCCAACAAATCTATGCAAAGCAGGCTAGTTACAAGATAAACAGGAAATAATTCAGGAAGGCACAAGACTTAAGAGGAGCTAGAAAAGGTTTCTTGTAGAAAGTAGGATTTTATTTAGGACTTAAAGGAAGCCAGGGAGGGCAGTAGTCGGAGCAGAAGGGAGAGAAGCATGCCAGGCATAGGGGACAGCCAGAGAGAATGCCCTGAGCCTCCAGAGAGACTAGCACAGAGGCCAGTGTCCCTGGATAAAAGAGTACCCGTCTGGGAGTCAGGTACAAGAAGACTGGAAAAGTAGGGGGGGGGCTACGATGTTGAATAGGATATGAACTTTCAAAAAAAAAGTAAATCAGGCACAGTGGCATTCACTGTTTCACACTAAATCCTCTTTTCTGTTCAATGATAAGTTCATACTGGTGGTTATTTGGTAACATCGTAATAATTTTTTAAAGTGGATGAGCTACTAATTATGCAAAAGAGCCCTAACTGCCTATGACAGAGTAAAGCTTTCTGGTGAACACAACAGGGGATGAAGATAGGGACTGAGCCTGCGATTTCACTGGCATGGATGAGGAAATTCCTTCTCCCAGTGGAGGGCACCTTCTCTCATCAATTTATAATCTTACCCAGTTGCCTGGAGCGTGATGTCCAACTCAAATAGCAATAAGGGCAGATAACCCTCTGTGAGGATCTCTGCCAGGTGGCATATTGACTTAGAAAACCACAAATGAGGCTCAGATTCTTATAATCTAGCCAATAGCTCACTAATATTCAAACTTCTTAAGAGTCTGCCCAATATGATGGACGTTCTAATAAACCTTGTCTTTGGCTGAAAGAAGGCTTGGGTCAAATTCTTTTGGACAGGACCCACGTGTTGTGATTTTGGGCTCCCAGCACCCCTAAGTCTCATCACTTTGGTGGCCCGTACAGGGAAACTGCCTAACCCTAAGTTTTTCTCCAGCCAAGACTGGAAGGTATGTAAGCCTCCCCCCTCTCCTTTCTTGCTCTGCAGTTGGGGTCCCTCTCCAAGCACCAAGGCTCGCAGGTGCTTTTCAGGCAGACAGTTACTAGGCTGTCTGGCACTTGGCCTGACACTCTCAGGCTCGTGGTCCACAGGTCAGCTCAAGGCCATGGACCTGGGTACACCTTCCGAAGCATAGAGGACAAGGATGGATGCCCTATCTGGAAGTGTATGCCCAATTCCGTCAATTCTCTCGGTGCTAAGGAATTGGGGAAAACTGAGGTACATTTTGGTTCCCTGAGGCTTACTTACTCCCTTCCTTCTACACCTCTGAATCCTCCTTCATGGAGGTTACATACAGGGAAAAGTTAGAACAGCTAAAAATATCTTGGCAGATTCTGAAGGTTTTGACTGATCACTAAGAAGTTTTGAAATTCCTCCTTACAACCTTGGTCACTCCTTTCTCCCACTCCCTCCCTTGAGTCAAGAGGGTATCTGTTAACCCCTCTCATAGGAGAAGAGAATTTCACCCTTTACCCCTCACCTTTGATTTTACCCTCCCCCACCAGGGAAAAGGAAGTAGGGGGGAGGGGCAACAGCTACAGCCTGGGCCCCACTGGCAATGGCCTTGGGCCCTAGGGCAACCTTTGCCTGGAAGCATCACCCAGGTTCAGCACATCCTGCTCAAGGTAAAGAAGCTAGCCTCTGAACTTGGGATATGACCTGCATTTGCTTCTGAAAAATGAGGAGCAGCAGGACAGAAAGGAGGGTCCTTGATCTGTGAATGCCTTGGTTCTCAGCTGTAGTAGGTAACAGTTACTATTGTATGAACAACTCTCAGGTCACAGTAATAACCAGAAATTCACATCTTGAAGAAAGAAGGGGCTTCAGGGTTCCAGAAATATAGAAAAGGACCGGGATAAGGCAGACTCAGAGATTTCCTCTGTGTGCAAAGTAAGCAGAGAAAAGGGCAGAGCTCTGAGATTGAAGAAAACATCTCAGAAGAAACAAGGAAACACGGCCTCTTACCTAGAGCTGACTGAAGACCTCCAGCAAGAACTCGTCTGCTCCATCTGCAGGGACTACTTCACAAACCCAACGACCATTGAGTGTGGCCACGGTTTTTGCCATAGTTGTCTCAGAAGCTGGCAGGAAGCCTCAACTTCTTTCTCCTGCCCAGAGTGCAGGGGTGTCTCTCAGCTAAGGGATTTCAAAGCCAATGTTCAATTGGGAAACAAGCAGCCATTGCCAAAAAACTAAGACCTCACTGCTTGCAGTAACCCTGAAGAACATGGCAAGTGTGAGGTACATCAGAAAGTGTACAAGCTGTTCTGTGAGGATGACCGCAGCCCAGTCTGTGTGTCCTGTTCTCGATTCCAGAAGCATGAGGTTCACAAGTTCTGTTACATAGATAAGGCTGCTGAGAACTTCAGGGAGAAACTCCAAGAAACTGTGACTAATTCATGGAGGAAAACTGAGAACATTGTTCAACAAACGGCCAATGAGAAGATTAAGTTTGCATTGATGGAGGAAGAAACAGAAATTCAAAAGAAGAATATTTTGTCTGAATTCCAGAAAATGAAACAATTCCTAAGTGAAGAGAAGGATGCATGTCTATCATATGTCCAAACATGGGGGATGGCCATTTTAGAAGACCTGAACAAGAGAATCAGTGGATTATCCCACCAGGATCAAGAGTTAAGGACAAGGACCACAGAATTAGAGGAGGAGTGTAAGAAACCAGATCTGGATTTGCTCCAGGATATGAAAGGAGTCTTACACAAGAATGCATTTGTGCTGCAAGAGAAAACAGAACGTTTCCATACATACATGACTAGCCTTCCCATCTCTGGAGTTATGGAATGGATTTTCAATTTTAAAGTGAACGTCACTCTGGATTGCAACACAGCTGATCCAGGTCTCCTCATATCTGAGGATGTGAAGAGTGTGAACTGTGGAGGTGTCCAGAAGGAAGCACCTGACAATAGCTGGAGATTAATGGATTTTGCACAAGTTCTTGGTATTTAGTCCTCTATTTCAGGGAGATATTACCGGGAGGTGGAGGTGCCAAAAACACTATCTGGTGTGTTGGCATCTATAAAAAATCAAAAGGGTCTCAAGACTTCTTTGTCCTTAGGACTGTACAGGTACACAATTCCTACCATCTTTATGCCACAGCCCAGCATAATCTTTATTCCCAAGTCCATATAAAATACTGCCAGGTCAGCGTGCCCAACTTAAAGGTGGGAATTTTCCTTGACTATGAACATGGAGAGATGTCATTTTATCATGTGAAAAATAGATATCTAATTTATACTTTCCCCATCACTTCATTCTCAGGACCCCTCATGCCCTTCTTCTGTCTTTCTACAAAAGTCTTGACAAATGATTGCTCTCTTACAATCTGCCCCTAATGGAAAGAAATCAAGAAATATACACTTATTGGCCAAATGGACTTCAGGCACTATATTCCCCAATTTCTGAGTACTCTGTTGTCTGAAAATAATTGTACCTACTTGCCCTGCTACAGATAATAACTTTTCCTATTTCATTTTTGTATGTGTTTTCTCTGGACCCAGTAGAATGTAAGCTATGTCATACGGGAATTGTTTCATTATGCTCTTTGTATATACCCAGTACCTAGGATGTTGCTGAGGGTTAATAAATGCTTGTTGAATTGGGGGAAAAAAAAAAAGAAAACCACAAATTAACATCATCTATGTTCTATTATATTTGCATTTATGTTGTTAAATATTTCCCAATTACATCTGAAAATGGTTCCTGCCCACTCAGCTGTGAGTTTGAAACCTCTGGCCAAAGTACAGAATGGCGAAGCATCTTACACATGGCCAGTATGTGTTAACAGCAAGACTTGAACCCAGGTCTTCCTGGCTCCTAATCCGCTTTCTATTATCACACAGCCTCTCAGGGTCGATAATTCTCCAAGATGGTTGCCTAGGACAGAGAGCTTCAGTCCCTCTGGACGCTCGGTCCCGGTTTTTACTCACCCTTCTTGGAGAGCAGCAGCTGCTTCCGATCCCACTGGTCCTCTTTGTCCAGGACGGCTTTGCGGAGCCGAATGCCCATGTGCTCCAACAATTTTTTACGCAGCACCAGTGTTTCTCGCTCTGACGACGACAGCGAGTGTAAAGGAGTGTGCGCTATCCGCCTGTCCTGCAGCACACAACAATGCATTACTCTACAATCATCAGCATCCCGAGATCAAAACCAACCAGAAACATAGCGTCCCTGAGCTGAATCTCCGCCTTCCCAAACCCAGACCTGGAGCGTAAGAGCCGCGCCTTTGCCGAACCACCTGGGCAGTGTTTATTCTCTTACCCCGGGTTTGCTGAAAGAAAAAGGACTGAAAGACGGCAAAGGGAGCCTAAGTGCACCACACCACCGAGTGGGCACCGCTCTTCCTCAAAGTCGGGCTGCCCCGGATTCAAGGCCATACCTGGAAGAACTTGAAGTATGCATAATCCACAGCAGTCCCCACGGCGGATCTTTCTCCTTGGACTAGTTTAATTGGAATCAGGATATCAGCCCCAAACTGAATGAGTCTGTCAATCTGCAAAGGGCAAAGTCTTCATCAAACTAAGCAAGGCCTCTGTGGGCAATAAGGAAGCCACTTTCCCTCTTTCTCTGCTGAGGCGGGGACTACAGGTGTGGAGCACTGCATGTGTCAGTCTTTTCCCATTTGGTGATTACTTTTGTGAACCGTTCCCCTCCATCCCCTATTTTGATTCTTTGTTCTAATGGATGGCTCCTAAAAGAGTATGAATAGGGGGAGGGATACTTTAGGAAATGTAGAGTATGTAAAAGTAAGAGATTATTGATGAAAATTTAACCAATGATGATGATAATGAAGCCACTCGGGACTCTTGAAATCAAATACAGGGTGGGCTGTCCATCGACAGAAAATGGGACCAGGACGAGTAACTTCACAGAGTTCACTTCTCTGGCTAATGTCCAGCCAAAGAATGGACAAGCTACTGGAAGCTGTGACATCTGGACAATTTATGAGTGCTTGTCCCTCGCAGGGGAGCCTAGCTCCAGAGGTGGAGTGGACCCATGGCCATCTTGTGCGGCCTCCTCACTTAATAATGAGAGCGAGCATCGCTTGGACACTGAGGCTTGCAAAGGCTTCACTCTTCACTCATTTCATGTTCTCTCATTTGACGCCTGCAGCAATCCTGCCCGCTGGGTACTGGTATTATCCTCATTCTATTGAAGGGGAACCCGAGGCTAAGGGAGATTAAGACATCCTTGCCCAGAGTCACACAGCTACTCAGTGACAGAGGGAGGATTTGAACTCGGGTCTCCCCAACCCCACTTCTCACATTCTATCCCCACCTGTAACTGGCTGCCTACTAACAGATAAGGAACTGAAGCCAAAGGAGGTTAAGAGCATCTCAAGGTCGCATAGGTAGGATTCGAACCTGGGTCCTCTGACTTCTGGGTCAACCCTTCTCAATTACCACCTACTAAGCACAGAGAAGCTGTGCCCTGCATTGGTTATGCCAAGGAAGTAATGGGTCCTGACAGTCCTGAGGTATCACCGTTATCAAGGTGGTGGTTCTCAGACAACGATCATTATTTCATACCAGCGGTCTCCCTTTTAATTACAGAGAACCTACTGTTCGCTGGAAAGGCTGTTATCTGCATATGCCCAAAGAAACGCTTAGGTACATTGCAGGAAAAATGGAAATATATAATGATTGAAATGCTTTGGGCATTTAAGCCCAGAGACGATGTAGCAGGCAAGCTTCTTTTCAGCCCCTCAGAAACAGTCACAGGCACATCACACAATAATGAGGCTGGGGGCTGGGCATGGCAGAGACACAGCTGGTCTAAGTCACCGAGTCCTGGGCCCAAGACCCACTCTGACGCACCCTGGCTCTATGACCCAGGGCTAGTCACTTAACCTCCAATGTTCCAGGCAACTCTCTAGACGATGTCACTTGCACATCAGGTACTCATTTACACTGGTAGGGGGATTTTCTTCCCTGGGCATTCCCAGCACGATGAAATCACAGGACCAGTCCAAAAGAAAAAGTGCCTAAACTAGAACGTGAGCTCCTTGAGAACACACGACCAGGGTTTATCATGGTGCCTCTAGCACTTAACACAGTGCCCAGCACATAGTAGGTGCTTTGTAAATGCTCACTGGCTTGGCTTATTTGTGCCTTTTTTTCTATGCGCCGAGCTTAATACAGAGTAGGTGCTTGAATTTTTATTGGTATCTCGTTTGCACTTCATACATTTCACAATATATCCCTCACTCCCAACTCCCTTCCAGAAAATAGCGCTGAGACCTTGGGGACACCCTTTATAATGGCAGATGATTCCAACTGGGTTAGTTCTTTCTGAACTGTTTTTCCCCTCTTTTTTATTCTTTGCTCTTTACTTTCTTTGCCTGAAGACTGAAGGTTCCCCCACCCCTGCTATAAGGGATGGTTTTCTGAGAGTGGGGTGAGGAAATAAAAGGAGCTGGTTGTCTTCTGCCATCTCTTCTTCAGATCGAGCCTGGACATTACGATTTCCCAGTGTCCCTTTTTTTTTTTGTCATGTTGGTGGTTGTTTCATGCCGTTTCATGCCTCAGTTCTTTGTGTGTACAAGTTTGCTCTTCTGCCTCCAAGCTCGTACCCTGCTCCCAGTCGCTCAGAGAGTGTCACATTTGATATGATTTTTGATGAAAGTCTTCTTTACATTTTTTTAAGAGCATAAAAATGACAGGAAAGACAAACAAATTCTTCTCCTTTCACAATTTCATCATGGAAAAAATAAGGAGCTGACACAGATCCCAACATGGAACCCAGAACCAACAAAAATGAAGAATCACTTTAATTGTCACAAGAAATCGCTACACAACGAACATGAGTTTTCACCCTCCATAAAACAGGCCCCGGCAAAGGCCCGGCCACACACTGAACTCACCAAAGCGATTTTGCCATCCACGGATCTCTTTTGCTCAAATGCGAGGTTGGCCACAGCGCAGAGAGCGCTGCCCACCCCCTCAGTTAAGGCTAGATTTGGGTCTGCTCCCCAGAGGAGAAGTTCATTCACCGCCTGTAAAAGACACGCGTATCGAACATACATTGAGAGAACTCAGTCAAGCTAAACAAACGACTTTAGTGGCTCTAAAAAAACAACAAAAATGTCATTACTGTTGTTCAGCCATTTTTCAGTCACGTCTGACTCTCTGATCCCACTGGGAGTTTTCTTGGCGGAGACAGTGGAGTGGTTTGCCTTCCTTCTCCAGCTCACTTGACAGATGAGGAAACTGAGGTAAACAGAGGGAAGTGACCTGCCCAGGGTCAACGGCTAGTAAGTGTCTGATGCTGGATTTGAACTCCGGACTCCAGGTCCCCGGCTCTACCCACTGCAGCGCCACCTCGCTGCCCCTTTTACCTTCCAGCTAAAACTGCGTATCGCACTGAAGATCTAAAAATGTAATCTGACACATTTTAGACTTGTGTCCAAGAACAGGCTGAACCATCCCCCAGCTGATCAGCATCCACTTTGTTTCCAGGTCTTTGCTGCTACAAAAAGAGCTGTTCTAAAGATGCTGCCGTATAGGGAGCCTTCCTTCTGGCAATGACCACATTGGAGTCAGCAGACAGATGTCTGCTAGGGTCAAAGGATACGGTTATTTCAGTCCCTTTTTAGCCTAATTCCCAGCTGTTTGGTCCCGTTCACAACTCCACCAACAGGGTATTAGTGTGCCCATCTTTCCATAGCCCCACCAGCACTGACCGTTCCCATCTTTTGTCGCTTTTTGTCACAAATGTACCTAAATAAACATTGTATCAACTTCAGACGCATCACATCAAGATACTATTTTAGCGTGGATTCAGTTTAGTTAAGGGAGATCACACTGTCTGCTGGGAAGAGTGCTTGATTTGGAAGCAGGGACTTGGGTTTGAATCCTAGCTACCAGAGCAGCCACTTCATTTCTCTGGGCCTCAGTTTCTTCATCTGTAAAATGATGGGGGATGGGAGGGGATACAGGTGCCCTCTAAGATTCCTCCCAGCTCTAAATCTATGGTATGATGTGGATTTTTGTTCTATTTTAACACTGCATACCACAGTCAACCATCTACTATTTAATAGTAAGCATCCACTAAACTTCCCTATACCGGAACTTGGGCCCATTTTCTCTGACAATCTTCTGTCGTTATTGCTGTTGTGCAGTCATTTCAGTCATATCTCACTCCCCGTGACCCCACTGGGAGTTTTCTTGGCAGAGATACCGGAGTGGTTTGCTGTGTCTTCCTCCAGCCCATTTTACAAGTGAGGAAACTGAAGCAAACAAGGTGAAGTGACTTATCCAGGGTCACACAGCTAGTAAGTGTCTGAAAAGCCAGATTTGAACTCAGGAAGAGGAGTCTTCCTGACTCCAAGCCTAGCATTCTATCCAGCCAGCTAGCTGCCCATTCATTTATTCCCCTCCAACCCCCCAGTCTTCCCATACAGTATGAAGTTTCCCAAAATCTTTACTCCTGAGAACCACTGTTTGTCCGTTTCTCCTACAAGGACTCTTCCAGTATCTGGCATCCCCTAGTCCCCCTCCCTTAGCTTCCTTATCACTCGAAAGGCCAAGAAAACAGAATGAATTACTCATTTGGACTTCATTCTAAGCAATAAAGTACAGATTGGCTAAGGAGAAATGGGCGCAGTATCTCAGAACACATAATAGCCCCAGAAAAGAATGTTGAGCTCATTAAGAAAAGTGCCTTAGACTTTAGGAAAGCTGAGTCCAAAGGCTCAGAGAAAATGAAGTCAGTCAGCAAGCACTAATTAAACATTTCCTGTGTGCCAATCACTGTGCCAAGCACTGGGGCCACAAGGAAAAGCAAAAACAGCACCCGCCCTCGGGAGCATGAATTCTGATGGGTGGATGATAGGTACAAGATACTGGATAGGTGGAGTAAGCAGAAGGTGACAGAGGCGGGGAGGCCCTAACAGTAAGGGAGGATGGAGCTACATCCCGAAGGAAGCCAGGGAACTTCAGAGGCACCTCGGGTAAGAGGGTGACCCAGGCCCGAGAGACAGTCACTGGGAAGGAGCAGCGCTAAGAGGCAGCAGGCTGTGTCTGAGCGAGCCAAGGTCGCTGGAGCATCCAGGCTGTGCAGGGGAGTTAGACATAAGACGATTGGAAAGGTAGGAGAGGACCCGGCTGGGAAGGCTTCAAAGGTCAAACAAGGGAGAATTCTATGTGACCCTGGAGGTAACAGGGAGCCACGGAAATCACCTAACCTAGTCAGACCTACGATTTGGAAAGCCCACCTTGGCAGCTGACAGGAGGAGCCTGTTTCAGAGTGGGGAGAAATGTGAATCACAAAAATTATTCAGACAGAGAAGGGTAATGAGGACCTGAAAGAGAGTTTGGGGCTGCGTATGTGGAGAGAGAAGGGGACGTATACAAGGGGCAAAGGGAAGGGAATGAGCATTGAGAAAGCACTTACTTTGTGCGGGGTGTATCTCATTTGATGCTCCCAACAACTCTATGAAAGAAGGGCTATTACCATTCCCAGTGTTCAGTCGAGGAAACTGAGGCAAACAAGTTTAATGGCTTGCCCAGGGTCACACACCTGGTAAGTGTCTGAGGCCAAATTTGAACTCACATCTTCCTCACTACAGGTCCAGTATTCTAGACAATACCACCAGCTCTCTCCAGTGTCCAACAAAAGATGTTGTGAAGTTGATAATTCAAAATAAATTAATTAAAATTTTAAAAAAGAGATGTTGTGAAGATAAAGAGCAACAGGGAGGAAGGGAGGAAGGGAGGAAGGAGGGAGGAAGGGAGGAAGGGAGGAAGGGAGGAAGGAGGGAGGAAGGGAGAAAGGAAGGAAGGAAGGAAGCCCTTTCTTTTTTAATCTCTATAAGACTAGCTCACTGGGTAGAGGAAAGGGAAGGCTATATTCAGATATTAAGATTATATAAAAAACAAAAGCTCTCAGTAAAATAAGATTTTAAAAGAAGAAATTAATAGGCCTACCTAGCTACTATTATGTTAAAGACAATAACAGATCTTTTGTTATGGGTCTGATAAATAAATAAATTAAAACTAGCATTTATATGGTGCTTGAAGGTTTGCAAAGTTTTGGGTGTTTTTTTTAACATGTTATCTCATTAGAAAAAGAAATTGCTATGTTGGGAAAATCTGAAGCATATAGCAAACTTCTGGCCCCTGGAAAGTTAATGTGCATCCCCAGAAAGTGTCTGTGAGAAAGAAAAAAAAAAGATACTGTAAGAACACAGAATCAGTTCCAATCAGAGGAATGGCACCACTCCAGGAAGAAAGAGGGAGCGGCCACAGGCCAAATCAACTGCAGGGGGATAGGCTGGGATACCTGCGAGACTAGGCTGGCTCTGGTGTCAGAGAACCCAGCTTCCAATCCCGTTCCTGACACTACCTGCATGTCCTTGGGCAAGTCACTTCAGCTGTCTGGGCCTCAGTTTCCTCATCTCCAACACTGGGAGGACAGGCCTTGGTAGCCTCTGAGGTCCTTTCCAGCTTTAGATCTCAAACAGCAGACAGGGTCGGGCCCACCTTCCCAGGGATCCCCAGCCTGCACAACACATCCTGTCCCTCGTGGGAGACCATCCGACCCCAAAAGGCACCTGGATGTCTGGTTTTCCAACACCGTGGTTACACCTCCACCATAAAGTGGTCCAGCATTCTCCCCAGCACCAAACTTGGTAGAGAAGCCAGTATGCTTAAACAACAAACAAAGACCCAAAGAGAGGCTGAAGATGCTTACCAGATCATTCCCACTGGCGATGGACAGGGAGAGCGGAGAATGACCACTCCACAAGGAATTGGGATTCGCTTTATGAGTTAGCAGGAGACGTATGATGTCCCTTGCATACTGGAGGGAGGAAAAGGCAGAGTCAGACAAGAAGCTATTGCAGATTAAATGAAATCTATTTGCATTTATTTTTGCCATGTTAATTAAAACATAAATTCATTTCCCTCAAATTGCTGAGATGTGAGGAGTGGGTACTTGATGATAACCTTTGGACAAGCATGGCAAAGCGCTCAGCCTTCCCAGGAGAGAGGCAGGAGGGTGCGTGAGCAGCAAAAACCACAGCTTCAAGTTTGTCTGAAGAGGACACAAATGTGCTTGCATTTTGCAATATTATCATCCACCAAAAAAAAAAAGACACGAACAGACAAATGATGACAACAACAAAGGTGAAAAGCAGCCCAGGACCAAGAATTCTGAAAAGCTCTACACCTCAGATGAGTTGTCTAGACTCAGAATGGTTTTCCCCAAAAGCAAATGTAACCCATGAGGGCTGCCATTATGAAAGTATGAGAAATTAAAGTCACATGTTTAGTGAAGGGCTCCCTTGGAACAATGGAAGGATATTGTGCCTGACAGAGAAGGAAAAGGAAAAGAAAATATCAAAAATAACATTCTCAAACAGCTCTTAAACAACTGATCAAGAAATAAGACAATCTTATTTTTCCATTCAACCCTTTTATTTCCCTGAAATTCAGAGGACCATAGACTCATAGATTTAGAGGTATCCTAGAGGACCATCAATTCCAACTTCCCCTCATTTTACAGATGGAGAAACTGAGGCCCAGGAAGGTTAAGCAACTCACCCAGGGAATAAGTGTCTGGAGGCAGGATTTGAACTCTGGTCTATATGACTCCAGGGCAGCAAGGTGGTGCAGTGGATAGAGAGCCAGACCTTTAGTCAAGAAGATGGCTTCAGACACCTACTACCTGTGTGACCCTGGGCAAGTCACTTTACCCTGTCTGCCTCAGTTTCCTCATCTGTAAAATGAGCTGGAGAAGGCAATGGCAAACCGCTCCAGTATCTCTGCCAAGAAAACCCTAAATGGGGTCATGGAGAGTCAGACATGACTAAAACAACTCAAGAACAACTTTATGAATCCAAGCCCAATGCTCTGTCTACTATGCCATGCTGCCTCTCACGGAATCACAGAAGCTCAGAGTGGGAAGAGACCTCAAAGGTCAGCAACAAGATTCTTTGAAAAGGGATCATCCAGTTTGTACATGAAGACCTCAAGTGGCTGGTAACTTCCTCCCAGTGAAGCCCTTTCCACTTTGGGACAGCTCAGGTTAGGAAATTTTTCCTATAATTTTATATAAATTTCCTCATACAATTTTTCCTTTTCTATGCTAAAATCTGCAACTCTATAGCTCCCATCCATCCTAATTAAGACTTAATCAACTTAGAGTTTATAGATTCCACTCTTCCCTTTTTTTTTTCCAACTGGTCCAATTTTGCCTTGCTCATCACATATACTATTTCTCCCATTCTCAAATCTTTGGACATTTGCTGACAGTTGCCCGGCAATCCTATCTGCCAGTTGTTTTAATACGGAAGAATACAGTTCACCTAGGGGGCAGAGGGTGGCCTGAATTTATCAAGGACAGCTTGAGATCCTCTTACTAACTCTCCATTTGTCTAGAGTATCAATTCTCCATTAGCCATTGTGGCTCCATCCTTCCCAGGCTGGAGATCATTCTCTTTGGCTGAGAAATCAGAAGGATGATAAGGATTGAGTAGTTCTGCCTTCTTTCCATCGGAGGTTCCCATCAACCCATCAGCACTAAAAGGCAATTTGCATTCTCCTCTTTTCACCAGTGTGACTTTTAGAAACCACCTTCTGTCATCCTTATCCTCTCTCGTTAGCCTCAGCTCTCTCAGCTTCAGCAACCTCTTCACTGTTCAAAGTCCATGACCCATCCTCGGTTCTCTCTATGTACATTTGTCTTTTTCTTTCATCTAAGTTGGCCACTAAGTTCTCGGAGATCCATGTCAGTCCCTTCTGACAGCGCCTCCTCTTCTTGCTCATCGAAATTCCTTTTGTGTATTCAGAATTTCTTCTTTGAGATCCTCCCATCCCTCTTTGGAAGACCTTCCCATTAGAATTTTAGCCTTGGAATCCTACCTCTTCATTGAACCCTATAAACTCTGTTCTCCCCAAATCCAACATTCATGCCAGATCATGCATATCATGTGCCTCTCCTTCTCTTCTGCCGTGAAATGGTCACTTCCTCCCTAGATTCTCATCATTTTCCAACCCAGAAGCCCATCACCCCCACCCCCATCTGTAAGCATCAGATGAAGACCAGAATTTCCCCTTCCTGGTTCTTCCACTTTTTGAAGGATGAAATCAGGGCTGTGCTGCAGTCAAATTTTCAGTCTGAGCAGTTATACCTCAGATATCAGCCAATGCTACAAAATGGGGCTTGACTGGTTGGTTGATTGGCGTTGGTCGACCCCATCCAGGTCTCCAATGGTCCTACTTCCTCTCCTTCCCCTCTAACTGACACACTTTCTCCCTCCAACCTTCTAAGAGCCTGTGACTTTTCCATCTATCTGCTCTTCCTCACGGGATAGGCCAACTCCCATCTCCTCGCCTTTACAATTGCTACCCCATTCCTAGAATGCTCTGCCTCCTCCCTTCTGCTGACTACATAACTTGGCTTCCTTCAAGACTTCTAATCCTACCTGCTGTAGCCTTTCCTTGACTGCAAAACTCTGCTAGAAATTTCCCCTCTAAGATGACTTTCCACCAACTCTGTGTCTGTATTGTATGGCCTATTTACATGCTGTCACCCCAATTAGAATGTAAGTGCCTTAAGGACAGGGACCATCTGCCTTTTTTTGTGTCCTCAGCCCTTATCACAGTGCCTTGCACATAGAAGACGCTTAATAAATGCTTGTTCATTGATTAATTTATTGTTTTCACAATGAGAGCCCTCATCCTTTTTAGAGGTGTGATTTCCTTTCTCCAACTTAGAGTGGAGGGGTCTAAGATTCAATTCAACATTCAGTTAGTAAGCACCTCCTATATACAAGGCATTGTGCTAGGTGCTGAAGAGAGAAGAATAGAACTGAACTACATTGCTTGCCATCAGTCCCACAGAGTGAAAGGAGAGGGACTTGGGAATTTCTGTTCCATGCCACCCCTCTCTTGCTCATGGAACTCCCACCATGCCCAGCCATGAAGGAACGGCTCAGTCAGGCACGGCTTGTGTCTGAAAAGTTGCCGGCTATGCTGTGGGACAGACTGGCCTCTCACTCATCTCCTGCATGATTATGCTCCTTTAAACGCTTGGGGGTTTTCATTATACTGAATTCTGAATTCTGAGATTACCTAATTCAGTTACCTCTGAAGAATACGCTTTGATTTCCTTAATGTCTTCCCACTGTTTGTCACACTCTCTCTGCCTGGACACACTGGACTATGAACAGCCAACCTGCTCCTAAAATGCCATTTCATCGAAATGGGATAAAAAAATAAAATTCTACCGTACCCCCACCCCCACAGAAGAGAAGGATGAAACAGACTACACAAAGTACTGGCAAATGATCTCCCATTGTTTCTAACCCTCCCTACTTTTTCCATGGTAGATCTGGAGTCAGGAAGACCTGAGTTCAAATCCAGATTCAGACACTTACTAGCTGTGTGACCTTAGGCAAGTCCCTTTACCCATGTCTGCCTTGAGTATCCTCAACCATAAAACAGGGATAACAATACACCTACCTTCCCAGTACTTGTATCAAATGAGATATTTGTAAAGCACTTAACACAATGCCTGGCACATAGTAGAAGCTTAATAAATGTTTCCTTCCTTTTTTCCTCCTCCTTTCCCTTCTCCCTCCCTCCTTCCTTCTGGATCACTTCAAATAGGTCACAACAATATCCTTATGGGAGACAGCACGGTAGAATGGAAATCTTGAGTCAAGAGGACCCAGACCTGAGTCCCTACTCGGCCACTCCGTATCTCCACAACCTTCAACAAGTTACTTCCCCTTCTGGGCCTCAGTTTCCTCATCTGTAAAATGAGGGGACTGAACCAGATGACTTCTAGAGTCCTTTAGAGCTCCAGAGCTAGGATCGCTCCTTGGAATCAAGGGTGCCAGTTTTTTCATTAGGTAAGGGAGTTTTTCCTGTAAGTTCACTGAAGTATTCAGAGAAAAGTCCAAAGCTAGCAAACCATGGTTGGGGCAAGAAAGGGATGTGTTTGCTCCCAGGGGATTTTCGGCATGGCTTGGGAGTGGCTGCTAAGAGCCTTCCAACTCTAAGGTTCTCTAATTCCAAGTCAATTTATGGAGAAAAAGGAAATCTACGCCATGTGGCCACAGGGCTCACGAAGGCTGCCTTTTTACCTTGAAGTTATCCTCTCTCTCACACACAACGTGTAAAGGGGTTCTCCCGCCTTCTTCAGGAATCAACTTAGATGGGGTGTAATATGTCGTTGGTGGTCCAGGCTCATTATTGAGTTTCATGCTTGACATTAAAGTGTCAAACTGCATTTGAATGGAGAAATCAAATTAAGGTTGTGCCTATGGCTACACTCTGCACTCAATCAGTTCTTACCCAAAGCTTTCCTCAACACCCAGTCTCATCTACTCAGAGTCAATTCCTTTAACCCTGTTTATGCTCAGTAGTAACTAAATGCCTATGGAATGCTAACTGGAGGTCAAATGACTTAGGGATGCTGTTCCACCACCAAGTTTCACAGATCCCTCATGCTGCTTCCATAGCCTGTGTGTTTTACACCCTGGCTCCCACCTGTCTTTCCAGCTCTATGTCCAGTCAAGTTGACCTTAAAACTTGAACTCTGAGAAGACACTTGGCCATCACCACCCCCTCACTTTCCCCTCCCCAAACACACACCTTCCCCCACCCCACCAACTCCCTACACACACACACACACACACACACACACACACAGACTATGGCCTTGATATATAGCAGCCTTGTTTATAAAGGTCAAAGAACAGAAGCAAATCAATGAGTTATTTGAACTTCCAACAAATACACTAATTATCGATTTACCTAACAGGGAATGCAAGGCTACAGAGCATTATTAATGAGTAATAAATTGTGTTTTGATTTCATAAATAGCTGCGGGGAGGAGACTCAAGCTTGGCCTCCACAGAGCAACATGAAATCATAGGATCTAGCTCTGGAGCTGGAAGGGACCTCAGAGGCCATCTACTCTAACCTCCTCATTGTACAAAGAGGGAAACTGAGGCCCATGGAGATAGGATCATAGGATCACTTCATAAGCTCATAGCTCTTGGGAGCTGGAAGGGACCTCAGGGCCATCTACTCCAACCCCTCATTTTACAGAAAGGGAAACTGAGGCCCACGGAGATAGGATCATGGGATCACTTCAAAAGCTCATAGCTCTTGGGAGCTAGAAGGGACCTCAGAGATCATCTACTCCAACCTCCTCATTGTACAAAGAGGGAAACTGAGGCCCATGGAGATAGGATCATGGTATCACTTCATAAGCTCATAGCTCTTGGGAGCTGGAAGGGACCTTAGAGATCATCTACTCCAACCCCCTCATTTTACAGAGAGGGAAACTGAGGCCCACGGAGATAGGATCATGGGATCACTTCATAAGCTCCATAGCTCTCAGAAGCTGGAAGGGACCTCAGGGCCATCTACTCCAACCCCTCATTTTACAGGATGGGTGGGGGGACTGAGGCCCTAAGGAGAGGGTCTAAGTCCAACTCCAATTCTAGAGCTGGAAGGCACTTCAGATGCCCTCTTATTTCACATTTGAGGAAGCTGAAGCTCAGTGAAGTTATCCAAGGTCACCCAAATAGAAAGTGAACCCTGGTCGTCTGAGCCAAGAGCATCTTTCCCCTTTACCACATTGTATCTCTGGTGAAGGCCTGACATAAGCATGAAGGTTTTAAATGGGAAGTTAAAAGGAAGGAAAATGAATGAATTCACTCGTTGTTTATATGAAATACCAGTCCCATTTGTCCCCAGTCACTGCACACACAGGGAAATAAGATCTGCCCGCTAATTTAGGCGCTCAATACTACTGGATCAGGGAAGCTGGCAAGGGGAATCATCCAGACGGGCTTGCTACCACGGTGAAATTCACTAAATAGCATAATTGCTCAACTCTGGCTCATTTTGCTTGTCTAGACATCGGCCAATGGGGTTTTCTCACTAAGTACATTTAATTTTATAATCATTCCACTGCATCAGTGGTGTTTATGGTATAAGATACTTTGTTTAGAATTTTTGTATGGAAAAACTGATATTACTGTCTGAAAGATCCCAAGATAACAGTTGAAAATGGAGAATTTTAATCAATCCTACAACTCTTACAATCATAGCTCTAGAGCTAGAAGGAACCTCATCTAGTTGAACCCCCTCATTTTACAGATGAGGAAACTGAGGCCCAGAGAGGACAGGTGATCTGCCCATGGTCATAGAGGTGGCAGGCAGCAGAGATCAGAGGCAGGATATGAATCCAGTCCCTCTAACCGGTCAGCCCATAATCCTACTGTACCACAATGCCTAGTTATGTGATAGAGGACAATTCACTGGAACAATCTTTTTCACTGAGTAGACTGGCCTTTTTTTAAAAACATTGTTCATCACAATTTATAATCTGTCAAATCCTCAGGGAGCTGGAAACCAAAAGTGGAGTTCAAAAGCTTTTTAACTACGAGGTATGCTTAGGAAATAAGTAACGTAGAAAATTCACAATATACTCCAGAAATATCCACCCCAAATTTTATCAATGGCTAATAAAATTACTTATATAAATGTGATTTATTTTTCAAAATTGCTCAGCAGAGCCTTCCTTCTAAAGGTTAAAGAATATTTAAAGGTTCACTCTTAAAAGTTTGGCAGCTGGTGAGATCCATATGCAAAAGTATCCTGAGGTACTTTTAATGAATGAAATTAATCTTCCTGACTCCTGAATAAATGTTAAGACCATCCCCACAAAAATTCAACTTAAATATGAAGCATGTAGAATGCTAAGCTGGAGGATCTTTTTTTCACTTAACATTAAGGATAACTGATATCCATGATCTTAGTTAAGTAAGATTTCATGTGATCAGGTACCTTTGAATAGAATTAGGATCTGGAAGGGAACTTGAAAGCTCATTGATCAAGGCTTCCACCTTCAGACAGATTCTTTAAACCATATGAGGTGGTAGGAAAAACAACATTGGATTTGGAGCTGGGAGACCTAGGTTCACAGCGCCCACCACCACCACCACCAATAACCGGGACACTGGGGGAGTCACTTCATCCTGGTAGGACTCAGTCTCTTCATCTGTCAAATGAAGGGGTTGGATTAGATCTGCACGGTTTATTCCAATGTTAAACCTGTGAGTCTATAGACCCTTGTCAGCAAAGGGATTGTGAAGGGGGAAGGGGAGGGAATTGATGCTAAGTGTAGCTTTTCCCAGCTTGAAAGAGAGACTAAGCAGAAACTTTGGGAGGGGAAAAGAGTACTGAAAATTTGGAGCTTTGTGAGACTTCTCTCAGGGTCGGGGATGAGGACATGCCAGTACCAGTGGCTGGCTGATTGCGAGTGAAGAGGCTACTACCCTAAGAAACACATACCCATAAGTAGTGAGGGCCTTATCTGACCCACTGATCCACTGCAGGAGTAATCTGCCTGGACAGAATTTTGTGTTTCCATGACAGTTTTCACCACTGGGACCTGGTGAGTTTTTCCACTCTCTACTTCTCCCCTGCCTCACTACTGCCTGGTGAACCAACCTTGCTTGCCCTCAAGAGTTTCCTTCTCTCTTTAAATCTTTTTTATTTGCTGTCTATACTTTCTACATGGGTTTTGTCTTCAGATAAAGATAAGCTGATTGTCATTATATTCTTAGCAAATGTTTTCTATAAAGGAGCAGCCCTCACAAATGGGGAAGGACAAATGGGAATTCATAGACTAATAGTCTTGCTAAAACTCTCTGTCTCTGGTCTCTCTGTCTCTCTTACACACACACACACACACACACACACACACACACACACATACACGCGCGTGCGCAGAGGAAAAGTGACATAATCAGATAAACAACAGCAAGGCAAGGGAATTTCCTGACTACTCCCTCAGGTAGAAACATGTTCATATTTGGGGCAATGAAGCAAGTCCACAGTTAGATGAGATGCTTAGAGACATAGATTCCACAATCCTTCTTTCCCCCCACACAACCCCACATCTACAACTGTTCTCAGCAAGTGGGGTGATCAATAGGATACAATGAAATGGAGATGAAGGAATATACTCCAAATCCCTGATCACCAAGTCTGTAGATTCTAACTGGTTCTTCCTCTACCACTGTCTTGGTTCACAGTCTCTTTGCAATTTCCTTTTCTAAGCACAGGTCAGAGACTAGCAATCCTGAAAGCGGACACTTCAAGCCTTGGAATTATTCCCTGAATTTGAGAGTCAGGTACTGGCATCCCAAAGGAAGAAATTTCTTTAATGGTGACCTTCTCAAAGAAAGAAGAGTACACCAAAAGTCTTGATCTGATGCTAAAAGAATAAGCCATGCTATGAGGGACCAGGAGTTCTGGGCTTTGCCAACCCTTCATGATATTGCTATGGGGGGAGAGTGAGAGAGAAAGAGAGAGACATTTCAGTATATAAATATATTAAACTCAAAAGGGTAATGGGGGAAAGGGGACAAGCAAGGAAGAGAGAGATGTCTGAGAGGGAAGGTAGGATAGGCATAAGAATAATCATAAGCAAAACAAAATCAAATGTTGGAGAGAGAAATATGAAGGAAAGATTAAGAGGAAAGGAAAAAGGAGTGAAAACCTGGGATTGGGGTGGAACAAGAAGAAGAGAAGATCTGCAACAGAGAAGAAATAGTCATTTCATTTATAGATCACAAGTAACAGGCAAATTGCTCCCTTTTATCACCTTATTTGTAAAAAGGAGTCAGTGGAAATAGAAAGAGGAAAATGTATAGGATAAAGGGAAATACATATTTAATAATCATAACCCTGAATGTAAATGGGATAAACTCACCCATAAAATGGAAGAAGATTGCAGAATGGATTAGAAAACAAAATCCGTATCGGTTAAAAGAAACACATATGAATTACAATGATTTGCATATTGTTAAAAGAGGAGCTGAAGCAAAACCTATTTTGCTTCAGACAAACACAAAAAAGGAGGAGTAACATTCATTATTTCAGATAAACCTTTGGTAAGTAAAAACATATCAAAAAGAGATAAGCAAGGAAATTACATTATACTTAAAGGCAACACAGATGATGACTCAATAATGCTTTGGTTGAGGTCCAAGACAAATATGAATGGGGAATGTTCTGCAATGTTACAAAGTGTCTTTATCTTCAAGAAGCCTAATGAATGCAATTGGGCGAATGAATTGTTTGTGTTTCCTGTATTTATTCACATGTATTCCTGTGAGTCTTTTGCATTTTATGTATTTTCTTTGATAACTGAAATAAATGCCTCTGAGGGAATTTGGGGAGTCTTTTACCTACTGTGGGAAAACCCCAAACATGCATCATACCTAAGTTTTGTTTTCAATATTTCTCTTGAGTTTTACCCCAGCATAATGGAATAATGAGCCAGATAAGGAAACTGAAATCTCCGGGATCAGGCCTCCAGAACCTGGCCCATGTGAACCCAGAGCTTAGAGAGTCAGAGGACTGGGGTTCAAATCCCGCCTCTGACATTTGCTACCTGTGGGATGCTTGGCAAGCCACTTAAATCATACTGGCCTCAGTTATCTCCTCAGCAAAAATAAGGAGGTGGGATTAAATGATCTCTGAGCTTCCCTCCATTTCTCAATTAATGATCCTAGGAGCTCCTAAGAAGAAATCTGCTGGCCTGACTCTCAATAGCTCTTTCCAGACTAGATCTGCTGTGCCCCCACAGGAGGTAGCTGGTTACTAAGCTGCTGGCACACTCCACAACAGAATCCCTACTATTTTTGACAGCCCTGCTGGTTGGTGGTTTCATCATGAAGGGCACTATAATAAGCCTTCTTGACTTAATGCCCAACTACTGTTAGCAGAAGGTAGGGTGGTTGTTCCCTTTCATATAGGGATAGTGGATGAGAATTTCTCTGACATAATGAACCAGTGCAAGTCAGCCCCCTCTCTGCAACTTACAGATTTAAAGAGGTCGAGTGATTTGCCCGGGCTCACAGAGCCAGAATGAACACGAACCCAGATCTTCTGAGCACCAAGGCTGGTTCTCCAGCCACTTGGCCACCATCCCTCTCTGTTAGCAAAAGGCAAGATGACAAAAAACTTCCCAGGGCAAGCTCGGAGCTGCACAAAGTCCAAGAATAGTATTGATTGGCCAACACTCCCAGGAAGATCCCCAGCTTAGCCAGACAAATTCTCACGTGCCCTCATGAAAATGCCCACTGACCCTGCAGAGACTCTCTAGCCACCAGTATTTCTTGGGGCAGGCCGGCCACCTTGTCCCAAAGTGCAGTGCTTTCCCCCATGCCTACAGTTTACCCAGCTGTCCGTTTCTCAGCAGAGGGGGATTTATTGAAAGCAAAACAAGGGATGTTGGCCCTTCCGGCCCATTCTCTGGGCAAAGTCTGGTAAGGGTAAGATCCGTGGCACCAGAGCTATGGCAAACCCCTCACTACGAAGGGAATCAGGAAAGGTAATAAGGAAGTCACAGAACACACAGAGATGAGGACTGAGGTATCAACACCTAGAACCAGGCAAATGGATCAAGGTTCTGGACAGAGCCCAAGTGGGGAGGGAGGTGCTGCAGGAGGCAAGAGAACGTCAAATGTTAAATGTACAGATTCCTACATGAGGGTCTGATCAGAGACAAGGCGTTGGTTTCCAACTCACAGCTGGGTGAACCTGAGTTCAAATCCCAAGTCTGCCACTTACTGCCCACGGGGCCTTAGACAAGTCAGTTCACCTCTCTACGCCTCATCTGTAGGTGAGGAAGCTGGATTAGATGACCAGTTCTTAGTTCTATGAGCTAAGGCAGCCAAGGTTAGAGGCAAGATTTGAACTCAGGTCCTGTGGTTCCAGAGCAAGGAGTCTTTCCACCATACCCCACGTGATCTGAGGGAGACTCCTAGGTTTGTTTTTCAGGTTTGTGAGTGGGGCAGCATATTTGAAATAGTGACCGCCCGTGTGATCTTGGCAAGTCATTTATCTTTCCTGGGCTTCCTTTTCCTCGTCTGAAAAATCAGCAAAAAGTCGACTAAATGGTTTCCAGACCCCAATCTATGTTCTTAGGATCTTTGACAAGCCACTTCAATTCTTGGGCCTCAGTGTCCTTCTCTGTAAAACAGGGGTGGGAAGGGGGTGGACTTGTTGGCCTCTCAGGTCCCTTCCAGGTCTACATCAGTTATTCTGTGACTCCATGAAACCTCCTTGGGCCTCAGTTTCCTCATCTGTAAAATGGGCAGCCCAGGGGACTAGATGTCCTCTAAGGTCCCTTCCAGTATGACATTTTTGGTTTTCATCTTCTTATCCCCAACACAATACCTGGCCCCCCACCTTAAGCACTTACCAAATGCTGGCCAACCGAATGCCTAATTCTTTCCCTCTCCCATATGGTCAAAGAAAAATACCTTGTGTAACTTGTATCTCTCGCCCTGATCTTCAGCTCTCACATCTGGGTCAGTGATAGCATGCAGCAGTAACTCTGTGATTTTGACGCCGGCCTCCTCAGGCAGGGATACTGCGATGTGAAGAGGAGTGAGCCCTCTCATCTGCAGGAACATAAAGAAAAACAAAACGCCCAGCCACATGTGTCAAAGAGAAGGGGCGACAGGCGCCAGAGGCTGGGGGACACGGCTCACTTCACAGAAACGCAGCAGTTCTCCCACTTACAACAACGAATGTTAATATGGGCTCAAGGGACGTCGCTAGGAGCAGAGACAATGGCCGGTTAAAGCCTCTTCTGTGAGAGATGCCGCACACTCTGTCCAACAGAGCTGGGAATCATGGAGCAAGAACTCCCTCACTCCCACGAGAGCTAAGATATAGTGAGGTGGGGAGTGTGGTAGCCGGAACTGCCTGTAACCAATGAAGGCAAGGATACTGATCTACAAGTTAGGGATGGATCTGCTAATCAACAGAACATCTGCATCTACAATAGCCTCGACATTAATTTCAATGCAGGTGAGGCAGCTTTGACTTGGGTAAGTCAATTCACCCCCTGGGGCCTCACCTTCCTCATTTACAAAATGGGGTAGAAAGTTGAACTAGATGGGTCTTTGAGGTCCCCTCTAGCTTTACATCGATAATCCTAAGTTACTTAACATGTCTGTGTCTCAGTTTCCTCCTCTGTAAAACGGAAGGGTTGAACTAGCCGGCTTGTCGTTCAGTTGTTTCATTCTGACTCTTTGTGACCCCATTTGGGGTCTTTTTGGCAGAGATACTGGAGTGGCTTGCCATTTTCTTCTCCAGGTCATTTTACAGATGAGGAAAGTGAGGCAAGCAGGGTGAAGTGACTTGCCCAGGGTCACACAACTATCAAGTGTCTGAGGCTGGATTTGAACTCACTAAGATGAGTCTTCCTGACTCCAGGCCCATGGCTCTGTCCACTGCACCACCTTTTTATCCTATAATACTACTTTGACAAATCATTTAACCTTTCTGAATTTTATTTCCCTCATCTATAAAACAAAAGGTTCGAGCTAGTTTGTTTCTGGAGCTTTTCCTGTCTCCAGAGCTATGAGTCTAAGATCTTATGGATTTAAATCAACTTCAAATTATTCCTTAAAGACAAAAACATCCTTCTCTTCCCCCTGCCAACCCCCTCATTCAGAGCCTTCTCACTCCGCAAGGAGACAACTGTCACAGCCTCCTGACTCATCTCCTCGCCTTCAGCCTCTCTCCCTAAACAACCAGCCCTACAAAGCATTACTCTTGGCTCATAACTCCCCTATTCAGAATCCTGCAAGATCACTTTGGCACACCCATTGCCTCCTGAACAAAATTCCAATCTCTTTCACCTGACATTCAACGCCCTCTTCACGGGGGCCTCCAACCTACAGAACTCTCATTGTTCATCTGAGTAGCAGAGGAATACATTACAGCCACGCAGGGCTGGCCCTGGAACTGGAAAACTCTGGGTTCAAATCCAACCTCAGCCACCTCCTTGTTGTGGGCCCCAGAGCAAGTCACTTAACCATTATGGTTCTGTTTTCTCATCTAAAATGAGATGTCCCTTTCAGTGTAAATCCAGGACCCTATGATTTACATAAACCCTGTTATCAAGAATGCTCTCAGGTAATTGGAACAGAATGATTCCAAATCACAACAACCAAGCGTGGCCTTGATAAAGCACCTTCCACCACTTCTTTGCAAAGGTGACGGTCCACGGGTGTGGAACACTGCATATAATGGCAGATTTTTTTTACTTGTTAATCTCACTGTCCTCTCTTCCCCTCCTCCCCATCTCATATCACTCAGACGCCTTTCACCAACACCTCCTCCTTCATCTCTGTCTGTCGTGAGAAGATAGCCCTTCTCCTCGCAGCGACCAGCCCAGACACATACAAGTTCCATCACGCCTTCTCCATCAGATTGCCCCCATTACATCCCCACTTGCCCTCTAATCTGGGATCTCTCCCCAGCTACTGGCTCCTTCCCTGATATACTTACAAATACACCCAGGTCTCCCCCATCCTTATAAAGCACTCACTGGGTCCTGCTATGCTCACCCACTACCACCTCTCTCTCCTCTCTTCCTTTGCTAATAAACACCTTGAGAAAGTCATCTACAATCGGTGTCTCCACCTCCTCTCCTCTAACTACCTTCCAAGCCCTTTGCAGTCTGAATTCCAGCCTCGTTACGCAACAGAAACTGTCCTCTCCAAAGTCAGCCATGATCTCTTCACTGCTGACTCTGATGGTTGTTTCTCAGCCCTCGTCTTTCTTGGCCTCTCTGTGGCACCCGCCACTGTTCATCTCTTCTCCTGGGATATTCCTTTCTCTAGAGATGCTGCTATCTCTGTTTTGGTTTTGTCGTTGTTTTCGCTAGGCAATGGGGGGTAAGTGACTTGCCCAGGGTCACCCAGCCAGTGCATGTTATGTGTCTGAGACCAGATTTGAACTCGGGCCCTCCTGACTCCAGGCCCGGTGCTCTGCCCACTGCGCCACATCGCTGCCCCGATGCTGCCAGCTCTTGTTTCTCCTCATGCCTGTCTGACCTCCCCTTGCTCGGAATCCTTTGCTGGATCTTCTTCTGGGTCAGTCGGTCAGTCAACGTGTATCTGTTCAACACTCACTATGTGTCGGGCACTGTGCTAAGTGTCGGGGATCCGACGAACGGCGAACATGCAAATAACTGTGTACGTGCAAGATATATAAAGGAGAGACGCAAGGTGACCTCAGGGGAAAGCCCTATAGGTGCAAGGACTGGGGAAGAGGAGCTGGGAAAGATTCTTGCAGAAGATGGTATTCGTGGAGTCTTGAAGGGAGCCACAAGATGGCGGTGTGGAGGGAGATTATTCCAGGCATGAGGGACCGACATAGAAAATGCACAGCCTGGGAGACAGAGCGTCATGGGGGAGGAGCAGCCCGGAAGCCAGTGATTCTGGATCATAGAGTGTGGAGAACGGCAATAAGGTCTGAGGAGACCGGAAAGGGAGGAAGGGTCCAGGTGGCAAAAGGGTTTGAAAGCCAAAGAGGATTTTGTAATTGATCCTGGCAACAAACAGAGAGCCAATGGAGTTTATTAAGAAGGGCGAGATCACTCTGGCAGCTGAGTGGAAGATGGGCTGGAATGGCGAGAAGACCAACCAGAAGGCTGCGCTATAGTCCAGACGTGGCATACCAGGGGGATGGCTATGTGACTGGAAAGAGAGGAGAGGATGTACACAAAGGGTGTAATGGCAGACACAATATGATTCGGCAACAAACTGGATCTGTGGGGCGAGCGCAAATCAAGAGTCAAGGATGATTAATGTTGCAAGCCTGGATAACGGGGAGGTTGGCGTCTGCCCTCAATGGTGAGATGGACGTTTAGAAGATCGGATGGCTTTGGGGAAAGCGAGTTCTGTTATGGGCATGACGAGTTTGAGATGTCTACGAGACACGCCCAATAGGGAGCTGATGATGTGAGAGGTCAGAAGAGAGGTTAGTGAGATAAATATGAGAATTACTCAATGGTGAGATGGACATTTAGAAGATCGGATGGCTTTGGGGAAAGCGAGTTCTGTTATGGGCATGACGAGTTTGAGATGTCTACGAGACACGCCCAATAGGGAGCTGATGATGTGAGAGGTCAGAAGAGAGGTTAGTGAGATAAATATGAGAATTACTCAATGGTGAGATGGACGTTTAGAAGATCGGATGGCTTTGGGGAAAGTGAGTTCTGTTATGGGCATGACGAGTTTGAGATGTCTACGAGACACGCCCAATAGGGAGCTGATGACGTGAGAGGTCAGAAGAGAGGTTAGAGAGATAAATATGAGAATTACTCAATGGTGAGATGGACGTTTAGAAGATCGGATGGCTTTGGGGAAAGCGAGTTCTGTTATGGGCATGACGAGTTTGAGATGTCTACGAGACACGCCCAATAGGGAGCTGATGACGTGAGAGGTCAGAAGAGAGGTTAGAGAGATAAATATGAGAATTACTCAATGGTGAGATGGACGTTTAGAAGATCGGATGGCTTTGGGGAAAGCGAGTTCTGTTATGGGCATGACGAGTTTGAGATGTCTACGAGACACGCCCAATAGGGAGCTGATGATGTGAGAGGTCAGAAAAGAGGTTAGAGAGATAAATATGAGAATTACCTACATCGAGATGATAATCAGACTCGAAGGAGCTGATAAAAAAAGTGACAGAGAGAGAAGAGAAGAGGGCCCAGCACAGAGCGCTAGGGGTCAACCAAAGGAGACCAAGCAGGGGCGGGTCAGACAAATGGAAAGAGAACCAAGAGAGAGCAGCTTCAATAAAACCCAGACAGAAAAGAGTATCCCAAGAGAGTTTTCAAAGGCTTCAGAGGGTCAAGAAGAATGAGAATTAAGAAAAGGACATTAGATTTAGTGATTAAGATTTGGTGAGGCAGCTAGGTGGTGCAGTGGATAGAGCACCAGTCCTGGAGTCAGGAAGACCTGAGTTCAAATCTGGCCTCAGAGGGAGGGAGGAAGGGAAGTAGGGAGAGAGAGAGAGAGACAGAGAGAGAGAGAGAGAGAGAGAGAGAGAGCTCTCATTGGTAACTTTGAAGAGACTAGTTTTAGGTGAATGATGAGCTTGGAAGCCAGAATAGAGAGGGTTTATACAAGAGTATGAGCAAAAGAAATGGAGGCAATGATTACAGACAGCTTTCTTAAGGAGTTTAGCCAGAGAAGGAAGGGCAGGTACAGGACAACCACTAGATTAGGTGAGGCCTTGTTAAAGATGGGAAGGCATGGGCATGTTTGTGGGAAGCTGCCAGTAGACAGGGAGAGATTAAAGATTAGAGAGTAAGAATGGTAGAGGGGACAATCTGCCAGAGAAGATGGGATGGAACGGGATCACTTGTGCCTGCAGAAGGAGTTTGCCTTGGCAAGGGGAAGGGCCACCTCTTCATGAGAGAGGGGTGAAGAACTAACTAACATACAGGCAAAAACCGAAGGCCGAACACTGTACATCAAACTGGGTCAATACCTTTGATGGGAAGCGGACATCAGTCCTTGCGCCATGCTCCAGGAGGAGCTGAACTCCAGCCACATCTGCAGCTCTAACGGGAAAGAAAAGAACATGCATAGGCACTTGGCAATAGTTGGGGTCTGCCCCTCGCTGCAGCAGTAACTGGATCGTCGACCATCTGAATTTGTGTCTGAAATCAACGTGATAAAAGTCACAGTTAGTCACAATGGCTAAGGGCAAACTGCAAAATTATCTTCCTAAACAATTATCCCTCAAAAAAGGAAAATAACATGGGGGGCTCCCAAACTCATGACCTGCAAGGACACTGAATTCTACCACCACCACCATCCCTCTACCATCCGCTGCTATGAGCCTCACCTGGTCCCATCCCTCCCAACCCACAAAAAAAAAAAAACCACTTCCCTTTTCTGCTTCCCTCAAAAACTGAAGGAATGCTTTGCTTTACTTCTTCTGCCATCAGCCAAATCACAGGAAATGTGATTCCCACCCCTAATACAAGGAGACAAAGACTGGATTTGTGATTTAATTGGTATAAGAAACTCCTGCATGAGGAAATTCCCTCTACTAATGCATGTCAGCACCATCTCTGAAACTTCTACTCTGAGACAATTGCCTAAAGCACTAAGAGATTAAGTGACTTGTCAACAGAAAACAAAAAAAACAAAAGTAGTAATTTAATTTTAAAAATGCAATTCAAAAAACAAGAAGTTGACAGGGTGGGAAAGGTACCAAATGAAAATCAAATTGGATGAAGATCATATTAAAGGAAGCCTCTAATGCAGTTTAAACACACACACACACAGGAAAAGGAACAATTAGGGAAACTGCAAAATTATATCCAAGGACCAAAGATCTCAATGAATTACACAGGGCAAAATAAATGAAGTCAAGCAAAAATCAATCCAGAAGGATAAGCCCAGGAAGTAACAGAACTGAAACGTCAACTAATGAATATACAGAACAAAATAATGTATTTGAAAACAAAGCAAGAAGTACAAATGTTACATTAATTGGGATCCCAGGGGACAGAGGAAAAGAAAAAAAATTAGGCACTGCATCAGATGACTTCATCAGAGAAAATTTTCAGTCAGGCAACACTGTGCCAGTAAAGTAAATGTACAAGAGACCAGAAAGAAGTCCTAACCATATTTCACCTAGGTCCATATAGTCATAAAACCACGGAATCATGACAAAGAAAAATTCTCCAAGCACACTGAAAATTCAAAAAGAAGTCACATTTAAAGAAATTCCAATTAGAGTACCATGGGATTTTTTCAAAAGCAAAGAAAAAAATATAAAATATTGATAAAAATATGTAAGTCTTAAATTTAAAAAAAAGGTCTGTATCCCAAAATGACATAGCTTCCAAACATGAACACATTATTTGTAAAGCAAATAATTTGTTTCTAAGACAAATAATACCAGAAAAAAAATAAACAAAAATTCCCAACTAGAGAGATAACTATGAGCCATATAGGAGAGGAAATCTAAAGCTGACCGAATAATTAACAAAAGTAATAAGGTATGTTAAGTCTGTATCTACTTAGATTGAAATTTAACATGAAGATATATGAGAAAATAATCTTTTTTTATTTGTAATAACATCAATCAGATGAGAGTTTGAGACAAAAATATCTATCAGTTATTAACACAAAAGGATAAACAATACTAAAAAAAATCCATATTAACATTTTAAAAGGCCTTTACACAGGCAAGAAACAATAAAAATTTTTAAAAGAGGAAGGAAGAAAGTAACCAATAATCCCCCCAAAAAAGCTTAACCTATAAGTAGAAGTTAATCAGATCTCAGAAAAATATAATAGAAATATACTGTTTTATTTACTACCTTTAACAGTTGAAATATATATATATGAAAGATTATGACAGTGTTCTTACAAAAACAAATGTATTACACATAACAATAAAATTAAACGGTATGAATTATCCTATTAAAAGAAAAACATTAGAGAATGGATTAATCAATTAAGTCTTTATTGATTTGCTACCTACAAGGCACTGTGGTGGGAATGGGGATATAAAGACAAATGAAACTGCACTTTCTCAACAGGCTTACATTCTATAGAAAGGTACAATATACATGTATAAATAATACATTTATAAATTTTGTACAAATGTTTAAAATAAATACAAGGTAATTTGAAGGGGAAACACTAACAGCTGGAGGGATCAGGAAAGGCTTCATGTAGGGAATGGTTTTTGAGCTGAGCATTGATGGAAAGTAGATATTCTCAGTAGAGGGAGTTCATTCCAGCTATGGGAAATAGCCTGTACAAAGGTACAGGAGATGGGAATATTTTGTGTGGAGAGCAAGAAATAAAACCCTGGAACATAAATGTAGTAACAGAATGTTACTATGCTGCAAAAAATGATGGACATACCAAATATAGAAAAGTTTGAGAAGAAGGCACAATCAGGAAAACAATATATAACCAGGACTACAACATATAAATGGAAATAACAGCAAAACAATAAAAAAAAAAGAATGCTGTAAAGTTATAATGACCAACAGTGGTCCCAAAGAAAAGATAGGAGAAGACATCTCTCCTTACTTTTTTGGCAAGGGGGAGAACTATGGCTGTGGAATGCTGTATGAAATGTCAGTCACTTATGTTAGTTTTGCTAAATAATTTGTTTTTTCTTTTTTATTCCTTGTTTTCAGGGATGACTCTCTGAGAGTGGGAAGAGGAAAGATACATAGAGAAATGTAGGTGACATAAAATCCAAAATATCAATAAAAATTAATTTAAAAAAAGAAAATAGACAAGTGATTTTTTAAAATTTGCTAGTAGATTTCTATTTCTAACTAGCTATTTCTTGTAATAAAGAATCCGAATTTTTTTTAAAGTCTTATCCCACTATTATCAGGGAAAATTAAAAAAAAAAAACTGAAGTTGACAGAGAAGTGCCTGGTCCTAGATGCCCATTATAACAGAGCATAAAATTGGAACTAGTATCTCTTTATTTCATTTCCAAAGCATCAGAAAACACTCTCATTAAGAGAGAAATTCATTCTCCTTCAGATTTAGAGTTGATCAGAGTATTCTTTGGTCTGATTCTGTTTACTTCTTTTTCGTTACTTCAGTAGCCTAAAACTTTTGCTTATCTAAAGAAAGCAGCTATACTTGCACTTCCAGACTTTAAGACCTCTCACAAAGCAGTTGTTTTATTAGTATGTCCAGGCCAGCTGTTAAATTTGTGACTTACCTTAGTGATAATTTCATCTTCAAATGATGGAAGAAGGGACAAGGGAAACTTTTAATCTGGACCTGATCCTGATCCTGATCCTGACCAACAAGAAAGGATTTTTTTCTTGAAGTATAAATGGCAGGATCAGAGGCAACTGACCCCATACAGCCCATAACAGAAAAGGGGAGGAACGCCAAGGATGATCTGACATGTACTTTATTTGAGGAAAGAAGATTTCAAAGACTTCAAAGGAAAATTGACTAGAATCCTGCAGCTATATTTTGCAGGGGAAGTCAATCCCAAAAGGATGGAAATTTCTTGGGAATGAAATTTTGAAGACACAAGCAGAAATTATTCTGGTAAGAAGGAAAAAGAGGAGCTGCCTAAAGAGATTGATGTAAATGCACAGGGAACTCATCAATAAGCTTAGATCTTTAAAAGGAACATAACAGAAGATGAAAACTGGGGAAAGTAACTGAAGATTAATTCATTAGTAAGATCCCATTAGAAATATATCAAGAGTGTATAGCTAAGAATGAGCTGAGGCTGCAGATGAGTTAATGCCAAAAGACAAGGAAAATGTTTGTGTGTGCGAATGTGTGCCTTTATTAAACCATCAATCAATAAACAAGCATTTATTAGATGCTTACTAGATGCCAGACACTGTGTTAAGCATTAGGGATACAAAGAAAAAGCAAAAACAAGGTCTGCCCTCCAGAAACTTACAGTCTAGTGAAGGGGATGACATTTACATCTATAATTGTAAATGAGATATATACAAAGTAGATATAAGTTAGCTTTAAGGTGGAAGGCATTAAGAGCTGGGATGGTTAGAAAAGGAAGGTAGCACATGGGCTAAATACTGAAGGAAGCCAAGCATTCTAAGAAGTTGAGGTGAGGAGGGAGAGAATTCCAGACATGGGGAACAGCCAAAAGGCACGTAAATGGGAGCGACAGTGTCCCATGTGAGGTACAGCAAGTAATTCAGTATGCCTGGCCCATAGAGGAGCACCATTGGTAGAGCTACTCCAACCGTCAGGGAAAGCAGTTTGGAACTACACCCCCAAAGCTATTAAACTGTGTGCCTCTTTAGATCCAGTGATACTATTACTGGGTCTATGTCCTAAAGAGTTCAAAGAGGAAAAGGACCTATTTGTACAAAAACATTTATAGTGAAGAACTGGAAACTGAGGGGATGCCCATCAACTGAAGAATGGCTGAACAAGTTATGGTGTATGGCTGTGAAGGAATACTACAGGGCTGTAAGAAATGATGACGGTCAGGATGTCAGAGAAACTTTGAAAGATTTGTGTGAACTGATGCAAAGTGTGAGTCTAACCAGCAGAGCAATTTATACAGTAATAGCAATATTGTTTTTTTAAAAATCAACTTTGAAAGACTTAGTTACTAAGATCAACACAATGACCAACCACAATTCCAAAGAACTCTTGAAAAAACATGCTATCCACCTTCAGGCAGAAAACTGATAGATGCAAAGTGCAGACTGAACCATTTTTCCCTTTCTTTTTTTTTTTTTAACATAACTAATATGGAAATTTGTTTTCCTTGACTATACGTATTTGTAATAGGTTTTGTTTTCCTTGCTTCTCAACGACTCAGGGAAGATGAGAAGGATGAAAGAGAATTTAGAACCAAAAATAAAATAAAATAGGATTTTTAAAAATGTAAGCTTATTTTCCTTTTCTTTTCTCATGTGAGGAGATTAATCTTTGAAGTGGGAAAGCGGGAATAAAAATGGCTAGCAGCAACCAGACACACAAGATAAGTGAAAAGATAATCAGTCAACTTCTAATTACCATCAATGCAGTCAAAGCACCAGACCTAGACAAACGACATCTTTCAATGCTGAAAGAACTTACAGATCTGAGTGCTGACCCAGTGGTCAGTGATCTTTGAAAGCGCTTAGAGAACAAGAAAGGACAAATGTTCTCATAATTTTTTTTAAAAGAGAGGAGAAATCTGTAAGCTATCAAACCAATGCACTCAACTTCCATTCCTGCCAAATTCTAGAAAACGCTACAAAAGGAATAGCGTGTGAGCCTTCAGAAAGAGAAGCAAGGATTAGTCAAAGTCAGCATGGTTTCATCAACAGCCAGTCCTACCAGAGAACCTTCATTTCCTCTTCTGAAAGCAGGAACAGACTCATTGGCCAGAGAAACGCTATAGACTGTAGACACAGGCTGCCGCAGAACATTCCAGTCACACCCCTGCTTTTAATTTTGAACAGAGCAAAGAACAATAGGATATGTGACAGGACATCTGGATAGGTGCAGAGCTGCTTGAATGCCTGGATGCAGAGGGAAGTCATTAATTAGCTGATCAGAACGAGTTTGGAAAGGCAACACTGTAGACTACGATAAACGATGATAGTGTGGTAGAGTGGAAAGGGCACTAAGAGTTGGAATTGGAGCATCTTGGCTTCCAGTCCCAACTTGGACACACCTACTGCACCCTGATGACTTTAACAAGTCCCTGGGCCTCCGTTTCCTCACCCATAAATAAGAATAATAATAGTCAGCACTTACATTGTATTCTAAGGTGTGCAAAGTGCTTTACGAGTATTTCATTTGATCCCATCAACCCTTGGAGGTAGGTGCTATTATTCTGTTTTACAGATGAGGAAACTGAGGCAGAGGATAAGTGACTTGTCCAGAGTCATACAGTGGGTGTGTGCCCATGGCCAGATTTGAACTCAGATTTTCCCAACTACAGGTCCAGTGTCTACTGAGCCACCTAGTAGCCAAATAAATGAAGTCACTGGACTACATGACCTCTGAAATTTCTTCTAGATGTAGATCTATGATCTGATGAATGGCAAGAAATAGCTGTACTAGGGTCCTAAGGACCCAACTTTGACCCTGTTCAGTTCCATATTTTAATCCATTACTGGGATAAAAAGATAGATAGTATACTTCGAAACTTTGCAAACCACCAAAAGGATGGAACAGATAATGGCTCAGGTGGCAAAGTTGTGATCCGAAAGAATCAATCATGGACTGATCCAAAGAAAATGTTATTAACAAGGATAAATTTAAATTCTACACTTGGGTCCAAAAAAGAAATTAAAAAAAAAAAGAAACTTCACAAGTACTAGATGGAGAAAAGGAGGTCAAACAGCAGTTCTTGTGTGTACAATTTGGGGATTTTCACAGATTGGAGGCTCAACACAAGAGAACAGTAGGATCTGTAAACAAACAAAAAACCCTAACGCTAGGTGTGAGAAATGAAAGAGTTAAGTTTCCACATAAGTAGATAAGAAATCAGCACAATTCTAGGCACATAATGTATGTTAGGGATGGGGCATACAAGGAAGATTGTAACCCAGAAGGATTAGGACTAATCCTGCTCCAGAAGGGAGGAGTTAGGCAATTACTACCTATAAAGCTTGCTCTGACTTCTTTTACACGTGCATTTCTCTACTTTCAAGGAGGTGCGCCTGATTCTCACCAGAATCGAAAGGACACACTTCAACCTCTTTAACAAAACATCTTTGAGACATCAGTCTTCAGAACTGAGTCTGGGGTCTTCTTTATAACACTAGGTCAGGCTGCTTAGGAGAAGCATCCCTGAATGAGCAAGATAAGAGTCCCTCTTGACTCTCTCCTGCTCAGGCCAATGTTGGAGGATGGTGTTGAGTCCTCGCCTGCCATTTTGGGAAAGAAAGGCCACACACTGAACCGACAAGTCTTAGCTTGCCTAGAAGAGAGACCATGACTGTGAGAATACTGGAGAATATACCATACACAGTTCTTCAGAAGGAACTAGCAATATTTACCTGAATGTTTACACAGAACTAGAAGAACACTGTATGACTTAACAGCAATATTGTATAATAATCAGCTATGAATGACTTAGCTATTCTCAGCAACACAATGATTTAAGACAACTCTGAAGAACTTATGAAAAATGCTATCCATCCCCAGAAAAACAACTGATGGAGTCTAAATACAAATTGAAGCATACTTTTTTAACTTTATTTTTCTTGGGGGTTTTTTTGGCTTATGTTTTCTTTTACAACATGACTAATCTGAAAATATGTTTTGCGTGACTGAACACGTATAACCTGTTGGAAATAGGCTTGACACCAAAAATTTAGTATCAAGAAAATTTATTACAGAGAAAGTCCAGAGGATTTAGACATTTCTGGCCAGAAGTGGGTTCCACCCCTCTTCAGGAGGGGTGGGCCCTAAGTGCAAGGGCAAGTGTGCTTTTATGCAGTTGAATTCGGCAGGAAACCTCCCAGGCCGGGATTGGTCCATCCCTTCCCAGGTTACACCTTTCCTTACATGTTTCCCCTTGATAGGCTCAAGTATGTTCCCCCTCCCTTGGTCATACGTCCCAAAACTTGTTAATGAGGCTCTAATTTTATGCGGGGTGTGTCAGATAATAGTAATGAAGTTCATTAAGCAGGCGCACTACCATTTTCAGGTGTCCTCAGGTTGACCCTAACTGGTCTGAGATGGCTCGACCCTTCTCTTGATTTTGGGGTCTTCATGGAACCATCAGCTTACTTTTTATTGGCTCGGCCGAGCCCACCTGCAGTGTACTACATCCTGGAGCTGTTGTTCTTTAAATCTCCGCATTATTCTACCTGTGGAGACATAAGCCCTTCTAACTCTCATAACCTATATCAAATTCCTTGCCCTCTCAGTGAGGGGGGTGGAGAAGGAGGAAGGGAGAGAATTTGGAACTCAAAATTTTAAAAACAAATGTTAAAAATTGTTTTTACATGTAATTAGGGAAAAATTAAAATATTAAATAAAAAAAGACATACTTATGTCAGGAAAGACCAGAGGGAGGAAGAGAGGTAGAGTGGGCTTGGGTGAAGAGCAATGGAATTAAAAATAGAAGCAACACTGCTACCCAAATATATTATAGATAACTTTGACAACAGAGAAGCAAAAGCCTCAAGATAAGGTATGATATGGTTGTGATGGTAGCCTTCAAATATCACAGAATCACAGAATTTCTGTCTTGGAACAGACTTCAGCACCCATTCAGTCCAATCTATGCTCACAAAATAGACCTTTCTGCCACAGAGCTGGGAAGTAGTGTTTGCTTCAAGATTCCAGTGAGGGGGAAGACTGCTCCCTCCCAAAGCAGCACATTCCACTCTGGGACAGCTCTATGGTGGGGAAATATTTTCTGACATCAAGCCCAAATGTGCCTCTTTGCCATTCCCAATCACCTTCTCTGAGTTCTTAACTCTGGGGCCAAACAGAACATGTCTAATTCCTTCCCCACAAGACAACTGCTCAAATATGTTGAAGAAGGCTATCATATCCAGTTAGACAAAACTCACTCCTTCCTTCCTTCCTCTTTCCGCTTTCCGTGTGGGGAATCACCCATTTACAGAGCTCTAGAAAAACCTGGCTTTGGTAAGGTCCTTTGGGATTCAAATGGAGATACTTGAGTATGCCTTTAAACCTAAATCACTCTGGCTGTCGCTGTTTGGCTAACAATAGGTCTCAGCCCAAGCCTCCCTGGGTTACAGTTTGGGTTTTGATGGCTCAGAATGAGTGTAAATAGCAATTGTTTCTGTTCTGGCCAGAAACCCTGAGGGTCTTCCCATCCCAGACTGATTTTTTTTTTAAGAGGCTATCTTTTGCCTCATTTCTTACCTAGACTTAATCACTGAGCCTTGCCTCAGACAAACTGAGACCTGGGAAAGACCTGAGCTTAAAAAGGCCAAGGTCTCACTCTGCATCTTGGGCCATCTCCAGTCATCCTGATCTATATCTTGTCACTGGACCCAGAAGGCTCTGGAGGAGAAAGTGAGACTGGTGACTTTGCACAGCCCTGCCTCACTTCTATCCGATTCATTTGCAAGTCAACACATCCCCTTCCTGATGTCACTGAAGGCCAAGCAACAACCACAACATATCCACCTCCACCTTCTCTGAATCTTCTCCAGTGAAACGTGCTCAGTCCTCCCATGACATGAACTGGGGGCCCTTCCCCCATATTCGATGCCATCCTCTGGATGTTCTCCAATTTCTCAATGTCCTTTAGAAGATAACACGAGACCCCAAGTGGAGTCTGACCATGGCAGTGATGGGGTATGGGCCCAAGCTGAGACCTTTGCCCCTTGCCCCCAAAAGAATTTGGGTCCCATTTGTCTATGGCCCCAGAAAACCCTTAAATTGTCTCTGACCTCACTCTGGTCTCAAACGGTTACCTGAGGCCACACTCCACTCAATGGCCTTTCCTTATCTCCCCATCTCCCTTCGAAAACCTAATGAAAATATTTCCCACCTTTGATCTTATCCAGACCCCATTCAAACCTCTTCCTTCCAGTTCCCTTCATTATCTATTCCCACTGTCTAATTCAACCTCCCAGACATTCCAATCAAATTCTCCCTAAACTCATCCAGCTTCAAGATCTTTCTCCCAGCCCCTCCTCTGGACACTCAAAATTATTTGAGCATACATAAGATTCACCCTGGCCCCCAACTCGTGCCCGCTCGTCCTTATGGGTGTCACTGATGTTCTGATTCCTTAAGAGTCTGGCCCGTATGGTTTATTTCTAGCAAAAAAAAAACTTTGTCTCTGGCTGAAAGAAGATTTGGGTCGAATTCTTTCGGGCAGGACCTATGTGTGATTTCGGGGTTCCAGTATCCCTAAACCTCTAGACCTCCTAAGCAGTATCCAGTGGGACTGTCACCTCTTTAAGGCAAGGGGAAAAGGACTATCTGTGCAAAAATATTCATAAGGGCCAAAAACTAGAAATAACTCATGACTATGCTGATTGGGGAATGACTGAACCAGCTACACTAGATGGATATTTAATCAATCAATTAACAAGCAATAATTGTGCTTACTTTTGTGCCCCACTACACTAGCCTCTGAGAACACAAAGAAAAAGGGGTGAAAGTCCCCACCCTCAAGGAACTTATATTCTAACAAGGAAGCCAACTGCTTATAAAAAGGTACATACAGAGTAGATGGAAAGAGACTTTGCAGAAGCAGGTTCCATCACTAGGGGGACCAGAAAAGGCTTCCTAAAAGACATAGGGTGGAGACAAAAGTGAAATATGTCAAGAAAGAGAAGGTTTTTGTGAAGTTAGGCAAAGCGAAGAAGGCAGAATCAAAAACAACATACACCCAGGCAACAGCAAGAAATCCCAGAAAGAAAAAAATAAAGGACATTCGAAAGTTGGCCCATCAACAAATGAAATTATCTTATTAGGACCTTGTTAAAGTTAGTGCATGATTTACTTGGCTAGTGGTAAATAATGATGGGGGCAACTAGGGCATAGTGGACAGAGTGCCACGCCTGATTCTTGAGTTCAAATCTGGCCTCAGACACTTCCTACCGGTGTGACCCTGGGCAAGTCACTTCACCCTGTTTGCCTCCATTTCCTCATCTAGAAAATGAGCTGGAGAAGGAAATTGCAAACCGCTGTAGCATCTTTGCCAAGAAAACCCCAAATGGGGTCACGAAGACTTGGACACAACTGAAAATGACTAAAACAACAACAATAATGATAATGATGGTGGTTTTACGGACAATCATTTCCTTGGTTCTTCTTTGTGGAGATAAATATGTTATGCCTGCTCAATAAAAAATATAGTAAGAGGAACACAAGCATACACAATTCTCTCTCATGTCTTGAATATGTAGCAGCAAACACCACCATTATTGCCACAAAGACATGGAATGCCCTAAGCTTTTGAAAATCTGCACACAATCTTGAATCTCTGATGACTAAAGGGGCCTGCAGGACTTGGGGATGAAAAGAGTCCAACAAATAACAATATTTGGAGTTCTTACCCTGTTTTCATCTCACAAATTATTAGGAAAGAATATTTTAAATGCTTATCAGAGGAGAAAACACCTTGCTTCATAAAATAAGGAATGGGCTATACTCCCATGTAGGGGCAAAGGATTTAATGTTTAAAAGGATAAAGTGGGGGGAAGGGGGGAAATCAGCAGCCAGCACGCAGTCACTGAGTGACTTGTTGATAGTAATCTATCATAGAGCAGACTCTCCTTCCCTGTGCCAGTCCAGATGTTTTCTCATCTTTCCTACGTCCACCATAAAACAAGATACCCAAATCCATAATTCTCCCAACAGTGAGTCATTCAGGTGTTTGTAATTCACTGTGGCCTTGCTGTAACATTATCCTTGGGCCCTCTGCCAGACGACTGCTAAGTGGCCAAGGCAATAAATCACATTTCCATTGAGTTTCCAAGTTTACAAAGCAACCTTCTCCAAAGCACTTTGTGAGGTAAGGTGTGGGAGGATTACCAGCCCCATTTGGCAAGAAAGAAAACCAAGGATCAAAGAATTTATGTGACCCCCTCAAGGGCACCCAGCTCCTAAAAAGCCCAAATGAGGATTCGGACCCAGTGCCTCTATCTTAGTGTCATCTGCAAATCATAGAACCACAGATTCAGAGTTGGGCAGGACCTCAGAGGCCACCCGGTCCAAACTCCTAATTTCCAGTTGAGGAAACTGAGGCCCAGAGAGGTGAAGTGATTGCCCAAGGTCATACAACTTGCAAGCCTCTGAGGCAGAATGTGAATCCAAGATTTCCTGCCTCCTGGTCTAGTAGTCAATCCACTATTTTTATGCTGCCCACTCCAGGTTCCGGGTTACAGAAATCCAGCTTTGTACAAAAAGCAAACCCAAGTTATGCAAAAACCCACAAAGCACACAGTGACATAATCAATTTCCATGGTGTTCACAAGCATCTACAAGTTTCTGAAAGCCCTGATACCTAGGATCTCAATATAGTCCTATGACTTTAGGGTTCATCAAAAGTGCTACCTTTCCTTCACTAAGCCAACTGCCTACAACTTACTCTATCACAGACAGTGCCATTTTCCTCACAGTTCCTGGATCTGTGTCTTCACTTTCAAAGGAAGCAACTCTCATCATGGTGTGGGCATCGGCCATCTTCTCCATAATGTCCTGGGAGATCTCTATGGGATAGCTGTGGACACCAATGTTCGATTCAAAATTGGTCGTGGCACTCAGTTGCGTGGACCTATCAAAATTCATCCATATCTCCTCAGGCATCCTGGTGGATGCTCTGGGACATGATTTTTCAAGTGAGGCCATCCCCAATTCATCATCCTTATGAATAGTCTGCTTCAACTCAGCATGCTCTTTAAAGATTGAAGAAGCAACTTTGTCCATATTACTGGCCACGTTTTCCAAAGGTTTCTTTACTTCTAACGCAGTGGAGCATTGAGAAGCTGTTTCCAGATTTGGGCCAGGTGATTTCACTTCAGACAGAGCAGCAGATGGAATAAGTCTCGAAGGTAGTCCCTATTTAAAAATGTTCAAAAAGGAACACTGACTATAAGGTAAGGAAAAAAATAGGTGGAAATTTATTAAGTTATCTTATGGACATAAAGAGTCTTTCAAAGCATCATATGAAATTTGATTTGGGGGAGACCATTTGGCAGTTTTATGTCTGCATCTTATTATCAGTTAAACCCAAAGTAAAGCACAATTTTAAGAGAATTTCAAGAACAGAATAATCTTAGCAGAACATTCCTCCTTCCTGTTTTTAACAATGCACTGAAACCATTTCAACTCAATGAGGGCCTTGTCATCTCACCTCTGATGCAGCTGCCAAGTTAATTTTTCTCAAAAATAAGGTTACTATGTCATCCCCAAGCTCAGGGAGCTTCACTAACCCTAAGCCCATTACCTCTATGATCAAATATTAAAAATCCTGTCCTTGACATTTAAAGCCCTTCCCAGCCTGGCCCCTTCCTGCCAGTTCTGCTTCCCACATTCTCCTCCTGATTCTATGCACACTGACAGCCAGATACTCTGGCTTATTAGCTACTTCTCTATACCCAGCACACCAAATCTCCTGTCTTGGCGCCTCTCTATCCACCAGGGCTGGATGCTCCAGCCCTCCTCATCTGGCTTTCTTCAAGGCTCAGCTCAAATCCCTACCATCTACAGGAGGCCTTTCCCATCAATGTTACCTCTATCTAATTGGTAGGCAGCTTGTACACACCCAATTATTTCCGAGGTTTCTTCTCCAATGCAATATAAGCTCCCAAAGGCCAATTTTTGCCTTTCTTTGCATCCCTAGCACTTAACATACTAAATGTTTATTGACTAAATTGACTAACTACTGACTCACTACCTCCATGGCCTCGGGCACGTCCTATCTGCTGTCTTGGCCTCCTTTTTCGCCCACATAAAATGAAGGGCCCTGTGAGTTCCCTTCCATCTTTGGACTTATGCTCCTAACTTAACATCCTTAAATGACTTCCCTCTCTAGCTAAGTAGTGATGGCCACTGGGGCTCCTTGTAGCCCCAGGTCTGACACCCTTAAGTCACTTAATCTCTCCAGGCCTCAATGTCCCCATCTGGAAAATCAGGGGGCTGGGCCTTCAAGGTCCCTAGTCTGGTTCTTAGGCTCTTAGCCTATGTTTACTAGGGCTCCCAGCAAAGCTCACTCCAAAGATCTCATCAATAAACCATTCTAGTGAAAATACCCTTAAAGTATTTTTATAGCCACCCCCTAAATGTTTCTTGCTACTTTTAAAGCCCATTTCCTCTTTTTCTGGGTATTTTAATAAAAGTTACTTTTTCTTGTATTCCAGGACAGTAAGTGGGGGGAAAAAAGTTCATTTGCATATATTAAAAATCCTTTTGCCAAGGAAAAATGTTTTCCTTTGAAATGAAAAGAAGGGACAAATGTACCACTAGCTATAAAACAAAAAATCACCTTTGGTATTCAAACACTCTCACGCATTTTTTCTCATGCATTCCCATAACTTAGCGAGTCTATTTATATATTAACATGGCATCAGTCTTGGGGGAGGGGTCTCGAAGCACTCTGAGGGGCTCTGCCCCTCCCCATGGACACTGCTGGCTGTTCTCCCTCTGGGCCTCAACTCCTTCATCTGTAAAATGGGAACACCGGACCCTATGGCCTCAGAGGTCTCCTGAGGCTCCTGGTCTCTGATCTTAGGAGTCTAACTTCAGCTTGCTGGGCCTCGGTGGGAACACTGGCCTAGGTGGCCTTGAGGTCTGTCCCCTTACCTCCCTGGCCCTCAGTTACTCATCTTTAAAATTAGGGCAAGAAAACCCGGCCTCAGACCAAACACTTGACACCTGCTAGCTGTGTGACCCTGGGCAAGTCACTTAACCCCAATTGCCAAAACCAAACAAAAATAAAATAAAATTAGGGCAAGGGGCTAGATGGTTTCTAAAGTCCCTTCTGACTCTATCTCAGTGAGCCAAGGCTGATCCCCTCAGATTCTGTATGACACACACAAGGCTGGGTAGTACGGTGATTAGAGCACTGAGTCTGGAGTCAGAGGACCTGAGTTCAAATCTGGCCTCAGCCACTTAGCAGCTGTGTGACCCTGGGCAAGTCACTGAAGCTCTCTGCCTTGGTTTCCTCTTCTGTTAAATGGTGATAATAAGGCAGCAACCTCCAAGGGTTGTTGTGAAGATAAAATGGGACAGTACTTGTAAGCACTTTGCAAATCTTAAAGCACTATATATATGCTAGCCATTATTACTATTGTTATTGTCATCATCATTAATATTATTTAATTATGGGTTAACTGTGAGTGGGATTGAGACCACCTACCCAAATAAAAATTCAGAGGTTTCTCTCAGTAGAAACAGAAGTTTTATTCTAGTAAGTCTCGTGCGAGAATGGGCATCACCTACCCAGGGCGGACTGGAGTAGGGAGGCAGGATACAGGCAGCAAGCAAGCAGTTATATGCCCCTAGACAAACAAATTCTAAGAAAGCCCCACCTTTTAACCTGAATCTCTTTATCCCCATTGGTTGAGGTAAGAGACCTTACCTTCTACCTAGAAACTGAGAGATTCATTTTACCCAAAACAAGCTTGGGAGCTAGAAGACTACCTTATGTGGCAAAGATAAGGCTGGGGTGGTGGTTACAAAACAAGGGAGGGGGTGGGATGTATGACCCGATCACATGATTTACAGGAAAACAAAAGTTAGGGCCAGCTAATGCTAAAGCCTTAACTAAATTTTTGGGGCATATCTTCCATTTCACGTGAGAAACTTTCACTTGTCCCACACAACCGTAACAGGGTAAGAAATGGAAACTCTCCTAACAGTGCTTAAAACATTGGAGGAAAAAGTGATCAAGGGTGCTAACCGCCTGGGTGGAGCTTCTACAACTTTTTTGCTGTTGTCCAGTCCTTTCAGTCCTTTCTGACTCTCTGTGACCCCAATTGGGCCTTTCTTGGCACGGATACTGGAGTGTTTTGTCATTTCCTTCTCCAGCTCATTTTATAGATGAGGAAACTGAGGCAAACAGAGTGAAGTGACTTGCCCAGGGTCACACAGCTAGTAAGTGTCGGAGGCTGAATTTGAACTCAGGAAGGTGAGTCTTCCTGGCTCCAAGCCCAATGCTCCGTGCACTATGGCGCCACCTGGTGGCCCCTTTTCAGCTATGAGAGATGAGGTTGCCCAAGCACACCAGCTCTTTCACGGTCATAGCGTGTGTGTGCGTGAGACAGTCATCGCGTGGCAGTGATTTTCCCATTAAATCCTAGGATCCTAATAATAATAATAACAACAACAATATCAGCTGGCATTCATACAGTGCCTTAAGGTTTGTAAAGTGCTTTACAAATTTCATCGCATTTTATCTTCACAAGAACCCTGGGAGGGAGGTGCTACTATCCCCATTTCACAGATAAGAGAACTAAGACTGAGAAAGGTTAAGTGACTCGCCCAAGGTCATATAGCCAGTGAGTGTCTGAGGGAGTCAAACTCGGGTCTTCCGGACCCACTGATATTCCTGGGAATATTCCCGCCAAAGGACTACAGTATTAAAGTTATAAAACAAAAGTTGAAAAAATTTTATAAGGCCTTTTTTCTGACTACTAATAACGAACAGAAGAGAGAATGTGTTTCTAGCCAGAGTTGGTGAGGGTACACGATGGCCTCACGGCGGCAGTAGAAGTGGGGGGACCCGTGGTGCCGCTGAACCAGCTGGTTCTAGAGCCAGGGGATCTGAGTTCAGATTCTGCCTCTGACCCCACGCTCCCCATATAACCTTGGGCCAATCACGTCACCTCTCTGGGCCTCGGTTTCCTCATCTACAAAAGGGGAGTGACCTCTAAGATGACCTTTAAGATGTCCCTTTCAGCTCCAGACCCAAGGTCCTAAAAGTTCAGAGGAGACTCACCGTGAGCTTGTCCAAGTTTCTCTCGGCAATATTGGGCTTAAACATCTCCTCTGAGTAACAGAGAATGAAGCACATGCACAGAGGCGTGACGCCCTCGTCCGTGCACACGTTCACGTTGGCCCCGTTGTCGAGAAGAAGGTTGATGATGGCATTGTGGCAATGAATCTGGGAGGGAGAGACAGCAGGTTCAGAGGAACTCGAGCTCCCAAAAACAGTCAAGGACAAGAGACCACCCCTTACATCCACAAGAATGACTCCTCCATCATCGGCAGGAAAATACTAATAATGATGCTATTATATAGCCCTTACTATGAGCCAGGCGCTGTGCTAAGTGCTTTAACATGTGATCCCTTTTTATCCTTACAACAATCTGAGAGGGAGGTGCTGTTATCATCCCCATTTTACAGATGAGGAAACTGAAGCAGACAAAGGAGCAGTCATTTTAAAAGGAAAGGTACTAACAAGTGGCTGGAGGGGTCAGGAGAGGCTTCCCACTGGAGGTGGTAACTGAGCTGCTCTTTGTCAGATGGCCAACAAGCCTTATTAAGCGCTTTTTATGTCAACTGATAAACATTTATTAAGCATCTACTGTGTGCCAGGCTCTGTACTAAGTTCTGGGGACCCAAAAAAAGGCAAAACCAGCCCTGGCCACAAGGAGCTTACACCTGAGGAGGGAGGCCACTTACAGACACATGCAGGGTACAGGGAAGGCGACTTGAGAGGGGCAGGTATTAGCAGCTGGAGGCACCAGGAAGGGCTGCCTGCAGATGGTGGAATGTGAGGTGAGGCTCAAAGGAAGCTGGGGAAGTGTGGAGGTGAGAAGGGGGAGCCTTGCGGGCACCCAGAGTAGCTGGAGGGTTTGACTGGAACAGAGCCCGTGTGAAGACCAAGAACAGGAAGTAAGATTGGAGAAGGAGGGGACGAGGGGAGCGGCACCATGCAGTGGAGGGCCGTGCACACGAGGGGATGGGGCTCAGATTTTACTCTGGAGGCAACGGGGAGCCAGTGAAGATTTCTGGGCAGGGGCATGACGTAGCCTAGGAACGTCAGAGGGGCTAGCCACATCCTCTATTGTTAAAAACAGTCCATACTGTTTTTATATTTTATATATATATATATTTTTTTAATAGAGAAACCAGGTGTGTCCAGCCCCAAATGAGATGCTGTAGGAGAGACAAGAAGACCCAAAAAAGTGTTGTTCCTCACACATGACACTCCATTTCCTGACGCTGTGCCTTTGCCCAGGCTGTGGCCCATGCCAGGAGCGCTCTTCCTCTTTGCCTCTGCCCCCCAGGATCCCAAGCTCCATGGAGGTCCAAGTCAGAAGCCACTTCTTGCATGAGGCCTTTCTTGATCTTCCAATCGTCAGTGATTTCTGACCCCCCCACACTGATTTGTATTTATTTTGTATATTGCTTTTATTTATCTGTATGCCTGTCACTCCCTACCCAAATAGAATGTAAGCTCCTTGAGGACACAGATGATCACCAATTTTCATTTGTATCCCTTGCACCTGGCCCAGTATTATCAACAGGCAATCACAATCTCACGAAACTTATGTGGAAACTAGATTTATTACAAGAGAAATGAACATGCACGTGGAACCCTAATCCAGGGCAAAGGATTCACAATCTACGCAGAAGGACAACAGTATCAGAATATATAGTAGACACTTAATAAATACTTGTCAAATTGAACTGAATGGAAAATGGGTGGGGACCATGGTCTTCATTCCTCTAGGTCAGTCCATCCACTGACTGTGCACTGTGTGCTCAGCTCCAAGGTGGGCCGCCTACACCACGAAGATCCCAGAGAAGCTCCCATGCTCATTTACTGAGCCCTGCTATATCCTCATCCCCTCCTCAAGTGTTTTGGGGAAGCCTAGTGGTCTCTAAGCTTTGGGGTGGGTGCTTTTATAAAAGCTTGGAAAGGACAGAGAAGGAAGGTGAGGCCCAGGGTGGTGAGATGACTTGCCCATGATCAGAGTTAGTTCAAAGCAGAATAGCTCCTGACCATATATTAGGCACTCTAGATATACCTGCCTAGATCTCTACACAGAGATACACAGATATATGAGACACAGATAAAAACATGAAATCAAGTCAGCACACTAGGGAAAGGCAAGAATGATAATAACAACAAAATTAAAAGGACAGGGCTATGCCAAAGACAGCTTGATGTGTATCGTTCTCAGAAAAGTTCTTCCTTGTCCAACCAGGACAAGTGATCACAGTTGTTTCTGCTCAGTTGTTTTTCAAGGCTGTCTGACTCTTCGTGACCCCCTAAGAGTTTTCTTGGCAGAGATCCTAGACTGGTTTGCCATTTCCTTCTCCAGCTCATTTGACAGATGAGGAAACTGAGGCAAACAGGGTGAAGTGACTAGCCCAGGCCCACACAGCTCTCTTAAGTGTCTGAGGCCACATTTGAACTCATGATGATGAGTCTTCCTAACTATAGGCCTGGTGTTCTCTCTACTGCACCACCTAGCTGCCTGCCCCAAAGACATGCGACACTTTCTATTACAGCCCAAAAATTTCAGTGCTGAGTTTCTATTTAGGAATATGGGTCCTGCCAGTGGATAAAGTTGTCCTAAGATAAAACCATATGAGCACAACTACATCTTGTATCCTCTAAGGGGGAAAGATCATCAAAGTTTAAATCATATTTCACCATCACTGGGCAGAAGCACCCCATGCTACTGCTGGTTCACTTGCTTGGGAATAGGTAAATGTGGAATTTCTGGCAGGACTTCCCCAGCCCACAGCCTCTAGCCATGAACCCAGGGCTGGCCCTCTGTGGGCATCACATCCCCTGATGAATCTGGGATCTCCATCTCCATCCAGCTCACTGGAAAAGGTCAGACCTGGCGCCATTTTTCTCCAGAGGCAATTCTCAAAGACCATTTTCATGCTGGGGGTAACATAACAAATTATCCTCACTATAAGAAACTGAAAATTCCACTGCCAGTCCTAGGATGTAAAAGATAAGAAAAGGTCCAGTGACTCAGAGTTGTCTTGACCCAGTATTAGTATCTGGTTTAGAATGAATGCAATTCATGGTTAGAAATTAAAACTATGAGCATGCCGCTAATAACCCGCCAGGATTACACAGAGGTTACTGCTCTAACAGAAAGAGCTTCAGACTCAAGTCAGGAGAACTGGGCCTCTGAGACCATCTCCTTCACTGTGTGAGCCTAAGCAGATAGCTGCACCTCCAGGCCTTGGTTACTGTACCTGATAATTAGGTGATTTCCAGAGTCCCTTCTAGGACTAAAAGATCACCAGGAGATCATTTTGGTAAAGCATTTTGCACCCTGAAGCACAATTTGAAGGCTAACTAATACTATTATATAATATTTATTATTATAGCAATTTGTTTGAATTAATTTAATTAATAACTTAGGGGCAATTAGGTGACATGGTGGATAGTGTACTAGGCCTGCTGTTAGGAAGATTCACCTTCCTGAGTTCAAATCTGGCCAAAGACATTTACTAGCTGTGTGACCCTGGGCAAGTCACTTAGCCCTATTGGTCTCAGCTCCCTCATCTGTAAAATAATCTGGAAAAGGAAACAGCAAACTACTCCAGTGCTTTCGATGAGAAAACCCCAAATGGGGTCACAGAGTTGGACACAACTGAAATGACTGAACAAAATTAGTAATTTATTTATAAAATTAAATGATATTTATAAAGCATTCTGCAAACCTTAAAGTGCTACATAAATGTGTAATGGTTATAATTATAATAAGATTTCTGTAAGCCAATTATTTATTTATCATAATCGATGAGATGTTTATAAAATATTCTGTAAACCTTTCAAGTTCTATACGAATGCTATTATCATTATGCAGTGGTTATAACATAATTTGTATAAACTAATTTAATTATTTAAAATAGGCAATGAGATATTTGTAAAGCACTTTGCAAACCTTAAAATGCTATATCAATATTGTTATGTAATTTATTCATTTTCTGGCTAGTCATTCAGTAACGTCTGACTCTTCACGACCCTGTGGACCACAGCACGCCAACGCTGTCCACGGGGTTTTCTCGGCAAAGACGCTGGACTGGTGTGCCATTTCCTTCTCCAGTGGACTAAGGCAAACAGAGGTTAAGTGACTTGTCTAGGGGCACGTGGCTAGTAAGAGTCTGAAGCCAGATTTAAACTCAGGTCTCCCTGACGTCAGGCCCAGCACTCTACCCACTGAGCCACCAGCTGCCTCCATAATTTATTCATATGAACTAATGAATAATTTATTTATAACGATCAATGAGATATTTATAAATACTTTGTATACCTTAAAACACTATGTAAATATTGTTATGTATTATTTATTATCATATTATTCCTTTATATTAACTAGTTTAATTAGGAATTTCTTTATAATAAGCAATAAGATATTTGTCAGGCATTCTGCAAACCTTAAAGTAATCTCTATTACATTATCTATCTTAATATTGTTATCTTTATTCCTTATGATTAGGATAGCTATTACAGGCTATTTCATTTGAGTCTAAAAACAGCCCTACAAGGCAGCTGCTATTATTGTCCTCACTTACAGATAAGGAAACTGAGGCAGAGATTGCCATTGCCAGGATCACACAGCTAGTAAACGTCTGAGGCAATATTTGAACTCAGGTTTTCTGAGGTCCAAGGCCAATGTTGCCAAGGCACCAAGTTTGTGGCTTTACATATCTTCCACTCTATTTTATAGCGTGACAAAAAAAATCTAATTTGATTATCCTTCCTTATCGTTAGACTACAGCAATAGCCTCCTAATCAGTGTGGACAGCTAGATGGCAGAAGGGATAGAGTGCTGATCCTGGAGTCAGAAGGATCTGAGTTCAAATTCAGCCTCAGACACTAACTAGCTGTGTGACCCTGGGGCAAGTCACTCTACCCTGCTTGCCTCAGTTTCCTCATCTGTAAAATGAGCTAAAGAAAGAAATGGCCAACCACTCCAGTATCTCTGCCAAGAAAACCTTAAATTGGGCCAGGAAGAGTCACAAGTAAACAACAACCTAATTAGTATCCCTCCCTTCTCCACTCTACTGTCCGCCAGCTGCCAAAATGAGCTCCCTAAAGCACAGCTCTGACCATGTCCCTCGGCTACTCAGTAAGCTCTAATAGCTCCCTATTACCTGTAGTTAGTACAGGTGTCAGTTTAGAAAACACACGTTCTGGTAACTATATCTCTATACAATCAGCTTCCTTTGTAATCTTGGCTATTTTATTTTATGTATTTAAAAACCGATTCTGAGAAGGAGTGCTGAAGCTTCACCAAGTGTCCAGGGCACAAAAAAGGCTGAGAATTCTTGCTCTAGGCCCAAATACAAAAAGCCTTTTGCACTTGGCTCCAACTCACCTTTCAAGCCTTATTAGACATTCCTCCCCTTCCTGCGCTCTGCCTTCCTGCCATCCCTCATGCCTGGCATGCCATTCCCAGGCCTTTTCCCCAGCTGTCTCTCCTGCCTCCCACCCCCATGCCTGGAAGGCAGCCCCTGTTTGGTGGGTGCATTTGGTTTATGGTTTGGAGGTTGGTTTTCGGTTTGTTTGGGGATCTTTTTTTTGACCAGCCATATGATTTCACTTGTCTAAAGCAGAACTGTCAAACAATGCAGCCTGAACTTAACATATACACAGTTCTCTCTTCCACATCGTGACTTTCCCCACTGCAGTTTTGATACAGCACAGGTCCACATAAAAAATTCAGCAGGAATTTCGGGGGAGTTCTGAAGAAACTACAGATAACATGCAAAAGCCAGCAGGCGAGACAAAGTTTAGAAACTCAGAAAGGCACAAAACATACATAGTATTGTGTAACAGCAACATATTTTATCTTTTAATATTTACAATAATTCAGACTTCTTCTCTAGTACAAAGGGAGGGCCAAACATTCTATGTGGATTTTCTAGACAAAGAGGCACCATGTCCCTAACACCCAAGATGTGGAAGGGATAACTGTCATTAGTAAACAGTTGACAAAATAAACAGAAGTAAAATGAAACATAGCTAATATTACATCTTAAAACTAGGTCAATATTTGGCCTTAGTGGCCCTCATTTCTGTTCAGTTTGACCCCCCTAGTCCAAGGAACTCCCAGTGAGGGAACTCCATCTACCAACGTAGAGGGCACCTGGTTGGCAAATTAATCTTAGAGAGTTTTGTGGGGCACTGTTTTTTTTTGTTTGTTTGGTGGGTGGGTGGTTTGGGGGTTGGGTTTTTTGGTCATGAGGGCTAGATTTATGATTCCATTTGTCCAAGGAACCCTCAGTAAGGCAATACCACCCACCAATGAAGATGGGCACCAGCTCCATGCCAGTCCCTGAGCTACCTGGGGCACTCCACAGTCACACTGGCCAATAGGGGGCTTCCTGGCTGCTAGGCTGGCTCTCTATCCCCCATGCCACAACGCCCTACAAAGTAACTATTGCCTTGCACCCAGATCCCCAGACTGACTCCAGCCGTCACCATGGACTCTTCATTTAACACGCTCTGCTTTTTACATCGAGGAAATTTCCCGCTTATCTTACAGTTGCTCCAGCCAGCGCGGTGAATCCCCCACAGTCCCCTACATCAGCCAGGGCCAGATCATCACGGAGAATCTCATAGACGTGCTCGTATTCTCCCTTCTCGGCCGCCATGATCAGCTCCTTGGCAAACCCTTCTTTGGGACCCTGGTAGCCAAAGTTACCACGGTTTCCATTCATGATATCATGAACACTCTGCCTGAACAGAGGCTGACTGTGCCTGATTTAAGGGAGAAAAAAATAATTAGTCTTTAATTCAGGCCCCTCCGGCCTCTTCATCGTTTTTTCCTTAGCAGACCTGCGAGTCCACTGAGGAGATGCCCCCCACCAAGGCAGATCAACCCCGATTCTGCACTTTGCAGCCTAGAGGCTCAGAGAGAGGCCGGGGTCCTGAGACCTCTCAGGACATTCGCCCCCTCAGAGTCGCACAGCCAGGATGTGGAAGGGAAGGGCCTCAGAAGCAGCTCTTGCAGACTCTGCCTCTCTGTCCTCCTAGTATTTAGTGCTGGGAGGGGGAAGGCCGCAAGAGACTTCTCGAGGTCACAGATTTAGAGATGGAATAGGCCCACGAGGTCACCCGGTAAATTCCTCAGATCACAGATGAGAAAACTGACTCTCAGAGAGGTTAAGTGACTTGTCCACAGTCACACAGGCAGAAAACAGTAGAGCTGGGATTGGAAACCGCGTCCCTGATCGCCAAATCCATCCTTTTTCCCCATCTTCTGTTCTTCATCTTACTATTTACATATTTTCTAATTTAAAAAAAAGATCCTGTACAGCAGATTCCGGCCCCCCCATTGCAATACTCCATACAATGCTTGGGCACGTTATACACGAGATGCAGTCTACATTTTTACACACTGCTTCTGCTTTTTTCTCCCACCTCTCCCTGCTCCCACCGACACCTTCTTCTGTCTCCCCCTACCCCCACTCGTCCATCTTTCACCCACAGTTACTGGTATCTGAAAGTGTTCAGCAATGCCAAACAAGGGCAGCCAGAAGGCACCGCAGATAGAGCACCAGACCTGGAGTCAGGAAGACCTGAGTTCAAATCCAGCCTCAGACACAAACTGGCTGTATAACCCTGGGCAAGTCACTTCACCCTCTTTGCCTCAGTTTCACCTCAAATGGGGTCACGAAGAGTCAGACAGGACTGAAAAACAATTGAACAACAACTTGTCCTGGTTGGACAAGAAAGAACTTTTCTGAGAACGATACACATCAAGCTTTCTTGGTATACCCTTGTCCTTTTAATTTTGTTATTATCATTCAGGCTTTTCCCTAGTGTACTGACTTGATTTCATATTTTTATCTATATCTCAGAGACACGGGCATGTATATCTCGATATCTAGAGAGATATGAGATGTGTTCTTTGTCATAAGGGATGCTCATTGGGTAGGGAAGGGGAAGAAAATATTTGAAAATCAAAGTGCTATAAAAAGAAAAGCAAATATTTTTAAAGAAAATAAAATGACAGTTAAGTGACTGACAGACTGCCAAAACCCATATGGATGAAAGGACTATGGACCTAAAGCAAGAAGGAAACTCAGAAGCCATCTACCCAATCCCCTCATTTTGCAAATTAGGCAACTGAGACCCAGGGAGATTAAGTGACCTGCCTAATCACCCGGGTAATAAGCGGCACGGCCTGAACCAAGGTGCTCTTTCCACCGCTCCCCCACCGCCTCCCTTCAGAACTGTTAGAGACAGAATCGTGTAGAAGGGGCCCCAGTGGACCTTCAAAACTAACCCTTTACAAAATAACTGGGCAAGGAAGGAGGAAAGGTAGAGCTAGTTACCTGAATCTGCAAGCGTGCTTTTGTATTTTAAGCAGCAAAGGAGTCTGGTTTATAACAAAACAAAGTTTGTCCTCATCATCAAAGATTTGAAACTTAGGTGCCAAAAAATAGAAATCAAAGTCTTTTTTGCTCGATGCAGTCATGGGATGATGCTTGTTATCGGTGGAATAAATGTATATTTCTGGTGGTAGCGTTAAATTGTCATTTAAAAGCAGCCGCTTGTAATCGTAAAAAAAGGGGTCCTCCTCCTCATTCAGGTTCCACTTTGCCAGCTCCTCTTCAGAAAGACACACTTTCACAGAATCAGAAGAAAGAAAGGGTTTGTACTCTGGATAATCCAAAATGGTGAAAGCACCAGGGACTTTGGTGCACAATTTAATTATGTGTTCCCGGAACCACCATCCAACGTCCTGACAGCCTTCTGCATACGACTCTATTCCTGGTCCAAATCGTTCATCGGCCCTGTATAATCCCTTTAGAAAAAGCATTGAATGGGATAAGAGGAAAACACATTAGAGGAATCAATGTACCCAAACACTGTGTCTGGTTTCTTTAATAAAAAGAGTAAAGTAAAATCTAAGTACCAAACTGTGGTACCTGCAAAACAAACCAGCAGCAGCCCATGACTTTATTCACCCTTGTCAGCACAGGAGACGGACTATACAGAAAGCAGTCTCATGAGGATGCCACAGAGCCGGGAGCACAGCTCCGTCCCAGAGTTCTCTCTCCCATTATTCTATCACAACTATGTTTATAGCATATTCTGGAAATGTTCCCTGGCAAATCTTAAGAGCCAAGAACCGGCAGCCCTGGCTGGCCCATCTCGGGCTCTTTGGACTCTCGTTCCAAAGGAACCACAGCTCTCGAGTTGCGAGAGGTCCTTCCAATCCTGTCTGTTGACAGATGTGTTCATGTCCTTTGACCACGGATGACTGCCCCAAGGATCATATAAGCCTCCTTCTCTGACCCGGTAGAACTCCCTGCCCTATCTTACTAGCCAACAACAGGTCTGGACCTTTAGGCCAGCCACGACCTCTCTGAGCCTGTTTTCTTACCTGTAAAAGAGGACACAGAGTGATTACAACATGAGCTGCCCAAGGTCTGTGAATGAGCTGTTTTTGACTTTGCCTGCTATTTGATAAATACGTTCCAAGGGTTGGAAGGCCAGGAATTCAAACAGAAACATAATTGGATCCCTGATCCAAGTTCCAAACATTGCACGTTCCTACCACATGCATCAATCTGAAACGTTCAATGAAGCCACCAGTCATGGGATGACTTTTTCAACAAAAAACTGCTTCCACATTCCGGGTTCCCAAGCATCTGTCCTTGATGGAGCACTAGCAGCAGAAGGATGTAGGTTGAGAGCTGGAAGGAACCTCAGAGGGTATTTAGTCCAGCCTCTTCTTCACTTTACAGATGAGGAAACTGAGGCACACAGAGGGGAAATGATCTGCCCAAAGTCACAAAGAAAATGGCAAAACCAGCATTTGAACCAGGACCTCAATATCATGTCTGACTTTCTTGTGACCCTATTTGGGGTTTCCTTGGCAGAGATACTGGAGTAGTTTGCCATTGCCTTCTTCAGCTCATTTTACAGACGAGGAAGCTGAAGCAAACAGGGGTAAGTGACTTATCCAGGGTCACACAGTTTAAAAGTACCTGTGGCCAGATTTGAAGTCAGGAAGATATGTCTTCCTGACTCCAGGCTCAGCGCTCTATCCACTGTGCCACTTAAACTCAGCATCTGTCCTTGGCACTTATTGGCTAAGTGACTTTCAACAAATCACTCAACCTCTTCCTGCCTCACCTTCCCCACCTGTAAAATGAGGGATTTGGACTCAGTATCCTCTCAGGTCCCCTCCAGCTCTATATTTATGATCCTATGACCCCCCCCTCCAATCTCACATTGCTTTCCATCATCACACACTCACACACACACACACACACACACACACACACACACACACACACCCGCCCCAACTCCTCCCTCCTGCATTTTCCGTTTTTACCCGAGAGATTCAGGTCTTCTCTCTTCAACCCAATGGAAGAATCACTCCTACCCTTGACCCTGTCGTAGGTCACCCCTCATGGCTTGGAACCGGATCCATTTCCCAGAAAGCAGGACACTGGGAGGAAGAGGAGTCCCCATTATTATTACTGGGATTGCAACCAAGGTGGGTGTAGGCATTGTGTCTAGCACTTCAAACTGGGATACTAAATGCATTTATACATAGGAAACCGACTGCACATGGCAGATAGGCCCTATGGTCCCAGACGACTCTGGAGCGTGGGGACCTCGGAGTTCACCTAGTCCAAACGCATTGTTTTCTAAAAGAGGAAACTGAAGCCGACAGAGGGGAAATGGCTTGCTCAGGATCGTTCAAGTAATAAGCATCAGAGGTGAGATTTGAACCCAGGTCCTCCAGATGCCAGAACTATTCTCTCCATTGCAGTCACAAGGGGGTATAGGGAATAGAGAGCTTGGCCTGGAATTGAGTTCTGAGTTCAAATTCAGCCCTAACACCTATTAGCTATATGACCCTGGGCAAGCCACTTAACTCTGCTTGCTTCAGTCTCCTCATCTGTAAAATGGGCTGCAGAAGGAAATGGCAAATCACTCTAGTATCTCTGCCAAGAAAACCCCAAATGGGGTCACTGAGTCAGACATGACTAAAACGATTGGACAACACAAACTCTTTTGCCTTTCTGTGTTTCCCCAGTGCTTAGCACATAGGCTAGCACACAGAAGGTGCCTAATAGATGCTTATAGACTGAATGATTAGCTAAAGCACTCAGTACAGTGCCTGACACATAGCAGGTGCTTAATAGTACTTCTTCCCTTCCTTTCCCTTTGACAACTCTACATTGAGAATACTTTACATGCACAGTCCAGTGCTTTGGTTACATTTGCTCTAAATGTCTCTTATAAGCTAGTCCATGAGCCTGACTGCCAAGCACTATGTTGTTTCTCTGGGAAAACATATTCTAAGCTAACAAACAAGCTTTTTGATTTATTTACACAGCCTGCCTTGTAATCTGAGAACCCTAGAAAAACAGAATAATGGTTACTATTGGGAAGGGGACTCTTAGTCATAATATTAACGCCTCAACTGTGAATAATCGGGCTCAGAAACCATTTGCATTAATACAGCAAGTGACAGCTGCAATATACATCATCACTCACAAGCCAATGGTACTGAAATGAGGAAGAGATTTTAAGTAACAACGTGGGAGAGACACTATGCCTAAGAGATCAATTACTTGACTTGATATTAAATGTTAAAAACAAATGCTTTACCCTACTATTACCCTCTTTTAAAGCTAAAATCTGAAGTCTTTTAATCTAATCATAAAATACGTCATGTAAATTCAATTTACTTCCTTAAAAATGATTCAGATCAACCTAGTCTTTTCAGAAAGTACACAAGTTAATGACCCCACACACACACAAGAAGACAGGAGACTGCACAAACCTGGAAGACCTGAGTTCAAATCCAGCTCTAGCCACTAGCTACATGAACCTGAGCAAGTCACTTAATCTGCTTGCCTCAGTTTCCGAATCTGTGAAACTGGGATAAAAAGAGCGTTTCCTTCCCAAGGTTGTTGTGAGGACCAAATGAGATCATATTTGTAAAGAATTCTGCAAACTTTAAAGCACTATATAACTGCTAGCTATCATTTATTATCATGATCATCATTATTATCATTATTATTATTATTTAGAGAAGTGGCCAAAAGATGAGTATGAGACATGGCATATATAGCTGGCCTTGTCTGAGGCACTGGTTAGAGCTCTGCTCAATGCTTTTTTTCTTTTTCTTTTTACTCTTTATTACAAGGAATGGCTTTCGATGGGACGTGGTGGAGGACATATTAGAAAATGAGGTAATATAATAATAAAACATAGGAAGAACAAATTTAAGTATAAAGGTTCAAAATAAGATCTCAGCAATCTAAAATATGTTTATGAAATCCTTTTCTAGTAATACTAAAAAATCTTCCTCTTTGGAACAGAAAATTATCACATGTAAGCATTTCACATCTCAAGAGATACTGAAATCACATCTCAATCGTATCATCTGATAACTGATTCAAAATGTCATCAGCTCTCTGGAGGAAGATAATTGCCCATTATCTGGTAGAAAAATCATGATGTCCCTACATCTCTAGGCTTGTCAATTGGTGATTTGCTAATAACCTCTTCTCATCATTCCAGGCCCCAAATTTTTAACCAACTCACAAAATCTGATTGATTTCCCTAAATAAATATAACAAGGTTACATAAGTCCTACATAAGTAATAATCTTAAGATGTAAGTTAACCACATTACTCCCTAGCTCCAAAACTATCAGTGGCTCCCTATTACCTCTAGGATAAAATACAGTGTCTTTAGGATTTAGAACTAGAAGGGACCTTAGAAGCCACCAACTCCAACTACCAATTTTGCAGATGAGGAAACTGAGGCCCAAGGAAGCAACTTGGAATCACAGGATCAAAGATTTAAGACCGAAACAGGCCCTCAGACGCCATCAAATCCAACTCGATGAAGAAACTGAGGCAACAAGAGGTGACGTAATGGGCCCAGGGTCCATCAGCTATTTACCTTGGATCCCAATCTGGCTCTGACTCAATATTCTAGCCTTATTCACCTCATTCTCCCTCACACTCTCTACTTTCCAGGAAAGCTGCATTCAGCAGCTTGCCAGTCTGAGCATTTGTGAAGGCCATCCCCTATGCCTACACTTTAAAAAAAGGGGGGGGGGCTACTTTGGCCATGCTTCCTGCAGGCTTGACCAAAGATTTGGGAAAGACAAAGGAAAGAGGTTTGAGCAGAGATTTCTCAGTGTCCTCCTTTCCAGCCTCTCCCCCGCCCAGGTTGGTTTTTTCCTTGACCTTGAGACTGAAGGGACTTTGGGAAGTAAATAAATAAATGGGACCAAGGAGAGGCAAGACTTCGCAGACTCAGTGGGTGAGCTCATGCCAAGAGCTGAAACTTCCTCCTGGTCAAGCTTAGAATCTTTGCCAAGTGCCAGATACTGGACTTGGGGTAGCTCTGGCGCTGCCAGAATGACCAGCCCTGAGACTGTGTGGTGGTGATGGGGAGATTGACGTTACAGAAAGCTGCAGGACAGAAGAATCACAGATTTAATGCTCTACTTGTAAATGAGAAAAATCAGGCCCTGGAATCAAAGGGAAGTCATACGTTACCAGTAAACTCGCTAAAACTTTCAAGCTTTGTAATTAAAAGGACAACAAATACAATACTGTATTAAATAACATTCTGCTAAATTAGAAAGATGGTGAGAAATTTATATGTTGGAAAGGGATAAAGGGAGAATTGAGTAGAGAAATCACTTTTTGTAACAGAACTATCACAAAAGTACATTTTTAACAGAGGGGTAAGTCATTCTTGACTGAATGGCCTGTATATGATTAATTTAATTTTTTCTTAGTAGGAAATTAAAGCAATTTCTGAGTATACTACACACAACCCCATAGATCAAGGACTAAGTTTGTTCTGGGCAACTAGGTGGCTCCATAGTGCATAAAGCACAGGCCTTGGAACCAGAAAGACATCTTCCTGAGTTCAAATCTGGCCTTACACACTTACCCGCTATGTGACCGTGGCCGAGTCACTTTACCCCACTTGCCTCAGTTTCATCATCCATAAAGTGGAGAAGGCAATGGCAAACCAGTCCGGTAGCTTTGCCAAGAAAATCCCAAATGGAGTCACAGAGAGTCGGGCATGACCAAACAAAAAGGTTCATTCTAAAACAGATTCATTCCTAACCTGGAGTCTATGCATTTTATTTTTTTTTTGATGTTTCTATAATCATATTTCAATATAATTGGTTTCCTTTGTAACCCTATGTATTTTATTTTATGTATTTAAAAATGTTATTCTGAAAGAAGGTCCCTAGATTCTACCAGCCTGCCAAAAGAGTCCACCACACAAAAGGGGTTATATAACCCCTGACCTAAATGTTTAAAATTACCCCAAAATTGCAAATAGAGGCATATAAACACAGAAAAATAAAATATAATAGCCAAAGAGACACTTAAGGAATTAAACCAAATTAGAAGCCTTTTACATCACGATTCCCATTATAACAAATACATTGTGTGTCCTTCATTCTTGAAGAGGACCAGGACATCAGGAAGGTAATGTCATAGCTTGCAAGTGAATTGGATTTAAGTGAGGGAGAGTTGTGAAAAGGTAACAGTCTCATCTTCTCCTCAGGAACCATCTGGGCCCAGATGTAACAAATACAGGCAACATCTCCAAGCCTTTGGAAGTTGTGCTTCTAATTGTTTAAATAAAATGGCAAGGATTCTTCAAGTCATTCATTTCCTTTTAATTGTCTCTAACAGGCTGTTCTTCAGCATTTCCACCATCCTTCCCAGAACTCCCCAGGCCAGTTGGCCAAATGCGGCCTTCCTCCTTAAACCTTTACTTCTCTAACTTATAAAGGGGTTAAAAACCTGGCACAATCAGGGGAAGGCTTTCCAGGCCATGATCCTTTCCAAGGAAGGGAGCTAGCTTTCTTCTGTTCTGTAAGCGAGGCCAACCTGGAGTTCCTCAGCCCAGATTGTCAAACAAGGAGCAGGAGGTACCTGATCTTAACACAGACCCAGACACTGTACACCACAAGCCAATTTCGTCTTTCTATCAGGGATCTCAAAAACAATTCTAATGCCATGAGCCACATTCAAGAACACAGAGGAATAATAAGATCTCTAGCTCGTAAACAGAAAGAATTTTGAAAGATGGAGAAATGATGAAATTTTGGAAAAATAGGAATTCAGAGCAAGACAGTTACTCATTTCAATGTAACAAGTATTTCTAAAGCACCTACTACATGGCGGGCACTGGAAACACAACAGGGAAGAGGAACTGATCCTCCTCCAAGGACTTTATACTCTTCTGAATTTCAACCAATCAATGAGCACCTACTATGTGTTAAGCCCTGTGCAAGATGCTAGAGACACAAACACCACAATGAAAGTCCCTGTCCTCCAGTACCTTACACTACATGGGGCGAAAGAACATGGATAGAAAGAAGAGCATGTAGAATATGTTCAAAATCATTCTCAGATAATTTTAGGGGATTAGGAAAGGCTGCAAGCAGAAGGTGGCACTTAGGGTGAGTTTTGAAAGAATAGATTCTAAGAGGCAGAAATTAAAAGGAACAACATGTCAAGCACTAGAGAGCCAATTTAAGGGTCTGGAGGCAGGAATGAAGAGCTGTATATGAGGGAAAGGCCAGTGTCATCGAACCACAGAATACCAAAAAGAGAGGGATATCTACTAAGATCAGAAAGGTGGGTCAAGGTCAAGTTATAAAGGCCATTAAAGGTCAAATGGAGGGGCAGTTAGGTGGTGCAGTGGATAGAGTCAGAAGGAGACCTGAGTTCAAATCTGGCCTCAGACACTTACTAGCTGTGTGACTCTGGACATGTCACTTAACCCCAATTGCCTCCAAAAAAAAATCAAATGGTTATATTAGACCTTAAAGATAATAAGAGCCACTGGAATTTAATGAGTAGGGAGGTGACCTAGTCAGACCCATGCTTTAGGAAAATTACTTTAGCAGTTGTGGGAAGGGTAGATTAGATCTAATAGATTAGAACTTGAAGCTGGGAAACCAATATAAAGGTCATTACAATAATCCAAGGAAGAGGGGCAAAGGTATAAAGTAGGTTGCTGGCTATGTCAGTAGAGAAGGGGACAAGATGGGAGGGATGTCATAGAGGTAAAAACTACAAGATTTGGCGACTGACTCGATATCTGGGTGAGAATGAGGAGTTAAGGCTTACTGCATGCCTGAGTGACCCTAAGGGTGGTGGTGGTCTCAACAGAAATCGGGGAGTTTGGAGGAGAGGAAGGTTTGAGCTCTATTTTAGAAATGTTGAGTTTGAGACATCCTGACTGAAAGGTCCAACAGGCAGTTGGGGATTCAGCACTGAAGCTCAAGAAACAAGGGATGGATAAAAAGATCTGGAAGTCATTCTCACAGAGATGATAACTATGAATAAAAGTCTGTGATCATCCAAGGAGAGAGTGTACCAAGAGAAAAGAAGGCCCAGCACAGGCTAGAACATGGGTGAAGACTCAGCAAAGGGGCCCGAGAAATTCATGGGGGGGGGTGGAGCCAAGATAGCAGAGTGAAAGCAGCAACTTGCTTGAGTTCTCCCCCAAACTCCTTCAAATACCTGTAAAAAATGGCTCTAAACAAATTCTAGAGCAGCAGACCCCACAAAAAGACAGAGTGAAACAAATTTCCAGCCCAAGACAACCTGGATGGTTGATTGGAAAGGCCTATTGCGCCAGGCTGGTAGAGGAGTGCGATTCAACGTGGGCACACAGTCAAAAGACCAGGCCTCAGCAAACCTGGAGCAGGCCTCAGAAGACTGAATCACAGGCAGCTGTGGCAGTTTCCAGACTTCTCAACCCACAAACACCGAAGACGACTTAGAAGGTCAATGGGAAAGGTCTGTCTGACCAGGTGAGAAAGGAACTCAGTCTGGCCCCAGTCCCAGCCCAGCCCTGGGGTATAGCAGCTGCTTCCAGAGCTCTCAGCCCACAGAAAGAGGGGGGGGGATCAAGTGGCTGATCAGAGGGGGACTGCAGAGATCTCTTTGCTGGCACTGAGGCAGGATTCTCTTGCTTTGCCTGTGCTCGGATCTAGGTCACAGGTCTGAGTGGTGGTCCTGGGGCAAGGAAGAGCATTGGCATGGTAGAGCGCGTGGTGGTGGAGGAAAGCAAATCCTCCTCACAGTTCCAAGGCAGAAAAGAGTGCTGGTGGTCACTCACAGACCAGAGTACAAGCCAGGAGAGGAGTAAACACCTCGCCCCTTGTCATACCACCTTGGAAGGACTGAAAATTTACAGGTCCCTACAAGTATCTCTGAAAACAGCTACACGGAGCTTGGGACAGTACATTCTCCACACTGGAAGCAGACTCTTACCTTAACAAAGAGTTTAAAAGTCAAACAATTGGCTGAGATCATGAGAAAACAGTGCAAAAAAAGTCAGGCCATAGAATCTTACTTTGGTGACAAAGAAGATTAAAACATACAACCAGAAGATGACAACAAAGTCAAAGCTCCCACATCCAAAGCCTCCAAGAAAAATATGAATCAGTCCCAGGCCACGGAAGAGCTCAGAAAGGATTTTGAGAAGCAAGTAAGAGAAATGAGAGTGATGTAAGAAAATCATGAAAAACAAGTCAACACCTTGCTAAAGCAGATTCAAAAAAATACTAAAGAAAATAACACCTTAAAAAATTGACTAACCCAAATGGCAAAAGAGGTCCAAAAAGCCAATGAGGAAAAGAATGCCTTAAAAAGAAGAATTGGCCAAATGGAAAAGGAAGCCCAAAAAGGTCACTGAAGAAAATACTTCCTTAAAAATCAGAATGAAGCAAATGAAAGCTAATGATTTTATGAGAAATCAAGAAATTGTAAAACAAAACCAAAAGAATTTAAAAGACAATGTGAAATATCTCATTGGGAGAACAACTGACCTGAAACAAAGGGGATCAGGAAGGGGTAGGCAGAGAGGTGGGAGGAAAATCAGGAAAGAACCATGACAGAGAGAAGAAACCCAGAGAGGCGAGGGTCTCCAGGAGGAAAGTGTCAGATGCTAAGGAGAGGTCAAGGAAAGTGAAGGCTGAGAAAAGGCTGTTGGGCGTGGAGATCCCCAGAGGCAGGGCTGCATTCCAGATGGGCTCTAACCTGGTCCCATCCCATCCAGAGGCCCGTGTTCAATTCCAGGAGTCTCATTTGAGGAAGAATGATGACAAGCTGGGAGATATTCAGAAGAGGGCATCCATGACAGAGAAGGTAATCAAAATCATAGAGATTTCACACATCAATCAGTTATTGAGAGATACATAGAAGAAGGCAGAAGGCAACTCAGGAATAACACAATCCCATTCAATTAAATGTATACTTTTTAAAACCACATGCAAAAGAAGCTTGGGGCTTCCTAGCCAACCCTTTCTGTTGTTGTTGTTTTTATATAGAAATGTTCATGTTTGTTACTCTTAAAGACCATAAAAAAGGGAAAATGTCTAAAAAAGAAAAAATCAAAACCTTCTCTTATCAATTGAAAGAAACAGGGATGTTTAGCCCAAAGTGGAGACTCGGGGGAGCTGACTGTCATTAAGAAGAGGTGTTAGACGTGTTTCGCTTGGCCCATGAGACCAGCCCTCGAGTCAAAGAGACAAACGTAGGCTGGATAGAAGATGAGCCCTGCAAACACACAGAGCTGCGCCAAAGGCAGAACTGGCTGCCTCAGATGTGGTGAGCTCCCCTCTCCATGGAGGTATTCAGAGAGCGGTTGGATAATCACTTGTCAGGTGATGGAGATGGGGATTCCTGTTCAAGTAGGAATTTAACAGCACAGGTAACCTCTGACCTCATTCCAATCCAAAAGTTCTGTGAACACCCAGTGCACGTGGACAGCCTCACGTATTAGCATCTTCCTCACTGTTATCCCATATGCTCACCCAGAAGCCTCCTCCTCCTTATTCGGTTTCCCATTGGGAAGAGGCTGCCCTGACTAACATGGAAATATATGCACACTCGGCAGTTTAAGTTTTCATTATAAATTATTAACTTGGCTTTCTGGTACAAATCAGTCTTACGGGAGTTGGAAGAGCCCGAGCCACTTTTCTGGAGCCTGCTCAAACCTGATAATAATGACACATTTCTGTGGCACTTCATGGTTTGCAAAGTGCATTTTTCACTGGTCTCTAGAGCTGGGAGCGTAAGTTATAAGAAACGGGCCCTGCAAGGCTAAAGGAGGGGCCGCTGATCAGTCAGCTGCTTAGTGCAGGTGGTACTCTTCAGAAACAGGATCACTGACTGCAGATGCCATGATCTTGCTTCCACATCAAAGGACTCTCTTCAACAAGCTGACCTCTGGGCTTCTAGAGCTGCAGCATGAGCCCGGTTAATCAATCAATATGCGTTTATTAAGCACCTATGTGCCAGGCACGGTGAATGAATGAATGAATGAAAAGGCATTTAATAAGCAACTTGCCAGGCATGGCTCTAGGTGCCGGAGATACAAAAACAAAAATGAAGGAGTCTCTTCTTCAAGAAGCTTCTATTCTAATCAAAAGGGGAGGCATGTACATATAAATAGAGCGTTAATATCTTGAGAATAAATAAAAAATAAATACAAGCCAGTTAACGGAAGACAGCAGTGTTTCATTTTTCTGTTTATATCCCCAGTGCATAACACAGTGCCCTGCACACAGCAGGCACTTGTGTGTTGAATTGAATTGAACTGGGGAGTTGAATGTCTGAAAATAAAAGTTAAACTCAACCAAAAGGTAAAAAAGTTTAGGGTGGAATAGTATTTAAGGTGGCCAGACCATTAAAGAGGGTTTCCTTATTCAAGGGGAAAGTTCTCCTAGTGTTCTTATTTGTAGTTAACTCTTTGTTCTAATTTTGTCAAACCCCGAGTGCCGCATGGCCTCCTCAAAGAAATCCAAGGATGCTCAGAGAGATAGGACTAAAAATTCACACAGTAAAAACAAAGTGGATGAAGAACATGAATTTTCCAAAATACAAATTATGAGATGAACAGCCCATTGATTATACATTGTTACACTGATCTTGTATGGAAGTGCAGGTGGATGACCAGCTTGGAAAAGACACGAAAAGGAAGGAAAGGATGACTAGTTTTTGAGAAATCGTGTTTCCTGAGCAGTTTCCTGATACAAAAGCTGATTTTTAGTGAGTCACTATTCTCTTCAACATACAGCACAAATCAGGGAGCAGCACCATAATCTCGTGTGAATCAAACTGCAAAGAAATGTAAAAGACGGTGCCTGCTCTCAAGGAACTCACAGTCCAATGTGAGACAAGACCCAGAAGCGGTTCCAGCTGCAGATCAGATGATGGCTGCAAAGCAGATGTTACTGCATCTTCTTTAATGATTTCTGATGTTGAGCCACCACCCAGGGCCAGGGACTTTGGTGGGGAGACCTTTCTTTTCTGGGTCTTCAGTAGTTGTGGCTACATTACATCAGAATGTAAGCTTCTTGAAGGAACACAACCAGTCAGTGCCTAAGGAGGTAATTTTGCTTTTTCTTTATATCTCCAGCACTTAGCATAGTGCCCAAAACATAGTATGCACTGAATAAATGCTTGAATAATGAGACTGGATTGGATTGCCAGCCACAGCATAGAGGCTGGCCAGCTAATAAGGTCTCCCATTCTCTAAACAACAATTCTCAAATTTTTTTTATCTCAAAACACCTTTACAACCTTAAAAATTATTAAGGATCCCCTCCAAGAGTATTAGTTTATGCAGGTTATAGCTATTAATATTTACAATGTTCAAAATTAAAATATCTTATGTCTGAATGCAGACTGAAGCATACTATTTTTCACTTTCTATCTTTTTTGTTTGAGTTATCTTGCATAAAATTACTAGTATGGAAATGTTTTACAATTGCACACATGCAACTTATATCAGACTGTTTACCAACTCAGGGAGGGGGAAGGGAGGGAGGAACAGAATTTGGAACTCAAAACTTTTTGTTTAAATGTTAAAAATTGTTTTTACACGTAATTGGGGAAAATAAAGTATTATTTAAAAATTAAAACATCTTAGTAGTATTATAAAAATAATTTTGGCCTCAAGAATCCTCTGAAAGCATCTTGGGGACTCCCAAGGGTCCCCACTTCAAGAACTGTCGCTCTAGAATCCTTTAGTAACTAGGCACAGGGTCAAGAAGGGGTCTCACTGGCCCTGATTTGCAGAAGCTCATGCTTTGTAAGAGATGAGTTATCAGCCTGGGGGGCAGAATTAGATCTTTGGGGGACAGAGCTGGGTTCATGCCCCTCACCTGTTCCAGGGCTTTCTCCTGAGGTGAAGCTTGCCCAGAAGATACTTAGGGCCAAATCTCTGAGTCCCTGGAAGCAAAGCCCCTTACCCCACTGCCATACTCCACCTCTGTTAGGTTGAGGTTCAGAATCCATGATGGCTTTAATCATTAATCATTTAAATGCCTGGGTAAAGAGAAGGCATTATTTTTTGGGGATCCCAAATATCATTTTTCCATTAAACTGGTATAAATATTTGTTATTTCTACTCACCTGAAATACTCTGTTTTTTAAGTACATGGTGCCATATCCTTCTCTGTGGCTAATATAAAATGTCCCTGTGAAAGTGCAACCATCAGGCCAAGTATAGGTACCTCTGCCATGACGATGATCCTTATAAAATTGCCCTTTGTATGCCTGGAAGAGAAAAAGATGGAGGGGAGGGAAAGAAAAGTGAATTATTCCCATGGAGGGCTGAACTCAGAGTCAGGAAGAGCTGGATTCCAATTCCACCTCAGACACTTACTCAAAGTGTGACCCTGGGCAAGTCATTTCACTTTTCTGGGCCTCATTTCCCCATCTATAAAATGAGGTGGTTGGACTTGATACGCCCCAAGGCTCCCTACAATTCTAAATCTATGATCTTGTTCTCAGTGACTTCTCAAAAAAGTTTCCCAACTTTAATGCCTACCCTCTAAGTTTGAAGTGCAGGAAATAATCGAAGATTTCCACGAGTATTCTGATGCTGGGACAGTAGGTAATATTAGGCACCACAATCGGTACAAGCATCTTGGAAACCACTTTGAGGTTCTGCGAACCAAAAAGATAGAATGCCCACATCCTCTGGCTCTGAGGTTCCCCTCCCAGGCCCACACCCCAAGGAGGTCACTGATGCAAAGAAAGCCCCTACACATCTAAATATTTAGAGCAAGCAGCACATGTTCTGGTAGCAAAGAGAAATGCCCACTGACTGGGGAACGGCCAAGCAAACCGTGCTACATGAATGTGATGAAATGTTACTGGGCAGGAAGAAATGACAAATGTGATGAACACAGAGCAGCACAGAAAGACTTACACGAACCGATGCAGAGTGAAGCAAACAGAACCAAACCAGGAAAACAATGCACACAATGACTTCAGTCATGTAAATGGAAAGAATGGACACAATAAAATCATCCAAAGTAACTGGGGCAAAATTACAAAGAATCGGTATGGTCCCAAAGAAGAACTAGAAGAGGATATCTCCCCCTCTACCCTCAACCCTTTGAGAGTTCCACAGATGGAGATACTGAGAAAATGGAGATGTAAGAAGAAAAGATATCAATAAAACCGTATCACTGAGTGAGTATGTGTGTAGTTGAGTTAGACCAAATTGTTTTTTGAATGGTTGGACTAATTCAATTCCAACAAGATTCCACCAAGGTACCTATCTTGCCACTGTCTCTCCAACACTTAACATTTTTATCTTTTTTGCCAATCTGGGAACAAGGCAGATGCCCAGAACTGTTTTAATCTGTATTTCTCCAGTTACTGGTGACCTGAAGCCTTCTTTCATGTGACTATTGATCGTTTGCCTTTCTTCTTCACAAAATTACCTGCTCATATCCTTTAACCACTTATCCTTTGGGGATGAGTGACCATTTTCTATTTTTGTCTTAAAGCAGATCCTCAGAGATCAGATGAATGGCTAACAAAGAAGGTAGGCCAATCATACAGCAAGAATGAGGGAAAAACAACAAGAAGCTTGCGTCCTCCATTGGTATACAGGCACTGTCAAGTCATGGAGAGGCAAGGCAACTAGCATTTATTAAGCACCTACTGTGTTCTGGGCACTGGGGATATGGAAGAAAGCCTCCTAGCACTTGGTCAAACCCTTTTGGATAATTTCATGGAAAATATCATTGGAAATTTCTTCTTAGGGGAATATAAAAATCTGCTTTCCAAATAAGCTTCTGTCCACTGGTCCTAGTTTTTCTAAGGACCCATAATCAATTATCTCCCTCTTCCAACTGATAACCCTTCAAACATTTTGAAATGGCAATAATACCCTACTTCCATAATGTACATGCACAAATGTTACATGTAATTATGTCATGTACATGCTATACATAGTGTGTGTATATGTATGTGCATGTGTATACGCGTAGACAGACGGACAGGTAGATAGTCCAACCTGTCCCACCACCACCCATCCCAGGCATTTTCCAGACTAAACCTCTGTTCTTCCCTTCACCATTCCCTGAAAGGCTCTCCTTTCTCACCTCCTTCACACCACACAGCTCAAGCACCCCTTCTTCCCACACCTTTCCAGATTTCATCAATGCTAATGGCTTCCCTCCCAAGCTACCTTATATTTATTCACATGTATCTTCCTCATACTGATTCTACCTCCTTTTCTGTATGCATGCGCTGTCTCTCCCATTAGAATATCGCATCCTTAAAAGCAGGGTTTGTTTCACTCTTTCTATCTGTGTCTCCAGGGCCAAGCATAGTGTCTGGCACATAGGAGTTGTCTAACCTGATGCTTCTTGATTGATTAATTGAAATGACCCTCATCATCCTGATCAACCTCTTCCGGGCACTCTCCGGTTCAGCAACATCCATAGGAGCATAGTACTCAAAATGGGGAGTGAAGTACAATAAATACATCAGCTGTGGTCTGAACGTGACCCTTTCTTGAGCTTGGGGGAATATGGGCGTTAAGTTTTATTGAAGCCTTTTCTTCATCATCACAGCCATTTCTAGATCTCCCCCTCCTCGCCCCGCAGTCTGCCTTCACTTATAACTCACATAAAACACCCAGTTGAGCAGAAACAACCACCACGTTCAGAGCATCTGGGAGGATATCTAACATCCCCAAATCTCAGTCCCAGGCCCTCCTCTCTTTTCTCTCTGTGCTCTCAATGATCTCACCAGCTCTCATGGGTTTAATTATCTTCTCTGCTGCAGACAGATTTCCAGATCTCTGCATGCATCCAGCCTGCTCCTGAGCTCTAGTCACCAACTGACTATTCGTTATTTCCTACCGGCTGGTCTATAGGCATTGCAAACTCAACACGGGTAAACCAGAACTCATTATTAGCTTTCCTCCAAAACCCACTGCTTTCCCCCACTTCCCTTTTTGTTGAGCCCCCACCATCCTTCCAATCAATCAGCTTCAAAACCTTGGAATCATCCTCAATTCTTCCTCTTCTCTAATGAAGGAGTGGCCAAATCTATCATCGATCCTTCCCCAGCACCTGCAACATGCCTCCTTCTCTCCACCCACAAAGCCGCCACTCTGGTTGAAGCTCTCATCCCACTCACCCAGACCATTGATTGCAACAGCCTCCTAACTGGCCTCCCTGCCTTCATTCATTCCCTTCCTCAATCCCTCCTCTTCCCAAAGGACAGGTCTGCCCATGACCCCTCCTCTAGAAGCTCTAGGGGCTCCCTCATGCCTCTAGGATCAAATCCTCTGACAATGAAAGCCTGGCTCTAGCTGGCCCTTCCCAGCTCATAACACATCGTTCCCCCAAGCACGCCTCTGTAACCCAGCCACAGTGGCCCCCCGCTATTCCTCATGCACAGGGGTCCGTATCCCATCTCCATGTCTCTGCACAAATGGTCCCCTTGCCCTTTTTGCTGCTTGAAGGGCACTCTCTGCTCGCCTTCGAATCTCAACGCAAGCTCCCCCTGGTCTCCTTAGCTCCTCATGCCTCGACAGGGTGCATTCCCCGGGCGCTTCCAGGACCATAACACAATGCCTAGCATAGAGAAGGCATCGAATGCACGCCGACCGATTAACCTTTTCTACTTTCCATCTACACCAGACTACTATTCATACGCCAAACTTAACATGCCTGTCCCCTTCTCCACACATTGGCACGCTCTGTGGCCCCACACCTGAATTCTATCCCATCACCTCTACCTTTCTTAACACTCTTCAAGACTCGGCTCAGACACTACCTCCTCCATGAAGCTTTCCCTGATTTACTGTCCCCCAGTTCAAGATGACCCTTCCCTCATCAGATACTCCTAGAGTACTTTGTAGGTCATTCCCTATCTTCTCTCTGTGGACACCAATCAATCCATAAGCATTTGTTAGGGAAACAGACCAGAGTAAAGCAGTCCCTGCCCTCAGAGTTTACCTTCCAATGAGGGAGACAATATACAGGGTGTCCCAAAAGTCTTATTGCAGTGCAGGTTCCTCCCCCCCCCAATCAAAACAAACCTGCACTAAGACTTTTGGGACATACATATAAACATGTATGTATGTGTATATGCATAAACATACATACATACACTCACATATAAAATTTTATATATACATATATATGTGTGTACATGTGTGTATATATGTGTGTAGTTAGATATATATTACATATCAAACAAACACAAGGTAATTTGGCAGGGAGGACATCAGTAGGGGTTGGGGAAAGGCTTCCTATAGAACGTGGCACTCCAGCTGAATCCTGAAGGAAACCAGAGGTTCACAGAAGCAGAGGGAGGGAGGAGGAGAGGAGGAGGGAGGAGGTTGGGAGGAGGGAGGGAAGGAGGGCACTGTCTCCCCTCCCCCAGCAGCATGGCGATGTGGAAGCATTTGTTTTTGCCTTCCTCTTCCTGACGGTTTATTGGATTGACCTGGGGCAATGGGAGCCAGGCGAGTGCTGGAGGCAGCTCTGGAGAGCAAAATGGCTCCATTTTCAGGGCGAGCATTTGCACCTCGGAAATCTTTCAGACCAGAGCTTCATTGATTGTCTGTTGGTTGTCTAGACTTAAGAAAAGTGAAGAAAACATCAATAATGAAGATTAAACTTAAAAGTATGCCCTGCGTATTCTGAGACAGTGAGGAGGGAGGAGAGAGACAGAGAGAGAGAGAGACAAGAGACAGAAAGGGGGGAGGGAGAGGAGGGAGAGAGACAGACAGACAGACAGAGACTGAGATAGTATGTGTGTGTATACGAAAGAAAGAGAGAGAGAGAGAGAGAGAGAGAGAGAGAAGGGGGGAGAGAGAAAGAGAGGGGAGAGAGAGAGAGAGACAAGAGACAGAAAGGGGGGAGGGAGAGGAGGGAGAGACAAGAGATAGAGAGATAGCGTGTGTGTGTGGGGGGGGAGAGAGAGAGAGAGAGAGCCCTGACTGTTGGACATTTTACCCACACACTCTTGAATGGGACCCTATTAGCCAACCAGGGTGGACCTGCTGAACCAAAGATGAAGCCTCTCCAAGACTGCCGCCATCACAGAACCACAGTGTGGGGCCGTCACTGCATAAGTGGGTGACAACAGGACAAAAAGACTGACGAAGGCCACCTGGACGCTAATCAGCCATCGAGGCGGCCACCGCCAGGGGTCAAGCAAACCAAAGGCCTGAATGCATGGGCTGGGGGAGTAAAGGGGGGACCAGTCCAAAGTCCTTCACTTTTGTGCTTTTCCATCCAAGAGACAGCAGCTGCCTCAGTTCCTGGAGAGTGCCCATGGGTTCCTAAGCACATTTAGCGGCCTTTTCTTGCCTTTCCCATGGCTGTATTTTTAAGGAGCCCTCTCTCAAGACACAGCATCTCAGTTCACAGCCTGAACATCACGTGACATAGTGAGTGAAGGATAAGATGGCTATGGGTGTGAATTGATTACATCATGCTATGAGTGTAGCAGACATCTTCATTTTCACAAACAGCAGACACCCGGCATCCAGGAGCAATGGATCACAGAATCATAGCTCTGGAGACAGAAGTCCCTCCTTTTACAGGTGAAGAAGCTGAGTCCTGTATTACTTAAGTCACTTGCCTAAAGTCACAAAAGTATTAAATATGAGAGACAGAACATGAACTCAGGTCCTCTGACTTCCAAGACACTCTGTTCTTTCTGCCACTGAACCATCACCATGCCCAGCACACAGGAGGTGCTTAATAAATGTTTACTGACTCCTGACTGACTCCCTTCACACAAAGCGTGAGGAAGGGAAAAGAGAGAAGAGGTTCCTCTTTCCTTTGCCTCCTCCACCTTCTCTTATTGAAGGCAATAAGAGACTGACCTCAAGAGGCCTAGCCCAGCCTGGAGAAACTGAGATTTGTTTCCTACCAAGATAATCCTGAATCTTAACACACTCACCTGTGAACTAACGTGCTCCCACCAAAAGCCAGACCTAATGACTAACAGGGGTATGGCTGACCGCCTCAGGCACTGGGGCCCAAGAGCTCTGTCTTTGGTCCCCTGCCATCCTCTTTCCAGAAGTCTCTGACTTCCCCTACACCCAGGCACAAACACCATCACGCTGCCTTCTCAGCTATACAAAATCTTCACCTTTCATCCAAGCTCCTCGGACTACAGTCCAACATTACTCTTCCGTCTTCACTGACTTTCCAATCAACTCTACCATTCCTTGACTGTTGCCACTCTCTGGAGAGGAATTTATCTGATTATCTGATTAAAGTAATTCACCCTGATTATCTGATTAAATTAATACTGTCTAGGAGTGCTAAGAGGCTTAAAACACTCCTATAGATCATTTCCATTGTAAATGCTAAGCTTATCAACCCAAAGGACTCTCCAATTGGTCACATATGTGGTGGACCAATTTTTGAGCATGATTCCTCTATACAACTGGTTTCCCAGATAGCAAAAGACATTGTAATGGACACTGAAGCCACTGGCTACCCTCTCCTTTGTGACCTTGGCCACAGGACTACAGGGTCATGAATTTAGAGATAGACAGGACCTTAAGAGGATATCAAATCCAACCCCATTCAATTGAAAAAAACCTATTTTATCTCCATCCCATCCTCTCCCCTCCCCCAAATGGTGGAAGAGGAGGACAAAAAAGAGAAAAGCAAAGAGAAAATGAAAGCTTTGGCAACAAATGTGCATCGTTAAGGAAAACAAATTCCTCCATTGGCCATACCCAAAAAATATGGCTCATTCTGTACCCAGACTCCTTTGCCTCTCTACTAGGAGGTGGGTAGCGTGCTTCACCATTGAACCTCTGGAACTGTGGCTGGTCATTGCATTGATGTGAGTTCTTACGACAGTCAAGGTTGTTGGTCGTTTCAATACTGTTACTTTGTGCATCGTTCTCTGGGTTCTCCTCGCTTCACTCTTCATCAGTTGATATGGGTCTTCCCAGTTTGCTCTGAAACAGTCCCTTTTGCCATTTGTTACCCCACCACCATTCTGTTATATATTCACATACCACATCCCATAATTTGTTCAGCCCCTCCCCAATCAATGGGCACCTTCAGTTCTTTGCTACCACAAAAAGAACTGCTATAAATATTCTGGTATATGTGAGTCCTTTTCTTCTTTCTTTGATCTCTTTTGTGTATAGCCCTAGCTCTCTGACTGGTGGCTCAAAGGGACTGCACAGATTAAGGATTTGTCAGACACAGTTTCAAACTGCTTTCCAGAATGACTGGACCAGTTTACAGCTCCACCAACAGTACATCAACATGTCTTTTCCCTCAGCCCCTCCAACACTTGTCATTTTCCTTTTTGCCAAATTTGCCAATGTAATGGGTGTGAGGTGGACCTCACAGTTGCTTGAATTTGCATTTCTGTACTTATTAGTGGTTTGGTGCATTTTTTTCAAATGGACATTGATAGTGTGAATTTCTTCCTCTGAAAATTACCTATTCGTATCTCTAATCATTTGTCAGAATTCATTGTATATATCTGAATCAGTTCTGTATATATCTTGGACAGTAGACGTTGGTCAGAGAAATTTGCTGCAAAGACATTCCCCCAGTTACCTGTTTCCCTTCTCATTTTAGCTGCGTTGGGGGCTTTTGTGCAAAAACATTGTAATTTTATAAAATTGTCCATTTTCTCTTCTTTGGTCATGAACTCTGTCCCATCCATAGATGCAAAAGGCAATTTCCCTCTTCTTCCTCTAATTTAGATCAACCTGAAGTCCAGATTGTGCATCCGTTTGAAGCTTATCTGGGTTGACAGAATCTGATGTTGGTCTATGCCTAATTTCTGCCAGACAGCTTTCCACTTTGCCCAGAAGTCTGTGTCAAATAGTGAGTTTTTACCCCAGCAGTTATTATCGTGAGCTTTATCAAACACTATTCTATTGTGGTCATTCGCTCCCGCTGTTGAGCATCTAATCTATTCCACGGATCAACTCTCTATTTCTTACCTAGTACCAAATCATTTTGATGATTACTGTTTTGCACTGCTTTGTAGTATAGTTTGGGGTCGCTAGGGGACGCCATGGTGCGCAAAGTGCCAGGCCTGAAGTCAGAAAGATTCATCTTCCTAAGTTCAAATCCAGCCTCAGACATTTTCTAGCTGTACGACCCTGGGCAAGTCACTTAACCCCATCTGCCTCAGTTCCTCATCTATAAAATGAGTTAGAGAAGGAAATGGCAAACCACTCCAGTATCTTTGTCAAGGAAACCCCAAATGGGGTCACAAAGAATCAGACATGACTAAAATAATCAAACAACAAAGTATAATTTGAGATCTAGTACTTCTCAGCCCCTTCCCTTCCCACATTTTTATTTCATTATTCCTTTCGAGATTCTTGCAAGCCCATGGTTTTACAGATGAAGAAACTGAGGCACAGAGAGGTTATGTGATTTGACCAGGACCACACAACTAGTAAGCTTCTAAGACAAGATCTGAACCCAGATCTTCCTGACTCCAGGTCCAGAGCCCCCTTATCACAACAGCATGCTTCCTCTCAGTAGAAAGGGCCCTAGCTCTGGTGTCACAGGACCTAGAATCGAATCCTGCCTCTGATGCTAATGACCTTGGGCTAGTCGCTTAAGACTCTTGAGCCTCCGTTCCTTCATCTGTAAACTGAGGAGGCTGTGGTCCCTTCCAGCTCTACATCCAGGATCCAATGATCTAGGTGACCTTGGACACACAACTTCATCTCTGTGGGCCTCATCCTTTCTACCTGTAAAATGGAGGGATTCAAGGAGATGCCTTCTGAGGTCTCTATGACTCTATGAAATCCCCATTGGAACAGCATACACCTTAAAATATTGGGAATTCACTTTACCTAGACATACACGTGATAAGGACAACTATAAAGTTTATAATGGCAGAAAAAAATAAAAGCTGGGATAATTGAACTGAGTGTTCATGGATAGGTTGATCTCTATAGTAAAAATAATAACAATAACATTGTAAGCTCAACATTTACATATTTGAGTCAATACAAACCTATTTTTAAAAAATAATGATAATTAAGTAGAAAAACAATGGTCAAGGATATAAAAAACCCACTTAAAATGGTGGATGGATTAGATTTGCTTTCCCAGGCCTTAGAACAGATTTCAGAGCAGTTATAGTCAAAACTATCTGATGCTCAGCAAACGCAGATCAGCGAGAAAGAACAAAGATGACAAACACACAACCAGATGCACGCAAAAGCTGACTAGTAAATCTTCAAAAAATTAAATCGGGGAAAAGATTTCTTACTTAACAAATATACTTGAGAGAATAGGTAAGTAATATGACAGGACTTAAGACTTCAACCTGTTATCTCACACCACATATCCCAGGGAATTCTAGCCAGGTGATAAACACACATTTAAAAAATAAATAATTTTAAGGGTGGAAAAAATTAGAATAATGCATCTCAACAGGGGGAGGAGGACAACTTTTATCTATTACAGAAGCAGAAGAAAGTAAGGAGAAAACAGATGTGCTTGATTAAATAAAACAAAAAGTCTATACAACAAAAGAATCAAAAGGGAAAATATTTATGGTGATAACGGACAGAAAGCTCTAGCTCCAAAGTATACAAAGAAATGTTTGAAAATGTGCTAAGGCAACTCCCAAGTCCCAAAGAAGAAATAGTCAAAAGATGCAAACGGGAAATTTTCAAAAGAAGGCAAGCTGTCAGTAGTCACTTGAAAAAATGTCTAATCTGATAATCAAAGTAATGCAAAGTAAGACAAGTCTGAGGTTATCACCTCGCACCCATCAGATCAATAAACATAACGAAAAGCAAAGGGCCTGCCTGACGACAAGGTGTATCTTGCTTCTCCAATAAATACAATTATTTCCTATTTGTTGGTACCAATGAGTACCAACATTCCCTGAAACTGTATGGAGAAACCCATCACTGGCAATATATGGGAAGCGAGCTCTCAGTCTACCAATGGCACAAAATAAGCACAAATGACTTGACTTGAATAATTTACCTCACCATTGCTCCATTCGAATATCCAAATCCAAGTTTCATGTTAAGCCCAAATTCCCCCTTGTATACGCAACCATCGGGCCATTCCTGCACGCCATAAACCCGCTCAATATAGTCCTGCAGCTCTGGCTCGGGCAGTCCCAGTGACTCCCTCTCATCACCTTCCTCGTCTGTTGTAATGACGTCCCTGGGATGACAATCGGGAAAGGTTGTCAGAGTGAAACCCAAAGCCAGACAGTGACTTCCCAGCATTCCCCACCAAGTGACACTACATAGTATATATTATTTAGACCTTGGTTGGACAATAAAATCCAATTCAGTGGACACCAAAAACAATGTTTCTAACTCATTCTTTCATCACGGAGGCAGGATGGTACAGCAGAACGAGCCCAGGCATCAAAGGACCTGGGCTCAAATCCCTCTTGGGCCTTGGTTTCCTTGTCTATAAAATCAGAGTCAGCCAAGATGGCCTGAGATCCTCCCAAGATAGCCTATAAACCAACTTAGTCTGGGCTGGCTTAGAATGGTCCTAATGAGACAAGGTAGCAGACAAGATACACACCAGTGAACTTTACAGACAGAAAAATTCTTCTCGGCCAAGTTGGTGCCCCCTAATTCTTTTGCATACTCCAAAGGACCTGGAACAGCGTTAGAAATGAAATATCCTCTCCATAAATTCATCGAACCATCTTTGCCTATGAAGATAGCACTTAAGAGAAAACTAATGATCTCTGGGGGCAAAAAAGCCATTACTGAAGAAAGTTTCAAGAGAAGTCTAGAAGATCTAAGCAAGCTGCACCGACACAGCACTACCTAAAAAATGGCTAACATCACTGGGGTATTCCAGAACCACAGGCTCTCAGTGTTCCTCCAAGCCTTGACCTACATTTTCTATTCATTCACTTATCACACAAGTATTACTATGTGCCAGGCACTAAGCTCCGTAGCTGTTCAGTCATTTCAGTTGTGTCTGACTCTTTGTGGCCCCCATTTAGGGTTTTCTACTGGTGTGCTTTACCATTTCCTCCTCTGGCTCATTTTACAGATGAGGAAACTGAGGTAAACATAGTGAAGTGACTTGCCCAGGGTCACACAGCTAGTAAATGTCGGAGGCCCAGAAGCCTATCCACTGTACCAGCCAGCTGCCCAGGCACCGCAGCTAGGTACTAGAAACAAAGAGATGAAGACAAAATAGACCCTGTCTTCAAAGAGCTTATATCCTATTGGACACAACATGTACCCATATCAATAAATGTAAAATTTAAACAAAGTAATCACAAAATAGTTTGGGGAAAGGAGACACTTGGCAGCTGAGGAAGAGAACAGAAATAACTGCTTTTTCCCCAAAAATATTAAAAATCAGAATGGAGCAAGTGGAAGCTAATGACTCTGAGAGATCAAGAATCAATCAAACAGAAACAAAAGAAATCAAAAAATAGAAGAAAATGTAAAATACCTCATTGGCAAAACAACTGACCTGGAAAACAGATCCAGGAGAGATGATGGAAAAAAAAAAGAGCCTGGACAGCATCTTTCAGGAAATCATCAAGGAAAACTGCCCTGAGGTATTAGAACCAGAGGGTAAAATAGCCATAGAAAGAATCCACCGATCACCTCCTGAAAGAGACCCCAAATTGAAAATGCCAAGGAATATTGTAGCCAAATTCCAAAATTACCAGGTCAAAGAGAAAATATTGCAAGCAGCCAGAAAGAAAACAATTCAAATGTCATGTAACCACAATCAGGATTACACAAGACCTTGCAGCTTCTACATGAAAAGGTCAGAGGGCGTGAAATATAATATTCGGTGAGGCAAAGAAGCTTGGATTACAACCAAGGTCAACTACCCAGTGAAATTGAGCATCATCTTTCATGGAAGGAGATGGCCATTCAATGAAATGGGGACTTCCAAACTTTCCTGATGAAAAGACCACAGCTCAAGAAAACTTGATCTTCAAATACAAAACTCAAGAGAGGCATAAAAAGATAAACAAGAAAGAAAAAAACAACAAGATGTTATTAATAAGGGCAAACTGTTTACATCCCTACAAGAGAAGACGACACTTGTAACTCTTGGGAACTGTACTGTTATTATGACATTTAAAAGGGGTATATATAGTCAGAACCTTACTCATTTGGTTCAAAGATGGAATAATATCATCAGTCGGGTATAGAAAGCTAACTTACCCTATAGGAAGTAGGAGGGGAAAGGGGAAAAAAAGGGAGGAGGCTAATAGAAGGGAGGACAGACTGAGGGAGGCAGTGGTCAAAAGTAAAACTCTAGTGAGGAAGGTAAGGGGGAGAGAGGAGAGAGAGGCATAAATAGGGGAGGGGGAAATAGGATAGAGAGAAAGACACAGACAGTAATCATAACTGCAAATGTGACTGGGATGAAGGTGGATTAAGAACCATAATCCCACAATATGTTTATAAGAAACACATTTTACACAGAGTAAAGGTAAAAAGCTGGAGCAGATATATTGTTTCAGCTGAAATAAAAAAAAAGCAGGTATAGCAATCCTGATCTCAGAGCAAAAGCAAATATAAATCTAATTAAAAGAGATAAGGAATGAAACTACATGCTGCTAAAAACGTAGCATGGACAATGAAGCAACATCATTACTAAACATACATGCACCAAGTTGTATAGCATCCAAATTCTTGGAGAAGAAGTTAAGGGAGTTACAAGAAGAAATAGACAGCAATACTATACTAGTAGGGGACTTCAACCTCCCCCTCTCAGAACTAGATAAATCTTACCACAAAATAAAGAAGAAAGAAGTTAAATTGATAAATAGAATTTTAGAAAAGTTAGATATGGTTGACCTCTGGAGAAATCTGAATGGGGACAGAAAGGAAAATACCTTTTTCTCAGTGGTACATGGCACCTACACAAAAATTGACCGCACACTAGGGCATAAAAACCTCACCATACAATGCAGAAAGACAGAAATATTAAATGCATCATTTTCAGATCATTATGCAATAAAAATTACATGTAATAAGGGCCATGGAAAGACAGACTAAAAATTAATTGGAAACTAAATAATCAATTCCTAAAGAACAAATCATAGAAACAATCAATAACTTCATCCAAGAGAATGATAATAATGAGACAACATACCAAAACTTATGGAATTCAATGAAAGTGGTCCTTAGGGTAAGTTTTAAAGAAGTGATCAGTGAATTAGGCATACAACTAAAAAATCTAGAAAAAGAACAAACTAAAAATCCCCAATTAAAAACTAAACTAGAAATTCTGAAAACCAAAGGAGAGATTAATAAAATTGAAATTAAGAAAACTATTAAACTCATATAAAGAAGTAAGAGCTGGTTTTATAGGAAAAAAAACCAATAAAATAGATAAGCCTTTGGTTAATCTGATTTTAAAAAAAGGAAGAAGAAAATCAAATTACCAACATCAAAAACGAAAAGGGTGAATTCACCACCAATGAAGAGGAAATCAAAACAATAATTAGGAGCTTTTTTACCCAACTGTATGCCAATAAATTTTACAATCTTAGTGAAATGGATGAATATTTACAAAAATGTAAGTTGCCCAGATTAATGGAAGAGGAAATAAAATACCTAAATAACCCCATTTTGGAAAAAGAAATTGAACAAGCCATCAATGAACTCCCTAAGAAAAAATCTCCATAGCCAGATAGATGGATTTACAAGTGAATTCTATCAAACATTTAAAGAACAACTAATTCCAATACTATATAAACTATTTGGGAAAACAGTTGAAGAAGGAGTCCTACCAAATTCTTTTTATGATACAAATATAGTGCTGATACCTAAACCAGGAAAAGCCAAAACAGAAAGAAAATTATAGACCAACTTCCCTAATGAATATAGATGCAAAAATTTTAAATAAAATATTAGCAAAGAGATTACAGCAACTTATCTCGAGGATAATACACTTTAACCAAGTAGGATTTATAACAGGAATGCAGGGCTGGATCAATATTGGGGCAACTATCAGCATAATTGACCATATCAACAACAAAACTAACAGAAATCATATGATCATCACATTAGATGCAGAAAAAGCTTTTGACAAAATACAACACCCATTCCTATTAAAAACACTACAGAGGATAGGAATAAATGGAGTCTTCCTTAAAATGATAGGTAGCATCTATCTAAAACCATCAGCAAGCATTATATGTAATCGGGATAAGCTAGAAGCATTTCCAATAAGATCGGAGGTGAAACAAGGATGTCCATTATCACTACTATTATTCAATATTGTACTAGAAATGTTAGCTTTAGCAATAAGAGAAGAAGAAGAAATTGAAGGAATTAGAACAGGCAAAGAAGAAACAAAGCTATCATTCTTTGCAGATGATATGATGGTATACTTGGAAAATCCTAGAAAATCAAGTAAAAAATTACTTGAAATAATAAACAAATTTAGCAAGGTTTCAGGATATAAAATAAGCCCACATAAATCACTGGCATTTCTATATATTACTAACAAAGCCAAACGGCAAGAGATAGAAAGAGAAATTCCATTTAAAGTTACTGTAGACATTAAAAAATATTTGGGAGTCTACCAGCCAAAAGAAAACCAGGAACTATATCACCACAATTACAAAACACTTTTCACATAAAGTCAGATCTAAATAATTGGGAAAATATCAGTTGTTCATGGGTAGGCCGAGCTAATGTAATAAAAATGACAATCCTACCTAAATTAATTTAGTTATTCAGTGTCATACCAAACTACCAAAACATTATTTTATAGAGCTAGAAAAAACAATAACAAAATTCATCCAGAATAACAAAAAGTCCAGAATATCAAGGAAACTAATAAAAAGAAATGCAAGGGAAGGTGGCCTAGCTATACCAAATCTTGAATTGTATTATAAAGCAGCAATCATCAAAGCTACTTGGTACTGGCTAAGAAATAGAGGGTGGATCACTGGAATAGGTTAGGCACACAAGACACAACAGTCAATGACTATAGTAATCTACTATTTATTATTTTTTTTTTTGGCAAGGCAATCGAGGTTAAGTGACTTGCCCAGGGTCACACAGCTATTGAGTATTGTGCCTGAGGCTGGATTTGAACTCGGGTCCTCCTGACTCCAGGGCCAGTGCTCTATTCACTGTGCCACCTAGCTGCCCCTAATCTACTATTTGATAAATCCAAAGACCCCAGCTTGTGGGATAAAAACTCACTATTTAACAAAAACTGCTGGGAAGATTGGGAAAAGAGTATGGCAGAAAGTAGGCACTGACTAACATCTTATACCTTATACCAAGATAAAATCAAAATGAGTACATGATTTAGATATAAAGACTGATACTATAAGAAAACTAGGAGAGCAAGGAATAGTTTACCTATCAGATCTATGGAGAAGGGAAGAATTTATGACCAAACAAGAGATAGAGGACATTATGAAATGCAAAATGGATGACTTTGATTACATTCAAATTGAAAAGTTTTTGCACAAAGCCAATGCAACCAAGATTAGAAGGAAAGAAAGCACAAAGCTTAGAAGCAATTTTTACAGCCAGTGTCTCTGATAAAGGCCTCATTTCTAAAATATACAAAGAACTGAGTCAAATTTATAAGAATACAAGTCATTCCCCAATTGATAAATGGTCAAAGGATATGAACAGGAAGTTTTCAGAAGAAGAAATTAAAGCCATCTCTAGTCATATGAAAAAAATGCTCTAACTCACTCCTGATTAGAGAACTGCAAATCAAAATGACTCTAAGGTACCACCTCATACCTATCAGACTGGCTAATATGACAAAACAGGAAAACAATAAATTTTGGAGAAGACGTGGTAAAATTGGAACCCTACACATTGCTGGTGGAGTTGTGAACTGATCCAACCATTCTGGAGAGCAATTTGGAATTATGCCCAAAGAGCTATAAAATTGTGCATACCCTTTGACCCAGCAACAGCACTTCTAGGGCTGTATCCCAAAGAGATCAGACAAATGGGAAAAGGACTCACACGTACAAAAATATTTATAGCAGTTCTTCTTGTGATAGCAAAGAACTGGAAACTGAAGGGATGCCCACTAATTGGGGAATGGCTGAACAAGTTGTGGTATATGAATGTAATGCAACACTATTGTGCTATAAGAAATGATGAGCAGTCTGACTTCAGAAAAATCTGGAAAAACTGATGCAAACTGAAATGGGCAGAACCAGGAGAATGTTGTATACAGTAGCAGCCACATTGTGTGATCAGTAACTTTGATAGACTTAGCTCTTCTCGGCAATGCAAGGATCTAAGACAACTCCAAAAGACCCATGATGGAAAATGCTATCCGCATCCAGAGAAAGAACAATGAGTCTGAATGCAAATGAAGAATACTATTTGCTCTCCTTTTGTTTCGCTGTTTTGTTTTGTTTCTTCTTTCTTGTGGTTCCTCCCATTAGTTCTAATTCTTCTTTACATCATGAGTAATATGAAAATATGCTTAATATGAATGTATAAGTAGAACTTATATCAGATTGCACACCATCTCGGGGAGGAAGGAGAGAGAGGGAGAGAAAATTTAAGACTCAAAGTCTTATGGAAGTGAATGTTGAAAACTAAAAATAAATAAATTATTTTTTTAAAAGGGTTACAAGTACCATTTTCTCATGTCAGGATGTAAACAGTTTAACTTCACTGAACACCATGGTTTTTTTTTCGTTTGTCTTTTTATGTTTCTCTTGAGTCTTGTATTTGAAGATCAAATTTCTGTTCAGCTCTGCTCTTCTCATGAAGAAAGTTTGAAAGTCCCTTATTTAAATGAATATCCATCTTTTACCCTGGAAGATTATGCTCAATTTTGCTGGGTAGTTGATTGTTGCTTGTAATCCAAGCTCCTTTGCCTTCCTGAATATCATATTCCAAGCCCTCCACTCTTTTAATGTAGAAACTGCTAAATCCTGTGTAATCCTGACTGTGGCTCCTTGATATTTAATTGTTTCTTTTCTGGCTGCCTGCAGTATTTTCTCCTTGACCTAATAGCTCTGGATTTGGTTACAATATTCCTTGAAGTTTTCATTTTGGGATCTATTTCAGGAAGTGATCAATGGATTCTTTTAATGACTATTTTTTGCCCTCTGGTTCTAGGATATCAGGGTAGTTTTCCTTGATAATTTCTTGAAAGATGCTGTCTGGGATCTTTTTTTAATTATGGCTTTCAGATAGACCAATAATTCTTAAATTATCTCTCCTAGATCTACTTTCCAGGTCAGTTGTTTTTCCAACAAGGTATTTTACTTTCTCCTATTTTTTCATTTTTTAAAATTTTGTTTGACTGGTTCTTCATGTCTCATAGAATCATTAGCCTCCATTTGCCCAATTCTAATTTGTAAAGAATTCTTTTCTTCAGCTAGCTTTTATACCTCCTTTTCCTCTTGGCCCATTCTACTTTTAAAGTTGTTTTGTTCAGTGGATTTTTTTTCCAAAAGGAGCTGCTTTCTTCACTCAATTTTTGTGCTTTCTTTTCCAAGCTGTTGACTCTTTTTTTTTTCATAATTCTCTTGCATGCCTCTCACTTCTTTTCCCAGTTTTTCTTCTAACCTCTTACTTGATTTTTAAAATCCCTTTTGAGCTCTTCCAAGAAGACTTTTGGGACTTAAGGCCAATTCATATTCCCCTCTGAGGCTTTGTATGTAGACATATGACATTGTTGTCCTCTTTCCTGTCACCATAAGTAGCTTTCCATGGTCTATGGTCTCTTTTTTGGTTTTATTGCGGGTTTTTTTGCTCATTTTTAAAAGTTAAGCTCTGCTCTGGGGTACAGGGGGCATTGTGCCAAGCTTCTTGCTTGAGGGGCCAGGGGGCCTGGTCACTAGCTTTCTGTGCCGGGGCTTCTGGGGCTGGTGGCTTGCCCACTGTGCTAGCAGGGTGCCCTGGGTTCTAGGGCTGGCAGTTTGCCTCCTGTACTGGGGCTGGAGGCCTCACAACTGGCCTGCTGTACCCATGGCCTTCTGAGCCAGGACCTTGGGGCCTCGGGCACTGATCTGCGCTGTAGCTAAGAGCCTCCCCCTGGTTTGTCCAGACACTACCTGTTCAATAGGCTCTGTTCCCCTTTTATCCAAGTGAGAGAAACCTTTCCTGAAGTCCTTCTAAATTATCTTGCGGGAAAACTGTTTTACTCTTTTTGCGAATTCTGTTGTTCCGGAATTCTTTTAGACGTTTGATTTAACACTGTTCCCAAGGGAGACTGGAGAGAACTCAGGCAACTTCCCGGCTTCTCTCTGCCCTCTTGGCTCCACCCTCCCCACTGACCCCCATTTAAATGAAAAAGGTAAAAAGAAAAAGAAAACCCTTGTAACAAATATGCATAGTCAAGCAAAACAAATCCCCTCATTGGCCACACCCCAAATTATGTGTTTCCACCTGCACCTGAATCCATCACCACTCTATCAGAGGTACAGAGCACGCTTCATCAGCCATCCTCCAGAACTGCGGTCGGGTCATTCCACGGAGCAGAGTTCTTAAGATGTTAAAGCTGTTTGTGTTTACAATGGTGTTGTTATCATACATACTGTTCCCCTGGTTCTCCTCCCTTCACTCTGCATCACTTCATACAGACCTTCTGGATTTCCCCCAAATCCATCCTTGTCATCATTTCTCACGGCACAATAATATTCTATAACGTTTCATATGCAATAATTTGTTCAGCCACAAACTGGGGGTAACTGATGGACATTCCTTTAGTTTCCAGTCCTTTGCTATCACAAAAAGAGCTGCTATAAATACTTTTGTATCTATAGGTCCTTTCCCTTTTTCTCTGATCTCTTCGGAGTCTGAGCCTAGGAGTGGTAGACCTGGTTCACAGGGGATGCATAGTTCAGTGACTTTTCTTTCCAGAACAGCTGGACTAATTCATAGTTTCATCAAAAATTCATTAAATGTATCTGTCTTCCCATCACCCTCCAACATTTGTCCATTCTTTCTTTTATCAGGTTTGCCAACCTGGTAGGAATGAAACTTTTTAATCTATATTTCTCTAATTGTTAGGGATTTGAAACATTTTTTTCTTAGGGCTGTTGATACCTTAGATTTCTTCCTTTAAAGACCGTCCATCCAATCTTTTGCTCTTTTATCAACCACAGAATGGTTCTTATTCGTATAAATTTTAATCAATTCTTTACATATCTTGGAAATGAGACCTTTATCAGAGGAACTTTTCTGGCAGGCTCCACATGCTGGAAAGGCTTCCAGGAAGGCCCCATTAACAAATTAAGGCTATTTTTCAAGGACCAACCTAGTTAAGTACATAGAGGCTCATCACCAAAAGGCTGCCAACTTGGAGATGAATTCTTTAATGAAAGCAGCTCATGAAGCAAAGAAAAATTCACAATGCCCCACCACCCTTAGTCCAACAAGGCTCTCATCTCTTTCTGGTGCGGCAGCCAACAGAGTGGTTGGAAAGGAGGGTAAAGTCACACCAAAACAAGTCAAAAAGCCTTTATTAAAGCACATACTACGTGCCAGACGCTGTGCTAAGCACGGGAGACAAAAAGAAAGGCAAAAGTTCCTAATCTCAAGGAGCTCACAGTCTAATGGGAGGCAGATAAGATATATGTATGTGTGTATACACAAATATACAGGATAGAGATCATCTCATAAGGTTAAAGGAGAGGGGGTTTAAAAATCACAGCTTTTGGACCATCTATAAGCCTTGATTTGACTGTTGGTAATCTGAATATGAAAGCCCTGTCAATCAATCAATAAGCATTCATTAAGTACCTACTGCGTTCTAGATAAAAAATACAAACACAAATAAATGTCCCAACAACCAACGAGAGTACCTATCTCTCCCATCAGAATGCACGCTTCTAGAGAGCAGAAAACAGCTTCACCCTTTGTAGGCTCGTTCCAAGAGCCTAGCACGTACCGACATCTTAAAAATGCACACTGATCATGCTTAACTCCCATAATCATCATCCCTTCCATAAAAAAGATGCCATGGAACAAAGTTATACAACACCTTTTGGAGAAGTATTTTAGATCGCCCATGGACCTGTCTTCTCTGGAATAAGCAGATTTGGTAGAGCTTGGCTCTGGGGGCTTAACATCCCCCTGGGTAAAAACCTCAGGATTCATCATGTTTCCGAAAGCACTTTTAGCAGCTTTTTCTTCAATTGACCTAGAAGGACAAGTGGAGAGGTCTCAGACTTCATACAGGAATCTGAGGCTGACACCTTAGAAACATAGAGTCATTGCTAAGATTCACCCAGGAAAAAACCTCTAACCTGGAGCCCCGGTTTCAAACCCTACCCTTGGTTCCCAGGCCTTCTGCTTAGTGAGTGATGTGCACTTCCAAAGCTCCTTATTTTCACAAAGCCCATAATGGACACGAACCATTCAGTGAACTTGAAGGAAATCTAGCAATCAGCACCCCTGGGATGCCTAGCTTGTCACCGAGACAGCTTGAATGAGAAAAAGCAGACAGCAAAACAAACATCCCTGTTGCTCAAAGGACCAGCTTGTACTGCTCAGTTTCCCCAAAACTTTCATGACCCCAATCAAGGTGCTCTTTCATCCAATTCCCTTCGAGGGAAGGAACACAGGAATAACAAGAGCTTTATCTAATAGACCAGGACACTGTTTGAATGAAATTGTATATGATTGGTTACTATGGCATCCTGTTTAACTGTCGAATCCATACACTAGGGAAGCTGGGTTACTCTGTAACTCCTAGTGATGTCATTTACAAGTGATTAAAGACTGTGTGGTCATTTCCAATTAAAAAAAAAAGGCCAACAGGCCCTATAGTTAGGCTAATAAACTGGTATTACACTGTTTCTATGAAGAATAAAATCGGAAATTCCGTAAACTCCAAGATGGAAAGATTCTCAGAGGCCTTATATGATCCAACCCAAACTTGAAAGAGGAGCCCCCTCTGCAACCCACGAGGCTAGTGGTCATCCTGCTTTCCCTAGAAGCCCTCTGAGAAAGAAGCCGCTGCCTCCCCCAAAGACCTCGTGCACAGCTCTAATATATATATTTTTTTAGGATAGGCAATGGGGTTAAGTGACTTGCCCAGGGTCACACAGCTAGTGTTATGTGTCTGAGGCTGGATTTGAACTCAGGTCCTCCTGAATCCAAGGCCGGTGCTCTATCCACTGCGCCACCTAGCTGCCCCCACAGCTCTGATATTTAGAAAGAGACGAAGAAATCCATCAAGACCAAACAGGCCTCCATTCCTGCTTAGTAGGAACACAATTCAAGAGGCGGCAGGAGCCTCAGAGGTCACCTAGTCCAACAGCATCTAGTCATTTGACAGATGAGGAAACTGAGACCCAGGGAAGTTAGGGGATTTGTCCAAGGTTACCCAGTGAGGAAGAAGCAAAGCCAGCACTTGAATCCAGATCCTCCGACTCCGGATAGGAGCTCTTTCTACCCTCCTAGGCCAGCCAGAACAAGTCTCCTCCTCTTTCCAACACACCCGGATTGTTCTTATGGCATCTACGTCCAATGATTAACAATCACAGAGGGGCTTGCCCCTACCCCCTCCAAAAAGAAAAGCACTTTCCGCTCCACCGGACGCTGACTTGAGCACAGTCGCCACCTCAGCAGTAACTCGTGAGCCACAGCTGACTCAACAGTGAGGGATCTCGAGCGCACACGCCCCTGCCCCTGCCCAAGCCCGGCTGGCGCACCTCAGGGCCGCCTCCGAAGCTGTTTCCCGCGTGGGAATCAATGAATCTCACTCAGACCCGCTCTCCTCCCACGGAGCTGGACGTGCCCCCTCGGGGAAGATGACCGCCGAGGACCACCTGCCTGCCGTCCCCTCCGCCCAACCCACCCGCCCGTGCGCCAGTCTGTCGTGCGCCCTCCCTCCGCAGCGCCCCTCCCTCCGCAGCGCCCCGCACCCTCCGCAGCGCCCCGCACCCTCCGCAGCGCCCCGCACCCTCCGCGACTCTCAGCGAAGACTCCCAGCTCCCACGGGGCAATCCACGCCCCGGGACGGGCTGTACCACTGCCGCAGTGAGGGCGGGAGGTGACGCACCATGCACGTGCCCTGTCCAACAACCCAGAATCGCCCGGCGGCGGCCCCGCGCTCCAGAGACCGAGTGCAAGGTTCAAGTGGGAGTGGGGCGGGAAAAAACAGCAGAGCCGGGCGGACCACCCCTCCAGACCCGAGCCACGATCCTTCCACCCCCCCTCCCGTAGGCGATGGATGAAGTCAGAGCGTCCGCGTCTCCATAGAGACCCTGCTACGCGGCCAAGACTGCCCCTTCCTCCTCTTTCCTGGCTGGGCGTTCAGGGGCCCCCGAAGCCGCTCCACCAGAAGAAGGGCCGTCCAGACCTCCGATTATGACCTCACAGGGGCTGCCTAGCTGCTACCCCCGCGCTGCAGCTGTCGTTGGTGGGGGCGGGTAGGGAGTTCCTGGCCTCTGTGGCTGGAAGGGACTGGTCAGTGGACACAGATAGGCTCATAGATTTATACAGCCAGAAAGGAACTCAGAGACCAGCTAGTCTAAACTCTCCATTTGACAGTGAAGAGGGTGACTGGTCCCAGGTCAATATCAATCAATCAACATTTATTAAGCGCTTACTAAGGCTGTTAATCGTAGGTCTTTGGTAAGTCACAGAATCTCAAACCTGAAAGACACGTTGAGGCCACCTCACCAACCTCGACCTAGGACGCGAATCCCCTAGTAACAGATTGATCAGTGGACCTCCAGTTTCAGCGTGACTGTGAGGGGGAACCCACTGCCTCCGGGGGCAGCCATTCCCCTTCAGATAATGAGCTTTCAGAAGCTCTTCTACCTAGCCTAACTCCGCCTCCATTCTGTTTACCCCTCCTGCCTTCCAGGAAGCAAACGGAACAAACCGCCTCTTCCTTCCATGGGAAAGCCCTTCAACGACTGGAAAGGTGTACCCTCCGAGTCTCATCTCCAGCTCCTTCGAGGCCTGATGGCCTTCCATCCTCTCACCTTCCTGGCTCTCTTCTCCGGACCCTATCCAGTTTATCACTGTCCTTCCCAAAATGTGCTGCCCACATCTCAATCATGGGACTCCACATGCACTTGGCCCATGACCGAATTTTTCTTCCAAACAACTCATACTTCTTCTCAAGGAGGTTTCGATACTGCTCTGTGCTCTGGCCAAACTGGACCTTTCACTCACCATCCCTTGATGGTGAGTATCAGCATACAAGGGGATGCTGATAAATGTTTAACAAAAAGCTCTTGGGTGGGGGTAGGGGAGGAATGCAGGCAGGACATACTAGCACGTACTTTTTTTTTTTACCATTTTCTCCATCACTTTCTTAAGTCTTAGACAGTCAACAAATCAAACCCTGATTTGTTCCATTTGTCAATTTCTAAGGTGAAAATGCTCACACTGAAAACTGTTTCTCATGAGCTGCTAAGAGCTGGAGAGTCCACTGCTGCTTAGACATCTCCCACTTCAATGATATGATTGTACCATTTCCCCCACCACACCTCTGCTCATGGCATTGCGTCCGCTTAGCATAACCTCCTTTTGTCACCTACACCTAACGGATTCCATCTGTCACTAAGCACCATGAATTTGTGAGCCCTTCACTGAGGAGCCTCTCCAGACTGAGCTAGACCGGTCATTAAACATATGTCACTAAACCTGTACTTAAAACATTTTCAGCTTGGAAGGACCTGCTAGAACAAGTATTTCTCTGGCAGAGCCTTGGAGGAAACCCTGGGGTCACCTTCACACTACAATGAGGCATCAGAGGAGCATTTTGGTGGATATTGAAATCTGACCCATTCTTTTTATTCATCCATGAATAAAATCTCCGCAGAGATACTGGAGTGGTTTGTCATTTCCTTCTCCGGCTCATTTGACAAATGAGGAAACTGAGGTAGACCGGTTTAAATGACTTGCCCAGGGTCACACAGCTAGTAAGTGTCTGAGGCTGAATTTGAACTCTATCCACTCTATGCACTCTTATCCACGGCCCAACCCTCGATCCACTTTGCCATCTACCTGACCCATTCTTAATGGTCCAATTAATTTTAATTAAATTTAAGTCACTTTTCCATTAAGTCTTTCTTGATCTCTCCAGGAGAAATGGGTCTTCAGGCCCTGAGATCACAGATTATGCTTTTTGTATGTCTCACCTAGAATGGTGCTTTTGTGGCTTGAGGAGCAATAAAATCAGCAATTTATGGTTTTAGAAAGTTGCCTGGGACACTGAGAGGTGAGGTAACTTGCCCAGGGTCACAGAGCCAGAATTTGCCACAAGTGGATTTGAACCCAGGACTTTCTGACTCCAAAGGCAGTCCTCTTCTCCATAATCCACCCTGCCTCTCACCTCCCTCTCAGGCCCCATACAAAGTTCTCTTTCATATTATCATTACTTCAATTTCTTCTCAGCTGACCGGTTATGGTGCTAATATTCCACTGTTGAAGATTTTATCCATTTGAGTCTTGGAGATTCCCCCTCAGCAGTGTATTCTTCTCTTTTTGGTGAGTCCCAGATGCACCCCACAGATCTACCCAGGCCTCCAGCTGTACAGTAGTACCCTAAGGGTTAACAGGCTCTTCTGGGAATTGAAACAAACCTGAGGCTGTTAGAAAGGCAAGTTAAGGCCACCCCTGCCCCCAGGAACCTTCATAGGCTCCACCCTCGTAGTATAGCCCTAAATGTTTAAACTCCCCCTGAAGGATTCCCATGACTGGGGGCAAGACACACGTGGTGACCTAGCAAAGGAGACCAACGAGGAATTCTCAGATGGGCAGGAGGGGAACTATGAGAAAGCAGTGTCATGAAAACCCAAAGAAGAGTTATTATCCAGTAGGAGGTCAAGGGCTTAATGGCGTCAAATGCCGTAGAGAAGTCAAGGATGAGGACTGAGTTCGGGCCATCCAATTTGGCAATTAAGAGAACAGTGGTAACAGCAGGGCAGCCACTAGGGGAGATGGGGCACTGAAGGGGGAAATGTCTCGTTCCACCCTTTGTGGGGCCCAACCACGAGGCCCATGGAGAATCTTCTCCAACCAGCTTTGGACAGCCCATCTTGGACAGCCCTCCCACTTGTCTGAATTAGGGTCAGGAGAAAGAAGGTAGGCTACAGGTTGGGACCAGCCCCAGTCAGACTGTGAAGCGCATCCATAAACCACACAGCCAACACCACCTCCAGCGGGTGCTTCCCAGGGCTCCACCGATGCCCGAAGATGCTCATTCACCACACAGTTGAAGCTGGTGATTTAAGACACAGTACAAAAGGCAATCATTGGGAAATAATGCTCAGAAATGCTAAAGGGTGTTAAGGGCCCAACCCTGCCTAATCAAGCACAAAGCTGTGTCAGGGTGTGAGTGATGGGGCAATCATTCCCCTCTTTTGCCCTACCTAATGGGGACAGAAGCCGCAGACTGGTCAGCACACTGGAGTGCTTTGGCCCCCGGCCTGCATAAGAATTAAGACTCTGACATATAAGTCAGGCTCCCAAACTTCCCCAACAGAATGTCAGCTCTGCCTCCCAGAGGCCAGTTATCAAACCCTTGGATTTCTCTCTCTAACCACCAGCTCAGAATTTCCATACTTCAGACACCTATCAGAGAAATACCACGAATTAACTGCCATCCAGCCTGTGTTAAAGGTCGCCCGAGACATCTGATATTTACGACTGTAGGACTAATGGACATCCATTAACTCTCCATTCCTGCAGCTTCTCCAAGCTCCAGCCCTGTATTAAGTTAGATTAGCAGAAGGCAATGTACCTGGATCATATTATCTCTGATCCCTGCAGAAATGTCTTCACAGAGTTAAGATTGAGTGTTATGCTGCAGCTTTCATAGAGAATCATATCCAGTAACCCATGATTGGGGTGGGGGAGGGGGCCCGGGCACAGCATGTTATGTATTCTGTGTCCCCCAGGGAAGCGGAGGGGAAGGATCTCCAGATAAGATAACATCAATGTCATTTAGCCACATAAGCCCTGGGGAATCCTGACCCCAATTCGTATCCTCACAGCCTCCATTGCCCCCTCAGGGTCACAGGTGGACCCTGACTGCTCAAGGTTAGTTCTCTAATGCCACTAGCTGGAGCCTCCACCAGGGCTTCCTCCCAAGATGATCAGTTAAGAACCAATTCATTCAGCCAGCCCTAAAGAGCTTTCAGAAAGGGATAGTTAAGAAAGTGGGACAAAACTTCCCCCAGGATATCTATAATACACCCTCCCTCAAGGAAATAAATGCCTGCAGGACTTCTGAAAAACAGGGGCTGTCTTTTCTGCTAGTATTCATATCTCCAGCACCTAGCACCCGGGCCTGGTCCATAGCAAGCATTAGTTAGAGCTTCCTTTCCCCCTCACACCTTTCTTCCCCTCTTTCCTTCCTTTCTCCATTTTACCTCCCTCCCTTTCTCCTTTTTTCCTAACTTACCTCCCTTTTCTTCTTTCTTTCCTCCCTGCCTTTCCTTCCTTCTTTCCTCCCTCCCTCCTTCCTTCCCTTCCTTGTCCCTCCTTTCTTCTTTCCTTCTTTTCTCCCTACCACCTTTCCTTCCTTCCTTCCAGCATACAGAGCACATACAGCCAAGAGGTTAATCACAGTTTCTTCTGGAGTCAGGAAGACTTAGGTTCCAATCCCAAGTCTGATACATCACTACCAGTGTGACCCTGGGCAAGTCATTTAACTCTCTTCATGGCTCAGTTGACTCATCTATAAATTGAAGGGATTATGATCAGTGGTCTCCAAGGTCCCTGCCAGCTCTAAATCTACGAGCCTATGAGTCCATGAATTGAGGAGGTCTGGGGGTCTCAAGAGAATAAAGGAGGGGAAGATCCCTGAAAGGCAGCTGACAGAGGCAGAAAGAAATAGAGGACCATTCCAGAGCAATCCACTGGGATCTAGGGGAGGGATGGTGCTAAGGGGAAGCAAGAGGCTCATATGTGAGAGGTTCCTACAAAATGGGAGTGAGGCTTCATGCAGTGAAGGGAGTGATGCTGGGCACCAAACCAGAGGAAGGATCATGGAGCTGGAGCTGGGAGGGCCCTCAGAGCCAGCTAGACCTCCCCTTCATTTTACAGACGAGGCAACTGAGGCCTAAAGGATGTGCTCTGGATCACACTGGTACCAGGTGACAGAGACTAGAAGCATGGGGGGGTGAACAGGTTTAGAAGGACCGAGGCAGAGAGATGGGAGAACAGAAGGTTACGATCACAGAAGGGAAAGTTCAGAGGCCTGAATTATGGAGGCAGCACAATTATAGGCAATGGTGAGATTCAACATGTTATCCGATGGGTCCTGGGGGCAGGAGCGGCGGATGAACCAGATTGCAGGAGACTATTCACATTCGTGTTGAAGATCCTGCCGAGGAAGATAAGGGATGAGGTTCAAACTCACTCCAGCAGGTCAACTTCACCTCTGCGCCTCAGTTTCCTTATCTTTAAAATGAGGACTAGATAAGGAATCCCTTACGCCTCTAAATTCTGAGATCCTGTGGTTCCACAGAGACTAGAAAGACTTCTAAAGGCCTATAAAAATGACCAGCAGAGGATGAGTGGCAGAGAGATTTTCCCAACCCAGAACTCTAACAAAATGGCAACCATTTTGTTAGTGACACTGGAGTGACCATGCTGTCCAGGGTCCATATGGAAGCAACTGGTGGCACCATGGATAAAGAGTTGAGCATGGAGTCAGGAAAACCTGGGTTCAAATCCAGCCTCAGACATTTTGAACTTGTCTCCCTCAGCTGCCATGATGATTTTTCTAACATGTAGCTCATGCTACCCCCTCCCCACCAATGAATTCCAGTGGCTCCCTATTACTTCTAGAATCTAATAGAAAGTCCCCATTTTGGCCTTCCTTTGTCCCCCCAGCTGCTAGAGCCTTCTCCTTTCAGATTACTTTCCATTTGCTGTGTACCTTTTACATATTGTCTCCCCCATCAGAGTGTGAGCACTTTGAGGGAAGGGATTGTTTTTCAACATTTTTTGGATGCCCAGCAGTTAGTATGCCTGGCACATAGTAGGGGCTTAATAAATGCTTGTCAACTGGTCAGCCTAGTCAACTAGTAGCATTTGTTCCTTGGACTGGTTTACGAGTAGGCAGAACGGACTGAGCGTCATGATTAATGGAAAAATATACTCTCCCCTCCCCCCCATACATCCCTAACATTGCCTGTAATCCCAGCAGAATCAATTTGCATTCTCCTCCTCTTCCACCTCTCCTTTAGCATCCATATCCAGATGAAGTTAGATCTGGAAAAAAAAAATCAAGGGCAGCCTTACTGGGAATGAAGGTCACAAAAGAGAAGCCTGAGACGTGAGAAATTGGAGGAGGCTTTCTGGAAGGAAGCTTGGGCCAATTACACAAGGGAGAGGAGGGTGGTTTGTACTGTGAGTAGTCATGTACTCTTTAGTGAGAACTATGGTGCTGACTACTTCACCATTTATTGCTTTGATTTTTCCCTCCTTCACATAAATCAGAGATTCAATCGATCCTTTCATTGTGATCTGGACCGAAGTTCATTTTTCTAATTACAGAACTAATCAATGATGAACTTCTGCCATGCTCCCTGCTCCCATGGCAGGCCTCCAGGTAAAATGGCTACTGATCCAGCGAATGGATGGGATCATTCCTGGATTGGCAAGGGCCTGCCCTTCAGACGAGGGATTTGTGGTGGCATCAGCAGTCTCCTCCCTCTTGTGCTATCTCAGCATCTGTGGTTTCCAAGTCAGGCCTGGCTTGGCATCTCCTCAGCCTCAGCTGTAGTCAGTCCCAGCTGACTGCCCCCGGGGAGAGAAGTTTTAACATCCCAATCATCAGGAGTCGGCATCCTCGGAGAGCGAAATGACAAATGACCTCTATCTCCTGGCATCCACATGCTTGTTAGTAGAGGAGTCTGCTGAGCACACAGCCACGCTGGGCAGCTGAGTGCCACGTCTGCTCGTTTTACCATTTTATTATGTTTTTGTCAGGACTATGATTTCCTCAGTGTAGCAAGCTCCTTCTCCCAATGTGAGTCATGGAGAGGTGCCCAGAGCACTGAGAGGTCAGGTTAACTGCTCAGGGTGGCACAGCCACTGTGTCAGAGGCTGGGTTTGAACCCAAGTCTCTTCTGAGGCTAACTCCCCAACACCTCACAATTATGAGTACTTGTTACATGGGTATCAGATATTGCAGATACCTGACCATATATGTGTCAAAGTCCTCCCATTAGACCGTGAGCCCCACAAGGGCAGGGACCACACCTTGATGATCTTTCTGCTTAAACTAGCACTTAGCATAATCCTTAGCGCATTGTAGATGGTGAACAAATGACTTGGATTTATGAATATGTAACTGCGTGTGAACCTATATTGATATTTATGTGTGTTTCTATTTGTGTGATTGTGTGCGTTTCCGTCTATTTGTGTAATTCACAAAAGGGGCTCGTAGATTTGAAAACAAAATTAGATTGTCAAAAAGGAAAGAGGGGAAAATTCAGTGAGTAACACTGATAGAGAATCATAAGTAAGTATCATAAGGTAACTGGGTAGTGCACTGGGCCTGGAATCAGGAAGACCCCAACTCAAATCCGGCCTCAGACATTTGCTAGCTTTGTGACCCTAGGCAAGTCACTTAACCTTTATTTACCTCAGTTTCCTCAACTGTAAAATTGACATAATAACCACACCAACACTGCAGGGTTGTTATGAAGATCAAATTAGGTAATATGTATAAAGTTCTTAGTACAATGCCTGGCACACAGTAGGAGTTATATAAACACTTATTCTCTGATTCTCTCTCCCCACCCCCATCAATAACCAGTAGATCAAGTCAAGTCAACAAGCATCTATAAAGCCCCTACTATGTGTCCAGGTACTTGTGCTAAGCATTGAAGATACAAAGAAAGGCAAGAGACAGTTCTCAAGATGCTTGCAATCTAATGAGGGGAGAACATGATAACAATGTACAAACAAGGTAAAATCAACAGCGTAAAGGCATGAAGGTGGGACCGGTACCCCAAGATGGCAAACTACCTCTACTTTTCCCTCACTTTCTGCTCTGAACAGCCTGAAAGTTACACAGGTGATATTAACAAGCCAAGAGGAAGGCCTCTAGTGCCCTGGATAGAGAATTATGGAGAAATCATGGGAAGACATGGACAAGAATGGCACCATCAGAGAGGGTACAGATGGGCTGTAATCAGTGCTAGGGGAGGGCAGTACCGTCTTTAATGAAAGCACAGATCCATTTATGTATTTCCCTCTACGTATCTCTTGGGTGATGTCTGAACGGCTGCCCCTTTTGGAGTGGCTTGGCTAGCGCCCAGAATGAACCGAGCCACTCTTATTGCACGTCCAAGGAGCTAAAATAAAATGAATTCTTATTCCACCGGATCATGTTTTGTGCTCTCATTAACAGCTCTTGGAACCATCCCCTTGGTAATGCTGCCTCATTAGGTGCGCCATCACCGCAAATTAGGGTTTAGATCGCTCTTCATTATCTCCATAAAGGCTCCAAAATCTCAACCAACTACACTGCAAAGAGACAAACGGGTCTCCTTCCAAAGGCACAGAGAGCGCAGAGGGGTGATTCAGGGCTGACTTTTCATTAATCTAATCCACTCCTTGATGATTAAATAAGTCACAACATGTTTCAAATGGCTATCATGGAAGCCAATCACACGCCATCCTTGCCATAGCTTTGACTCAAGCCTGAAAGTCAAAGCCCTACAAAATGATTAACAGGGATATTTTTAAAGCACTTTGCAAACCTTAAAGCACTATATAAACACTAGCTGTTGTTGTTACAAAAATAAAGGTCCCTCTCCTTTCAACTGAATCTCTACTATCCGCAAACTTCCTTCTGCTCCAGGCAAGCCAATCTCCAGTCCCTACATATGCCAAGCTCCCATCTCTCTGCTCCACCATTATGTGTGGTATTCCATTCACCTGCAGCAGGGGTGAGGACGTGCTAGCCTGGAAGCCACATGTGGCCCTTTGCCTGAATCCAAACTTCACAGAACAAATCAAAGGACTGCCCTTGAGGACTGCTCTGGTTGCTCAAAATCCCTCTTGCCTAATTAACCACTGAATTTATTTGAACTAGACACTGGAGCAACCCATTATGTTCGACCTAGCACAGGATTATATATTACCAGGCACTGATGTTTTGTGTCTACTGTATCTTCTCAACTAAAAAGTAAACTAGTGAAACTCAGCCAAGCTAGGTGACACACTGGAATAGAGGGCTGGGCCTGGAGTTAAGAAGAGCTGAGTTTAAATCAAGTCTCAGAAACTTACTAACTGCATGACCTTGGCTAAATCACTTAAACCTCTGTTTGCCTCGGTTTCCTCAACTGCAAAATAATGATAATAATGTGTGCTACAGTTACCCAAAAATAACACTCAGAGATTTTCTAGGTATAAAGTGAAAGATTTATTACTTTCTCTCGAGAAGCAGGAGTCTGCTTCGTCCGGCAGTCCTAGCGAAGCGAGGCAAGGCACAAAGGCCAGGACAAAGGTTATATAGCCCTAACACAGAGATACCCACCCACCACTGGCTTTGAATTCCCACTGGACAGGAATTTCAGCCTTACAATCTAAAACACAAAAATCTACCCCAGAAATGAGGAATCTCATTACAATACTACCAATCCTAGCTATTTTATCCTTTTTAGTAATTAGCCATTACTTAATGCTGATGTAACAGTACAAATCATGTGTTTTCTAGGAACCTGAAACTTAGGCCTGTTGAGGCTAGTGTCACCAACCTTGAGTTTGTAACAGTCTAAGACATTGCTACACTCAGTCCACCTGAGAGATCTCACACTGTTTACATTGTTTCACTCAGTTAAAAAAACCATAGTCTTGACAAAAGTTTGCAAAAGGAGAGATCTCTTCACTGACTTTCTCGAGAAAGTGCACCCCCACGCTGCGTCAGCTGCCCCGGGAGTTCAAGTGCTCTTTGTTCAAGGCACGACTACATAGATCCCAACATAGCAGCCCAGCCTAACCCCCTTCCCGTCGGCTCATTGACTGAGCCTCAGGTGTACAATCTATTCGTGTAAAAACTACCCCAGCAACAGAGAGAACAAAGAGGTACAGAAATTGTGTTAGCACGTTCCCCCTTTCAGGGCCTCACAGCTTCAGCAGTCTTTTACCCAAGGTCATACAACCAGCTAGAGGATGAGATAGACAGGATGCTCCCATGTCTCAGGAATTTCTGCTAACGCTATCCAAGAGTAGGAGAGGGAGAAGGCTAGGGGAGGGGGTCTTGCATTCTGAGGGGTCTCCACTTAGTGTTGGTCCACATGTACCACTCAAAAGCAACAATACCAGAGCCATTAACAAGAACTAATGGCCCTGTGAGGAGGCTTCACTTTTGAGAGACCATCTCTCACAGTAATAATAATGATGATAACAATAATAGCACCTACCTCTCAGAGCTGTTGTGAGGATCAAATCGGACAATATTTATAAAGTGTCTAGCACACAGAAGGTTCTACACAAATGCAACCTTATTACGAATTTTATTTCTACCCTGACGTTGGCCTACCCTCCAAACCAGACCTTCAGAAACCGTGCCTGGAGGAGCTAAACTATTCAGCTCTGTACTGGGACCATGCCCCCCACCCCCTTACCCTCATACATACACACACACACACACACACACACACACACACACTCTCTCTCTCTCTCTCTCTCCCTCTCTCTCTCTCTCTCTCTCTCTCTCTCTCTGCCTCCAGCTCTAAGAACTCCTATCAAATCAACATTATCAGGGCCTCTACCTAAGACATCTCCTCACCAAACCAGTGACTTACTACATGCAAACACTGGCCCTCCCACTCCCCCATTAGAGTGTAAGCTCCTTGAGAGTGGAGACTGATGCCTTTTCTATTGTACCCCTGGCATTGAGCACAAAACTTGGCACATAGTAAAGATGAAGACAGCTAGCAGGCACAATGAACAGTGAGCCAGACTTGGAATTGGAAAGACTTGTGTTCAAATCTAGCCTCAGACACTTACTAGCTGTGTGACCCTGGGTAAGTCACTTCACCTTGTTTACCTCAGTTTCCTCATCTGTAAAATGAGCTGGAGAAGGAAATGGCAAAGTATTTCTGCAAAGAGAACCCCAAATGGGGTCAGTCATGAAGAATAAGATATACTAAAAAACCAACCAACAAGAGCTCTTCAATATTAATATTTGGATTGCTGAATTAGATAACATACACAAAGTGTTCTGCAAACCTCAATGCCCATAAATGCTGTTGCTGTTCAGTCATTTTCAGTGATGTCTGACTCTCGTGACCCCATTTGGGGTTTTCTTGGCAAAAATAATAGAGTGGTTTGTCATTTTTTTCTCCAGCTCTCAGATTTAGAATAGAGGCAAACAAGATTAAGTGACTTGCCCAAGGTCACAAAGCTAGCCAAATCTGAACTCAAGAAGAGAATATAAATGCTAGCAATGATTAAATCGAATTTTTTTATTTGTTAGAGAAGTCTGGGTTGTAGAAATAGCCTCCATGAAATCCATGTAAAACCAAGACAATTAGGAAAAAATAAAACCATCCAGACATCAGGCACGTCACAGATACTACTCTGCTATCCCCCAAAGACAGAAATCACAGCAATGTGCAACCTGATCCCATGCATGGAAACGGTGAGCTAAGGCAGCAGTTCTCAAACTTTCTGGTCTAAGGACCCCCTTTACACTCTTAAAAATTATCAAGGACCTCCAAAAGAGCTTTTGTTAATGAATCAATAAATGTTTATTAAGCACCTACTATGTGCCAGGCACTGTGTGAAGTGCTTCTATTTACACGGGTTATCTCTATTGATTTTTATCATATTAAAAATCAAAATGTCTTATTATGATAATGAAAATAGTTTTTACCTCGCGAACCTCCCTGTAAATGTCTCAGGAAGTCCCAGGGGTTCCTAGATCACAGTGTGAGATCTGCTAAGCCAGAGGATGTCAGTATAAAGCACCGGGCATACATGTTCTCCCTCAAAAGATGATAACTGAGGCCATCAAGCAAGAAAGCACTTCCTGAGTGGTGGTATGGGGCTGTGCCTACCTCGAGTAGCTCACTCAAGTCCCACAGATTGTGAAAGACTGATCTGAAGTAATGAAAAATATAAGGAGGCCTTTTCAGGGTGCACTGGGTTATGACTTTTAAGTATGTACACTGACTTGAACTAGGATAACCTAATCTCAATGAAAGTCCTTAAGAAGTCACTTTATTGAGTAATGATTTGTAATTGGCATAACAATTACTTCTAAATACATGTATATATATGTGTGTGCATATATATATATATATATGTGTGTGTCTATATATATACATATACACACACACATATTATATATGTATGTTCCTAAAGTGCTTGGTGTCTTTTTAAAACACTCTCAAGTCAAAATGCTCAGTGAAATCTTGTTTATATTATTTGCCTAGCTCCCCCTTCAGAAACAGAACAAAGTTAAATTTCAGTTCGACCTCAATTCAAATGTCACAAATTTCGAATGGGTAAGGTCCAAAAGAAATGAGGTTATATCCTGTTAGGGACCTTAGATGTGATCCAGTCTGACCTCCTCATTTCACAGATGAAGACACTAAAGCCCTGGGGGGTCACTTACCCAATATCAGAGTATTAAGTAGCAGAGGTGGGATTCCAATGCAAGTCTTCTGACCCCAGAATCTATTTTTTTTTTAGGCAATTGGGGTTAAGTGACTTGCCCAAGGTCACACAGCTATTAAGTGTCAAGTGTTTGGTCTGAGACAAGATCTGAACTCAGGTCCTCCTGACACTTCAGGGCCAGTGCTCTATCCACTGGGCCATCTAGCTGCCCCCTGACCCCAGAATCTAAAACCACTATGTGGGTGCACTGGATCCTAGGTTCAAGTTGTTCAATAAATTATTCATAATCTTTCATATTCATACTGTTCATAATATTGTTTATTATTCCCTAAAATTCAGTCAAATTTGAGATTCTTTATGATTCTCAGCTTCAGCTTACTTGATGAAGTCTTTCTTTGTGGACAAGAGCACAGGACTAGCAATGGTATGGCCAGGCAGATTCACAATTGGCCCCAAAGAGTCGCTGATGAGTCCACAGCAACGGGGAAGGAAGTCTTTGGAGGATCGCTCAGGAATCTGCCCGTAGCCTTCTGCTCACTGGATTTAAAATCAGAAGAAAACTTTGATATCGAGAGGAAGGGCTGGCAGGAATCGAGCTCCTTTCTCTGGACTTTGCTCCTGATGTTTCAGCCTTCTTCTCCCATTGTAGAGTTCTTCCTGAGCCTCCATTTTGCTCTCCATTCTCCAGGCTTGACCATCTCGCTCCCACCTCCACCCTCTTTCCAGCTCCTTTTTTATGCTGCCATCCCCTATTAGAATGTAGGTTTCCCGAGAGCAAGGATTATCTTTCTTTCTCTTTTTTGGTTTGTATTTCTTATCCCCATCACTTCATTCCCTTTCTAGCTCTCTTAAGGGTTGTTTTCTTCCCCCATAAGAATCTAAGTTCCTTGAGGGCAGGGATTGTTTGCATTTGTTTTTCTTTGTTTTTTTTGCATTTTCCTGACCCCTAAGAAATGTTTGCTGACTAGACTGGGCTGAGCCCCCTGTTTCATAAATAAACTGATACCCAGGGAAGGGAAATGACCTCCCCGATCACACAGGTGCCCCTTCAGACGACGGCAGAGCCAAGATTAGGGCCGGAGGCTCCAGCACCATTTCACTACGCCATGCCAGCAGCTCAATTTTCACCAATGACTTGAATAAGGGAATGAACGTTTATAAAATTTGCGGATAACAGAAAGCTCAAAACAATACCTCACACTGGCTAACAGGATCCCAAAGGAGGCTGACAGGAGAGGGCAACGGGCTGAATATAATAAGACTGAGTTTAAAAGGGATAAATGTGTGTAGCTGGGCAAACAAACAGCTTCACAAATGAAAATAGAGCTGGATGAATCTGAGTGGAAACAAAAATCCAGAGGGTGTTAGTGAGAATCAACCCTGAGAGGCAGGAGCTGGAAAAACTGTAAGGATCTTAGGCTACATTCAGAGAGAATCAGGGACCAGAACATTCCACAACGGAGAAGTCATGTCCAATTTCAGTGCCATGTTGATATATGAGTGCATCCAGCCAGAGGCAAGAGATCATGCCAAAGCAGGGCCTGGTGACCACTCCAAGAGAGCTGCCTGAAGGAAGTGGGAACTTTGGCTAGAGGATAGTGGGGAGAAGGGAGGATAAGCCCGACATCATTAAGTAGTTCAAAAGATATACCATGGAAGAGAGATAAGACATTTTCTTAGGCCCAGAAGGCAGAACCTGGGACAGTATGAGAAAAGTGAAGGAGGGCACAATTCAAGTTGATGAAGGAATGAATGAATGAATAAGCAAGCAAATAAACAAATAAATCCCTTCCTAACAATGAGTGCTGCCGGATAATCGACCAATCAACAAACATTTATTCAGCGTCTCCCATGGGCCAGACACTGTGTTAAGAACACAAAAAGAGACAAAAGGCAGTGTTTGTCCCCAAGAAACTCACAAGCTAATGATGACTCACCAAGCAACAGGTTTTCCCGCGCTGGAGGCCTTCAGAGACTGAGCCCGTGTCAGGGAAGCTGTAGAGGTGAGTCCTGTTCAGATATGGATTGGATTGTATTGGAAGGCTACTCTGGTCCGTCCCAGTTCGTGAGACTACATCTCTCCTTCCCCATTCTCCCAACAAGGTGTAGTGAGGGAGCACAAGTCACTGAGTCAACTGGCAACTTTAAAGCACTTACTATGTGCCAGTCTGAACTACAAGTTAATCCAAGGCAGCATGGTGAAGTCAAAAGAGCAACGGATTTTGATGGAAAGGACTTGGGTTGGAGTCCCAACTAAATGATCTTAGTGAATTCACTTCTCTGGACCTCAGTTTCCTCATCTGCAAGATGAATTGAACTGATAATTAAAATCCTTTCTACTTCCAAATCCTATGTAAACAGCTGCTTAAACGCATGGAGAACTATTAATGAAAGTAATCTTTTTATGATGCTATAAGTTACTTTCAGATCTGAGAGTTCATTAATTTGGACATTTCTCTCCAAACTGCAGATAGCAAACCATCCTAAGTGACTCATGCCCTCCCATAGGTTCATTACAAGGGGTCCACCCAACATGCTGCAGGCATTCCTTGTCTTCTCCTGATATCACAAGGATATGATTACAACATTCTGGCTGTCCACCCGCCTGTTATCCAATGCCCCCCCCACTGACTGGCCCATCTGCTCCTCCTTTCATAATTTCCCTGATGACATCTCCTACTTCTATTCTTTGAAATACCTGTTGAAGGTTGAAGTCTGCACCTTCCCCTTTGGTCCTCTGTGTGATATTCACGTTCAATTCCCTTGAGCTCCACGTCCAATCTGCTGGACTCCATGTCTGTCATCCAGCAATACCCACAGAATGATGGCTTTAAAAAGATTTGCTTTGGGGAGCAGCTTACAGTATTTTAGAAGAGTTTTGCAGTTTTCTGAAGGCAATCCTGCTGGTTTTCCTCCAGAATCATGTATTTAGATTGGGAGGGTGGGACCTTTGAGACCATCAAATCCAATTGTCCCTCCCCCTCCAGGATCTACCCAATGTACCGCCTTAGCAGCAGCATATTCTATATGTATTGTCTATCCCAGATATACATATTACTAGACATCTAGAGGTTGTACATACAAATGCTGTCATAATCTGAGCAATTGACACTCTTCATCCACTTGGTGTTTCCTATGTGGATGGCTGGACCAAACTTCTTTTGAACGGCTGTCTTTGAGGAGGATCTGCAGTATCTGGGGGTCTTGACATAACCAGCATAACTTCATCCACAAAGGGGAGCTTCTGGAGGCCCTCATCCCCTATGGGGAATCCCACTTGGATTTGGACTCTGCTGGGAATGTCCTTCACGGAAGGGGTGACCGCCTTTGGCAAGCACACACCTCCCTGTGCTATGCCCGGCCTCCCCTTGGGATCACAGGATGGCTAACCAGGGCCGTTTAACCTCCTCGGTTTCAGGAACCTGGAATGGCCTTTGGTGAATTTCTGCAGTCAGACTTTAAGTGAAGGATTGCCTCCGGGACATCTTCTCTGGCCCAGGCTGGGAGAGAGGAGCAGTCACTGAGGTACCCCTGGAACCCAAGGCATCTACGGCCCCTCCTCACTCCCGGTGTCTTTTCTTCTCTCTCCTCTCCATAGTTCTCCTACCATTGCTACAAAGTGCAGAGGGATGCATGGTTATTCCTCTCCCCCCACTGTGCCTCAGTCTCCCTATCTGTAAAAAAGGGAGTCCCAAGTTGGAGGTCCACGTGTGTGTCACATCCCGAGCAGGAAGGGACCTCAGAGGCCCCCACCTCCTCCTTTTACAGACGGGGAAACTGAGGCCCAGAATTGGAAGGAGCTTTCATTTGAACCCAGGGCTCCCTCCCTCCCCGCCCCCCCCCGCTGGTGGGGGAGGAGCGGAGCCGGCACTAGGACCCCGGGGGGAGTGCGGGCGGCTGCGATAAATATAGCACGCGGGAGAGGCGGGCGGCGGGGCAGCTCCGGACAGCCGACGCTATGGACTGGGAGCCAGCAGCTCCGGCAGGAGGCCCGGCGGAGGCCACGGGCTCGGAGGCCGGACGGCGGATCGCGCGGGTCACGCCGTGGCTGCTCCTAGGCCCAGCGCGTGCGGCCGCGGACGCGGAGCTGCTGGCGCGCGAGCGCGTCACGTTCTGCGTCAATGTGACCCGGCAGCAGCCGTGCCCGCGCGCGCCCGGCGTGCGTACGCTGCGCGTGCCCATCTTCGACGACCCGGCCGAGGACCTGCTGACGCACCTGGAGCCTTGCTGCGCCGCCCTGGAGGCGGCCGCGCGCGCCGGCGGCACGTGCCTCGTGTACTGCAAGAACGGCCGCAGCCGCTCGGCCGCCGTGTGCACCGCCTACCTCATGAGGCATGGCGGCCTCAGTCTGGAGCAGGCCTTCCAGGTGGGCGGGGCTGCGCGGGTAGGGGCTGGGCTTTCGGTGATTGGCCCGGCCCGGGAGAAAGGGCGGGGCCGGACCCAGTGGGGGCAGGGCTGGAGTGAGGAGGGGCGGGCCTTGGGGCAGGGCTTTGAGTGAGGGGGCGGAGTGAACCTGGGGTGGTGGGCAGTCCTTTGGGGCCTGGAGGGGCGCGGGGTTAGGGCGGGGCTTCGAGTGCCCGAGGAGGGTGGGGCCTCGGGAAGGCTGCCCTGAGTCTCTGGATGAGAAGAGTAGGGAGACTGCTAACCGTCTCCGACGCAGCGGGTCCCCCCACCCATGTTTTTTCCTTCGCCCCACTCGTGTCCAAGACTCAGAGAGTCTCCCGTGGTGGGTGGAGGGCCAGTCCTCCGGGCATCCTCCAAGCCCTGGCCGCCGGCCTCTGCCGAGCCATGCCTCCAAACGAGCAGAACTGAGCCCAGAAGGAAGGGGGTGCGGCCAGGGTCCCCCCACTTGCCTCACGGTGCTTGTCCGCCCCTCCAGGTGGTGAAGAAGGCCCGACCCGTGGCCGAGCCCAACCCGGGCTTCTGGGCTCAGCTGCAGAAGTACGAGGACGCCCTCCAGAAAAGGCCCCCCCGGGACTGACGCCCTCCAAGCCGCGGCCGGAGGCCGACCTTAGCGTGGCCTGTTCTCCCACCCGGGACCGTGTCCGTGGGAGCCTGGAGCAGACCCCGGGGGGAGGGGAGCGCCAGAGCCATCCCTGGGGTTTGAAGGGCTACGGAGGTTTGGGGTACTCTGGAGCAGAAGTGTGACTTAACCAAAACGTTGAGGACCGCAGAGGGTACAAAAACCGAACCCTAAAAGTGAAGGCAGAAGGCCTGGGTGAGAATCCAGGTTCTGGCTTCAGCTGCTTGGGGGGACCTGGAGGGAAACACTCTATGCCTCAGTTTCTTTATCTGTACAATGAAGGGAGGAACCAAATGGCCATTCCCTCCAAGTTCTAGACCCTCCATTTGGGCTGTTTTCTGGAATCCCAAGTCAGGGGTGGAGAGGCAGGGTTGGGAGGAATCACATAGGGTCTTAAAAAACAAAATCAGACCTTGACCTCGTGGAAGAACGGGTCAACATCTTCTCAGTCTGAGAAAGTTGGCTGGGTCACTGAGAAATCTGGTGACTTGCCCAGGATCACACAGCCTGTTAAGTGTCAGAAACAGAACCCAGGTGTTCCCAACTGGGAGCCGTCAGGGCCATCTTATTCTCCATTACCTAGCAGCTACCAGCCTTTCTGCTTGATAGAGGAATCTGGCCGTTGGCTCTCCAACTCTGAGTCTAGCTTCTCATCTGTTATGCAAACAGGCCAGAGCTGCGTTGGTGTTATCCCTTAACAAGCCGGGTGAGCCTCAGCAAGTGGGCACTTTCTGCATGGTTAGCCGTTTGTTATTATACACTCGAATATAGAATAATAGTAATATAGAATAATATATGGACTGTGAGACTGAGTCCATGTCCTCTGTGCCACATTGCAAATGAAATTGAATAGAGATAAATGTTTTGTTGTTTTTGTTCTGTTGGGTTTTTTTTAACTCAAGAAGTACAAGACTGAAGAAGAGAGGAGTGTTGCTAACATGGTCACAGAGTTATTCACACAAAAGAGGTTTTTGGAGGACTACAGACTCATCAAGAGTGTGACGTAGCAGTCCCCCCAGGAAAGATAAAGTGATCTTGGGCTTCCTTAACAGAAGCATAATGTCCTGGGGGAGAGACGTCATAGTCCTGTTGGACACTGCCTTGTCCATTGTTAGCACTGAGTTTATGTTGCAAAGGACGTTGACTCAATGGGCAGAAGAGTCTGTTTGATAGAAGGAAAAGCTTCCTAGCAATTATGAAGATAAACGGTATTCCTTCCACTTTCTGTAACACTTAGCCATAAATCATGGTCTCCAATCCAACACTAGTTGGGCATTCCAGGCAAATAAACTCCCATCACTCCCCCTGTAATTATATTCACCAAAGGCTGATGGGGGGTTTCAAGGGAGGGACAACCTCCTGAACCTGGATGGCCCAGTCCTACGTGGAATAGATGTATCCTGAGTTCCCCCAGGGCTTACCACCTGCCACGAGACTAGATCCAGATGCCCAGCAGTGCCATGTGACCTGCCGATGAAGTCCCAGAGCTCTCGACCTTCCCATTCACCTGCTTCTGATCCCTTAGGATGTCTGAGCCTTTCCATCTGCCCTGCCTTGGAATCCTCCTAAATGCCTTGTCTCATCCAATTAGAATGCAAACTACTCTATGGCAGAGATTGTCTGAAATTTTTTTTTTTTTTTTTTTTAATCCCCACTATCTAACACAGTAGTAAGTGCTTAGCGCGTTTTCATTCCTTCAGCAAATCCTTGGGCCCTTTCTTGTCTTTGGCATCTTTGTCTGTCCACCAGGTGTCTCTCCAGGTCCATTTTCCATTCAGTGCCTCACGACCGTCTCTCTAGAGCAGTCACCTCCCCTCCTCTGCCTCAGCCCATCTTTCTTCGTCTGAGTGGTTCTGGGGTTTGGATCCTGAGCTGCTCCTCTGCTTTTCAGTGCACTGCTGACCAGATTTGCTCCTCTGAGGGCTGTAGATGCCTCAGGAAAAAGTTTGGTCTTTGGCTCTTTGATCTCCCATCCAAGACCATGACCCCTGCTTCTGATGGAACCCGAATGCTCTGCCCATTCCCTCAGCTGTCCACCTCTGTACTTTTAGGGATGAACGCTGGCTCTGGAGTTAGAAGCCGTGGGTACAAATTAATAATAACTAACATTTATTTAGGGCTTCCTATGTGCCAGGCACTGTGCTAGGTGCTTTACAATTATCTCATTTTATCCTCACAATAACTCTGGGAGGTGGGTGCTATTATTATCCCCGTTTTACAGATGAGGAAACTGAGGCAAACAGGTTCAGGAACTTGCCCAGGGTCATACAGCTAGTAAGTGTCTGAGGCAGGATCTGACGTCAAGTCTTTTTGACTCCAGGCCTGATGCTCTAACTACTGTGTAACCTAGACAACCTGATATTTGTGGGACCTTGAGCAAGTCAATGAACTGTTCTGGGCCTCAGTTCCTTCATCTTTAAAAGGGGAGGGAGTCCGAGGCTGGACTAAATGGCCTCTGGAGCCCCTTCAGTGCTGAATCTGTGATCTTCAGACTCTAGGGTCTTTCTTCTGCCTCAAATGCCTCACATACCCCCATTCCCATCCCAGCCTTCACTGATGCCCTTCCCGTCCCCAATCATTAATGACCATTTCCCCAGTAATCTCACTCAGTACTTTACATCTTTTTTAAAAATTAATTTTATTGATAATCACATTTTTACCTCACCTACATTCCCACTGTATCTATGCCCCCACTCTCTCCCAGAAAGCCATCCTTTCTAATATTAAAAAAAAAATTTCAGAAGAATAACAGAACATATTGAGGGTTCTGTTACATTCGGGGTTTTGCTCCTGTGTTCTCCCACTTCTGCAAAGCAGGGGGTGGGGGGGTGGACTGTTCTGTTTCTTCTTTGAGGCCAAGCTTGGTCAGGATAATTTTGCAGCATTATTTCAATTGTTTTCTTCCTGTTCTTTCATATTGTCATAGATACCCCTGCTTCTGACATGTTAGAAGGGTGTACTGGCTGATCCAGCATCCACTTCTTACAGTTTCTACATCATCTTCGTTGAGAAATTTAGTCCAAAACTAAACAGACCTCAGAGAATAGACTGGCTTTAAGGGGTGAGGCAGCAGGGGCAGAAGAGCCCCAAAGACAGGTTTCTTGGGTTGGCTGAATCACAAAAGAGCGGATATGATCCTTGTGTGGATAAGTTAAAAGAGATGATAGCCTTCTCCTGGGGGAGGGGGACAGGCGTTCAGAGGAGCAGTTTAGAAGGCCAGGAGATGGAAACAGCGAGACCCACAGGTGGCACAGCAGCAGATGAGGAAACTGAGGCAGAGGCTAGCTTCTGACCCCAACTCCAGGCCACGGTATCCAGAGCTGCTCTGTCCCTAGGGTTCTCTGGGGGAATGGCAGCTGGGGGGCTGCGGGCTCTGAAGCTGTGCGTAGAACCCTTAGCACTGCTCATGGATAACTGCACAGCGGTCACGTAGGACCGTGCTGACTCAAGCGTGTCTGCGCGTTTCCCTGGAGACAGAAGCCGCCCTCTCGTCTTCCTGGAGACAGAGCCCGCCCTCCCTCCAGAGGAACCCAGTCAGATCTGTTCCCCCCGCTGCCGCCAGGGGGCGAGGACGGCCGGCCGAGAAGGGAGGCGGGGCGGGGCGGGGCGGGGCGGGGGGGGGGAGGAAGCACGCCCCGGAAGTGCAAAGGGCGGCGGAGGAAGGGGTGGGACATGGGGGGCGGAGGTCGGGAAGATGGCGTGGAGAGCCTGGGCTCGGAGCGGCTGGGGCTGCGGTGGCCCGGCGTGGGGGGGCGCCGGGGGCCGAGGGCCGGGAGCTGTGCGTCGACCGGGCCCCCGCCCTGCTGCTGGGCCCCAGGTAAGGGCGGGGCCGAGGCTGGGCGCGGCCTGGGCGCGGGCATCCCCCGGCCCGCACGGCTCCCCTCCTCTCCCCCCGGTCCGGATGACCCCGACTCCTAACCCCTGCCTCCCAGCTTGTCCCTCCGCTCCCTGCGGGCCCCCCCCATCCCAAGCACCGGACCCTAGAGCTGACCCGGTCCCAGCCCTTAGTTGTGCAGAGGGAGAAACTGAGGCCCAGAGAGGCTCGTGACTGGTCCAAGGTCACTCAGTCCTCCGCCTTCAGAACCCTACTTCCCTCGCTCTGCCCGGGCCCCTCCCCAGGACAGTTCCTATCATGCCTTACTTTCCCCTTCTCTCTCTCAAACGAGATATTTGTGCACCTGGCACATCGTTGGCGTTTAATAAATGCTTGTTCTTTCCTCCTCTCTCCTAGTTCTCTTCTCTGTCCTCCCCGTTCTCCTTTGTGCATAATTAGTTCATTGAGCGAGTATTAGGAGCCTGCTGTGTGCACGGGACTCCGCCACGTCCTCGCAGGGGCGCTTACGAGTAAACAGCAGGCGTACATAGGACTGAGTGGAGGCCGAGTGATTCCTGGCGTGGAGGGGGCAGCCTGTGCAAAGGCACGGAGGTGGGAGATGAAATGTCTTGCTGTAGAAACAGTTCACGGGAGCGGAGCTTTAGGAGATAAAGTGGAAAAAGAGGCGAGGACTGAGTGCAGGGATAGGCTTTTTGTTGCACAGACCACAGTACTCCCGAACGTTCCTTTTGTAAAATTAAATTAGGGTTTTAGAATGCACGCTTGGAGGCAGTGTGCACGCAGCATGAGCTAGAGAGAGACTGAAAGCAGAGGGGTCAGTTAGGAACCTGTTGGAATAGTCCAGGGGAGGGGGAAGGGCGCAGGGATGTGAAGACAGGGTGGCTGCATCAGCCCTGGAGGCGGGACTGGCCCCTCTGGCCGCAGTCGGTTGGAGGGGAGACTCCTGGAGGTGTCTCTTCCAAGCCCGAGGCTGGGGCCAGGGTATTTTTGCAGGGGGAGAAAATGAGACAGAACAAGTTTGAGCAGTAAGAGGCACAGCTCTCAGGCGAGCCTGCTTCAAGGGGACTTTCAGGGCGTTTACAAATGCGGACTCTCAGAGTTCCACTCCAGATTTCCTACCCTGGTGGAGAGAGAATAATCTGTCCAGACTTGCCTTTGCCCTGCCGTCAGAGATGTAGACAGGGGTATTCGTGGCCACCTATTCCTGGCCTCTCTCCCTTTTGGTGTTGGCTGGTCAGCTGACTGGGTCAGGGTGCAAAGGAGATCTCTCAGTCTTGGGCAGTTCACAAATTGGATTACAAGTAATTGGAAGTCGATGGTACAATATAATACTTTTCTCTCTCTGATGTTGGTGTTATACTATGATGGCGAGGTGGAGGAAGAAACTGAGGGACCGAAAAAGATTCAGTGCCTTGCTGAGTGGTGGAAAAGGTCAGCGATGGCAGCCAACTTTGATCGAATTGAATCCCTGAGCTTCCCCTAAATTCCTGTCCATTGTGTTCATTTGGCTTTAGCTTCTAGAATAACCATAAAAGTACAATAAGGGCCCTCAGGTGGGTAGAGTGCCTGGTGTCCAGGTGTCCAGCTGAAGCAGCTGGGGGCTGCCTGTTAAGCTGGTCCATCAGCATGTAGGTGTTGGACAGACACTGCCAACGGGGAGCAAAGCAGGCAGACCCAGAATGAACGGGAGAAAGAGCAAACGCCTGCATTTGAGAGATTACTTGATACAGTAAGAATCCCAAGTTTTTCCCAGAAGCAAAGGCGCATCTGTGTTGTTAAAACACTGTGAGCCAGATGGTGCGTCCTGTGCTGTTCTACCTGTAGTTTATAAAACACTCGGCCTTTACTCCATGTGACCCCTACGGTCTCTGCCAGCTCTCAGTTCTGTGATCCGCACAACAAACCCGTGAGGTTTTTATTGGGAGACAGAGAAACCAGTCAGCGCAGCCCTTCCTCTTGGGGCCACTCAGTGAAAAAGGCAAGACTGGAACCCAGATCTCATCGCTCCCAGGCTGTTGCCCCATCCCTTAGGACATTGTGTGTCATCCAGGCTACGTTTCAGAAAAAATCACTCAGTTTGGCCTCTTGATATTCAGCAGCATAGTGTGTGTGCTAGTGTGTGTGTGCCATCTAGGAAGGCAGCATGGTATAGTGGAGAGAGGACTGGCCTTGAAGACAGGAAAACCTGGCTTGAACATGTGCCTTTTATGCCTTGGGGGGGCAGGGCATCACTTAGCCTGTAAGTGCCCCCAGGACACAAAAGACTAGAACTCACCCGGAAGTTGCTGATCAACATCTGTGGAAGAAGTTTCCACACCAGGAGTTCCCTGCATTTGTGGCATTGCAGGTCCAAAAATAAAATCACATCACGGCTACTAGGCAGAAAGAAGAACTAGAAAGGAAACAGAAAACAGGCTTTGTAGTTTTTGCAATCCACTGAGGGAAAAGGGTGTTTCACCTTGAAAACAGTTACAGTGTTGCAGATCTAGGGCCTCAGTCATTCTGTGGATGTGTGCAAGTGGGAGGATCCCAAGGATGCTAAAACCAATGTGGAAATGTTTTCTGGAAAAACACAACATTGAGCTGAGCGTTAGCAGATTTTATAGAAATGGATTTGCAGAAAACTGTAAGTTAAACATGTTTATTTAGCAACTGGATGACATGTCCACCGGGAAATACAGATTACAGAATGTTGAATTTATGCTTGTGATTCTGCAGAAGGTAGAGTGTCGGTGTGAAATGAGGCAAGGACCTTCTTGTCTTTCAGTGAGTCATTCTTTGTTAAGTGCCTGCTACCAGTGGATGGCTGCCTGTCACCCATTTCTTCTTTTGTCTTCTTTTGTATAGCCTCAGCACTTAGGGCACACGGGGCCTTGAAGGTAGTAAGCACCTGTTAAACCCTGGTTGGATTCAATCAGGGGCAGGTACAAAGTTTAGGCAAGAAATGGTCTTGACCCACAGAGCAGTTTTTTCGTCCTGTAGGAGGATAAAATATTACAGCTGCAGGAGGGACGTGGAATCATAGACATAGAGCCGGCAGGGACCTTCGGGGCCATCTCTGACTTGTCTGATCCACTCAGGGAGGAAGCATCAGAGCGGGGACTTGAAAGCAGGTCCTTGGACTCCCTCGCCAGGGCCTGAGTATTTTAGAGAGTTAGAAAGCCCGGTGTGGCCGAGGTTTGAAGGGGAAGGTCATCAGTGTTAGGGGAATCAGGGAAACTTCCCGCTGACATTCAGCTGGGCTTTAACTTAGGGGTGGGAGGTCCGTGGGTGCAAATGGGGAGGATAGAACAAAGGCAGAGGGAGGTAGGAGAGTGATGTGCCTGTTTGGGAGGCCCGAAGCTGTCGGGGTTTGGTGTCGGGACCGAGTGATGCTCGAGGAGTGATGGGAGGCATGCCGGGTTATGGAGGACCTCGAGTTCCAGCAGAGAAGTGTGAACTTTGCTTGGCAGAGAGCCAGGGAAGATTTCAGATTAGTGGCATGGCAGAGGTTTAGTTGGAGCAGGGAGGAAATGGAAGTAGGAAGAGACATAAAAAAGCAACTCCAGTCCTGTTCCCTTAGCCTGCACGTGCTTGTGCGAGTGTGCATGCGCGTGCACACGGGACGCTGAAGACTTGAGCTAGGGTGATAGTAGTGGGAGTAGAGAGAGCAAAGGACAGGTGTCAGATTACAGGTCGGGTATGAGAAGTGAGGGAGAGGAAGAGTCAGAGGAACATGGCAAATGGGGTGAACGGTGCTGTCATAGGCAAAGAACAGTCCTAAGGAAGAACACTTGGAAAGCTTCGTTTGACACGTGTTGAATTTCAGGTGTCGTTGGGAGTGTGAAGTTTGGAAGGACTGGAGAGAAGTAGTGTTGGGAAGCACCTTGATGAAGGTGGGAGGGGGAGGAGCTTGCCAGGGAGCCCGTGTGGCTTCACCCAAAGCAAGTCATGCTGGGCTAGCCTCATTTCCTCCGGGAGAGTCGGCTGCTTTTCTCAGTACAGCAGAAGGCCCAGAGGATCTCTGTCCTCCCTTCCCTGTTCCCGTTCCTCTTCTCTCCTGCTCTTCCTTCCTCTTTCTCTCCACTCTCCCCTCCCTTTTCATCCCTTGACTCTCCTGTCTCCTTTTCCACCTGACCACCATCCTTGCTGGGGTCTCTGCAGCATCCTCCCTGGTCACCACTGAGGACAGGCTTGTCTGGGTATGTGTTGTTTCACCCTGACAACAAGGATTTTCTTTTCTGGTCTTTACTTCTCGAGGGGCTGGTGCAGCCGTTGCCACGTAGCAGGTGTTGGATTCATGCTTTTTGAATGAATGAATGAATGAATGAATGAATGAATGAATGAATGAATGCTGTAGATAGAGTTCACCCAGAGGTCACCGAAGCACTGGAGAGTGTCTCGTGCTATTCTCTATTTTTTAAAAAAGGTTTTGTGTTGCTTTGTTTTTTAAAATACTCCTGTCACTCAGGGATGCTGGGGGTGGGAGGGAATCTCCATTCAGGTAGAAGTTCCATTAGGTCACCTCCAGGGTCTTTTCCCACTGCGAGGTTTTACCATCTGGGTTACAAGTACTCCATCTGCCTTTTGTCTTTTTCTTCTTTTTTTTTTTGGTTTGTTTTTGCTTTTAGGCAGTTGGGGTTAAGTGACTTGCCCAGGGTCACACAGCTAGGAAGTGTCAAGTGTTTGGTGTGAGGTCAAATTTGAACTCATGTCCTTCCGACTTCAGGGCCGGTGCTCTGTCCGCTGCACCACCTCGCTGCCCCCTCCATCTGCCTTTTGTTAACTTTGGTCTTGGCCAAGATACGTAACTCTGAGGAACCTCTTCCCTTGTTTGTGAACAGTTGTCATAATTGTACTTACATCACCTACCGTATGCAGTGGGTTTGAGAAACACAGTTATGGAAAGCAGTGTGTTACCTAAAGCATTCTTGAACTGAGCTATTCTCAGAGAGGGTGGATGACGCAGGAGAATGTAATGGGAAATAGAGGCAGTGTACAAGCAAGATCGTAATAAGATCTGTTTTTAAAAATGTATATATGACTGCCACTTCCGGTGACTCCCTCCACTCCCATAGAATTCCCCCTTGTCATAAGGACATTTGCTGAACATGTGCACGTCCCACCTGGCTCCCGTCCTCCCTGCCCCACATGACTCAGGCATCTTCCTCCGTTCTCTCCTCCTTCCTTTCAGGGTCCTTCTCCTTGCCTGGGCCCTTGATCCCAAGCCTTCCCATCTTGTCCTGCAGATGCCCCTCGTTCTCTCCTCCTCATCGTCTCACTTCTCCTCAGCCTCTCCTGGTCTGCTGGCCTCTTCCCTGCCGCCTGCATGCATGCCCTTCTTTCCCCATCCTTAGCAAACCTTTACTTGATCCTGCTGTCCTCTTCAGCCTGGCTTCCGGCCTCATCATCAGCTGGTGCCCACCACAGTTACCCAGGCTCTCTCTTCTCAGTCCTCATCCTTCTTCACCTCTCTGCAGCCGGGAGTGCTGTTAGTACTCTTCTGCACACTCCCCTCTGGGTTTTTATGACACTGCTCTCCCGGTTCGGTTTCCATCTGTCCAGCTTCCTTTTCTTAGTGTCCTTGGCTAGTTTTTCATCCCGTCATGCCTGCTAACCGTGGCTGTCCCCCGAAGCTCCTCTCTTTTTTCACTTGTTTGCTACCACAAAGAGTGTTTCTTTAAATATTTTTGTGTATGTTGGGTGAAAAAGTTTCTCGTTTGGCCATCTTGGGGTATATGCCCTGTAGGGATATTCCTGGGTCAGAGGGTATGCACAGTTCAGTAACTTTCCTAATGTCTCAACAGGTTGTTTTCTAGAGGGGTTGGACCAGTTCAAGCCCCACCAAGAGAGCATGTGTGTTCCTGTCTTCCTACAGCCCCTCTGTTGTGTGCCCCTTTGGTCTTTCACTCTTTTTCCCATGAGTCTGAGGTGTAACCTCAGAGTGGCTCATGCTTTTCTTTTGATAAAGGTGAAAAAACGTGGACTAGACCATAAACCAGTTAGGTTGACGAGACCCGGCTGGATGGCCGTGCCCAGAGGTGTAATTAATGGTTCGTCGTCATTCTGGAAAGGAGGTAGCGTGCTCCAGGTGTCTTTGCCTGTCCCTGAGTTACGTAGGGTCTTATCAGTGGTGTGAATAGCAAGACGCGATGCTGTACTTTTCGGGTTTGAGATGACCCAAAGCTGGAAAGGGAGCAAATTAAAAAAAGGTTCGATTACCACTTGGCAGACCACCCACTGTTTGGAAGGGCATGTAAGCTGTGAGTCTGCTGCCATGATTGCCCTTGGTCTGAGACCGAATGAGATGGCCAGAAGACCATCACTTTATTAACAACACACTGGCTTTATTGGGAAAGTGATTAAATTACCCAGAAGCTGGGTCTCTTGAATCTTTTTAAGCATCACAGGACAGTGTTTCCAGTTGAATATGTTTGTGTCTGATGTTCTGGAAATTGGCCCTCAATTAAAATGCTTCAGTTCCGAATTGGGAAAGTTTTCCTTCTTTCCCCCCCCCCTTATAACTCCTTCCTGTTTTTACTTCTTTCTGGGAATGAGTACTAGTCATCTGGAGTCAGAGGACCTGGGTTCAGATCCTACCTCTGACAGGACTTTTGTCACCTTGCACAAGTCACTTAATTTCCCAGGGAAATTAAGTTTCTTCATCTGTGAGATGGGATGGCCCCTTGAGTTCCTTCCCACCCTAGATCCACAATTCTATGATCTCTCAAACTGAGTTTCCTAATTTGTCATGTTTCTGCATTATGTCTCCTTGGGGCCTGGAAAGGAAATCCTAGGTCTAAGCCCTGTGCTGTCCTCTGGCCTGTGAGGCTGCTCAGTGGGGAACAGTGAGCCACTGGTTCACTGAAGGGCATCACGTGAGTAAAAAACAGCCCTGTTCCTAACCCGACTTCTTTTTCCCAGGTTTAACTTCTTTATTCAATCAAAAAATGGATTCAGAAAAGCCCCCAGAAAGACTGAGCCTCGACGCCCAGATGGCGGAGTAATCAATGGAAGCTATCGGAGAAGTGCTTTGACCCCTCCCGTGGAAGAGACTCTCTTTTATACATCTCCCTACCCTCTAAGGAACCTTGTGAAGCCTTTGGTTTTTACTGTCGGGGTAAGAGTGCCTGCCTTTGGAGTTAGCTGTTACACTTGTCCTGCTGGATGGGCTTGGGCTGAGGTCAGGCCAAGGCCTCCCCGGGGCCCAGAGCTGGGGTCCAGCAATGGGCGTGGCTCAGCTCCAGGGGAGAGCATCCCTGCAAGGAAGGAGCCATACCACGAGCTTCTGGGGTCTCCTGCCTGGCATACGACTTTGAACTATCAAGAGGGCTTTCTGCTCATCTTCCTCTGTTTTGGGGGGCACTGGGATGGGGAAGCAGAACTGTGCTTTCATTGGTGTGTGGAAGCTCCCTCCCCCATAACTTCCCATTTTGGAAAGCCGCTTCGGCGCTAGAAGGTGCCGTGCCCAGGGTCACACAGCCCGGATGGGTCAGAGGAGGGCCTTAAGCCCAGGTCTTCTGATTCCAAGGCCCCTTGTTTATCCACTATGCTACGCTATGACTCCTTTATAAAATGCTATTTTAACTGTCCTGGGGCCATTTTTAAAAATTACCTGGGCTTAACGGGCCTAATTTATACAGCTGAACCTAGGGAAAAGGAAATAATTGAAATAATTTACTATTCAGTGAGTAGTTTTCAAGTACCTACCATATATTCAGCGTTGATAGATTCTTTCCCACATGATAGTGTATTAGAGCAATGTAAATGAAAGGATGGGAGGGGAGACATTTTCCCGTTTCACTTGCACAATTTTATAACATTTATAACATCTGTAGTTTACAGGGTGTGCGTTCGGGTCAGCAGCTATTTGGCAGTATGAATCCCTGAAATCCAGGGTCCAGAGCTACTTTGACGCTGTGAAGGCAGACTGGTTGGACAGCTTAGCACCTCAGAAGGAAGGAAGCTTCCGAAAGCAGGTAGAGACGCTTCCTTTGTCGGTAGGATTGTTGAAAGCATTTGTGCTGTGCTGCTTTCAGCAACAAGAATCTGTCCAGGCCCTACTGTGAGCACTTAACACGACTGAGAAGACCCCCGGGAATGGTGGGGGAGTCCTTTTGTTCAGGACCCCCCCCCATGTCTCCGGGTGCAGATCCTTGTGGCCTTCCCGGCAGGGTGGGTGGTTTGGTTCATGGTGGCAGTAGGATGTGGAGGGGCAAATAGGGGACAGCAGCTCTGGCTGCGAGGTGTCCCTTTTAACTTCCTTTTTAATATTTAACATTTGATGTGTGAAATAATGCATTTTGGATTAAATAACCGTTACGTGCATTTCCAAAAAAGAAAGCTTCAGCATTTTGCTTCCTGATACAGTCGTAGTTCAAGGTGGAGCCAGTGACTCCCACTTAGTCCCTAATGAGCCTTCTAGATCAAGTCTGGTTTAAAAAAAAAAAAGAAAATTACTAATATTTTTTGATATTACTGAATATTGATTACTAATTAACTTTTTAGTTTAAAAAAAAGAAAGAAATTACTAATTTAAGAGCTTTTCTGCCTTCCTTTTTCTTTTTCATTAGTTAATTAATTTAGTTTTAGTTTTCAACAGTCACTTCCACAAGATTTGGAGTTCCAAATTTTCTCCCCATCTCTGCCCTCTCCCCACCCCAAGATGGCATACATTCTGAATACCCCTTCCCCTAGTCTGCCCCGCCTTCTATCACACCACCCCCTTCTCTTATCCCCTTCCCTTTCTATTTTCCTGTAGGGCAGGATACATTTCTATACCCCATTGCCTGTGTATCTTATTTCCCAGTTGCATGTAAAAACAGTTTTTAAGATTCGTTTTGAAAATTTTGAGTTCCAGATTTTCTCCCTTCCTCCCTCCCCACCCACGCTCATTGAGAAAGCAGGCAACTCGATAAAGGTTATACGTGTGTAGTCATGCAAAACACTTCCATGATAGACATGTTGTGAAAGACTAACTATATTTCCCTCCATCCTATCCCACCCCCCATTTATTCTGTCCCTCCTCAAAAGTGTTTGCTTCTGATTACTCCTTCCCCCAGTCTGCCCTCCCTTCTGTCACTCCTCCCTCTCTTATCCCCTTCTTCCCTACTTTCCTGTAGGGTAAGATAGATTTCCAAGACCAATTGAGTGTGTATGTTATTCCCTTCTTAATCAAAAATTGATGAGAGTATGATTCACTCATTCCCTCTCGCCTTCCCCCGTTTCTGGCAAAAGCTTTTTCTTGCCTCTTTTATGCTAGATAATTTGCCCCATTCTGCCTCTCCCTTTCTCCTTCTCCCAGTACAATCCTCTCTCTCACTCCTTAATTTTATTTTTTAGGTATCATCCCTTCATATGCAACTCACCTTGTGCCCTCTGTCTATATATATATATTCCCTGCAACTGCCCTAGTACTGAGAAGGGCCTCGTGCTCCCTTCCTTTTTCTAAAGTAGCTCTCTCTCGGTCATAGAAGGGTGGGGAGAAGGGCAGTTTCGGCCCTCTTGTTCTGCTCGGTGGTTTGGAACCTGTTCCAGGTTAGGGAGGGTTAAGAGGGCTTCCTCACTTCGAGGTCATGCTGTTTCTTTCCCTTCTGTTTTCTTTATCACCACAGGCTGCGTCACATTTTGGAATTTCATTACACCAAAAGGGAATGAGGTGATTTATTGTCAGTGAAGGAGCTGTATTTCCTAATGTACAGAAGATTTTTTTTCACATTGAATAGATATATGCAAATGCTGACCTGGTCTCCCTAAGGAGGTATTAGGACAAGGCCACTTTCTCAAGGGATCTAGAGATAGCCCCTGATGGAAATAAAGTCACATGACAAACACTACGATCTCCCTAACTCTCATTGTCTCTGTCTCCACTCACCATCCTCTGTTTACTGGCTGGTTATACCTAAGATCATGCCCCTGCCCTTAAATTCCCTTCTCCAGTCACAATTGCCTGTCCTCCTTCCACCTCCAACAGCATCATTTCTCTTGAGTCTGATTTTCACTTTTGTTGTGACCTTCAGTCCTTTCAAGCCATTACCCCTTATCTTACCTCTCCTCTGTCTCCTCAAGTCTTGACATGGTAGTCAGAATTTTCAAAATGCTGCCATCCTATATCCAGACTTCCCTTTTCCCTTGTCCTTGGTTTTTTATTCTCCTGCTAATCCTGAAACCTGGATGACTTCCACTATCTGCCTTCATTCCAGCTTTGGAAAAGAGAAACTTAAAAGGGACCTGGTAGCTGCTTCAGACAATAGAAGGACTGTCCTGAGAAAGAGGGTTTAGCCTTTTTCCGCTGGACTCCAAAGGGAAGAACTAGAACTCCAAAGGAGATTCAGTGTCTTTTTTAAAAATTAAATTGTTATGATCTCTTTTGTTTTTTTCTGTCACCAGAATTTCTCCCAATATTTCTTCTTCCCCCATCCCAGAGAGCCAACCTATGTAACAAAAAAAAAATTTTGTAAAGAAAGAGAAAAAAGGTCAGCAAAACCAGTCATTATATTCAAAAGGCTAAAAATGTGTTCAGTGCCTCGCACCATGGATCTCCTGTTGCTGTGCAGGAGTGTCGTGGGGATATTTTCTGATGGCCCTTATTTGGGGCCAGGCTTACTTTTTGTACTTCTGCAGCATTCACTTCGGATCGTTGGTGACTCTTTCTGTTGGCATTGTCACTGTCTGTATTTCTTGGTTTTGCTAACTTCACTTAGCATCAGTTCATGTAAGTCTTTCCATGCTTCTCTAGATCAAGCGTGTTCATCATTTATGATGCAGTAACATTCCACGTATCACAGCGTGTTGAATCATTGCCCCAGTCGAGGGACAGCCATTCTGTTCCTAGTTCTTTATTGCTTAAAAAAAAAAAGTTGCCAAAAATATTTCGGTGGGCATGGATGGGGCTTGTCTTTCTGTCTGCAGCTTCTATAGAATGTATTCCTAGCAATAGGATCTCTGAGTCAAAGGTCATGGACATTTGAGACACTTTTCCTAGCGTAACTTCAAATTCCAGTCCTTTAATTTCAGGATGAAGTACTCCCTGCACCTCATACACACACACACACTCTCTGTCTCTCTCTCCCCCCACCCACCCCCACCCCCAATTTGGATGTGTTTTTTTTTACTGATGCAGCTGTTTTGTTTTACCACTTCTGGATTTCCATTTTCATGTGTTTGTGCCATGGGGAGGTAATACATGGTTTCCGTTGTTGTTTTAGATTAACAAGTGGTGGAATACCCTATCTGATGGCCAGCGAACTGTGACAGGTTTGTGTTAGCTTACACGTTTTAGGCATTCAAAAGAAGAGAAATAAGACCAACAGGTACAGTATGTCACAGTTGATGGCTTTTGTACCATGCTTGCCAATTTTTTACGAGACAGATAATCTCTGTGCCAGCAGGTTACCTTAGTTCTTCCATGAAAAAAGTGGGTGGCACCTGTAGGGTGTGCACATGTCCTAGGCAGTCCTTCCCAGTCGTTACCTCTGCTCTGCTGTTAAGTTTAGTGTTTACTTGGACAAATCATCTGCCTTGTGCCTCAGTTTCTCTGTCTGATAAGCAGGATGATAACATTTGCTACTTCCCTCATTACCTGGTTAACAGGTATGCTTGGGCAGCACTTTGTATTAAAAGCACTTCTAGTGGGTGTACTCTGCCCAGCACTGTGATCATTTTGTTCCTGCTTTATATGTGAAAAGTTTAAGATGAACCCAAAAAATCAGCCTACTAAGATTTTGTGCAACAAAATCCACAGGACCATAGAGGTTTTTAGTCCTGCCAGGAAGACATGATGAAACACTGACACTTGGATTACTTACAGTTTTTGAACTCTCCACACTGATGCTATAGGGTCTTTCTCTTTTGTTCACCAAGTACTCCAGAACTTCTGTCTTAATCACATTTCTGTAGCTTGGCAGGTAGTAGAACCTTGTTCTTTCTCATGGGAAATGAGGCCTCCTTGGTTCTTCCTTTGGGCTTTTCCAGCCTGAGAAAGCCGCTCCCTAGTTTTCATGTCTCTGGTCCCATTGCACCAGCTTTAGGGGTGGTGCATCCAATCCATTATTGGCTGTTGTCACTTCTTGCAGCTACATTCATCATATAGTTAGGTCACCAGCCTCTCGTTCCATAATTTTTATAAGGCCTACTCTGTCTGATTTCTTCCGTTTCTGTCTTCTTCCTTTCTTCCTTGTGAAAGAAGAACCTTTGAATCCTCTGAATGACAGCCCTGTGAAATTAGGCTGCTTTGGTCCTGATTCTCTTTGGAGAGCTCCTAATCTCAATGGTCACTTCTCTAGAGACCGTCAGGGTGCTTCAGTGCCCAGTCTGTGCACCTACAGCTTAACTGAATTCTCCTGCAGAGAAGAAAGTGATGATGGAGAGATGAGAGACGCCTTGGTTCATCGTAGTGCATCAGCGTGAGATCTCTGTGCGCTTGCGTTTTCTCGTCCCCTTCATTTCTTCCCCTGCCCCCATGAGAAGGAAGTGACATTCTGGAAGTGTTCCATCAGTGCCTTCAAGGAATGTGCCTTTACAGAAACCGTTCTGGGCTCCGGTAAAACCCTCGTGTAAGATTGCTTTGGGTGCTTGGAGCACGGCCAGGATGGTACGAGATGTTCTTGCCGTTTTCTAGTCATTCAGAATCGTTAGGTACCTCTAGGAATGCCTGAAGAAAACCCATGGTATTGCCCACAGGTTACTCCATTGAGCGGTGAGTCTGTTTTGTACTGTGGAGAGCATTCAGCTGCTTGTCACGGGGGATGCTATAAATCCATGCCAGCAGGAGACACTGTCCAGCTCCCGCATGCCCTGTTTTAACACAGGTGGAAAGGGGACATATTCCTGAGCTTATCAGCAGTGTTCAGACGTGTAATGTTAGACATGAGGGTCCATGTGGTTTCTCTGATTCCCCTGAGCAGCTGCACTCGCGTGGCCCTTTGAACATAGCAGGCGCTTGATAAGCATTTGTTGAATCAACGATTGTCCTGTAGAAGAAGACAAATCCAAGGATAGGCAGCAGCTTTCTCTGTAGACCACTCAAACTGTATAGACCACATGGCGAACCTGTTAGTCGTCTGAAGTCTTATCCCTGTGGGAACAGGCACAGTTCACTTAACTCTTCCCATTGATGCTGAGGTGTCCTCATCTTGGCCTGGGTTGCTTTCTCACACGGGCAGGTGCTGAGCCTCCGTGATCTGGGCCTGGGCTCTTTGTCCAGGTTTCC